>NW_026591569.1:0-1227 GCF_907164565.1 Psammomys obesus | reverse complement strand
CCTCATAATTGTTTGGATTTCCTCAGTGTCTGTAGTTATGTCCCCCTATTAGTTAGTTTGGCTTCTCTCTGCCTTTTAGTCAGCTTGGCTAAGGGTTTGTCTATCTTGTTGATTTTCTTAAAGAACCAGCTCTTGGTTTCATTGATTCTTTGAATTGCTTTATTTGTTTCTAATTGATTGATTTCAGCCCTATGTTTAATTATTTCCAGGCATCTACTCCTTTTTGGTGTGTCTGCTTCTTTTTCTAGGGTTTTTAGGTGAGCCATTAAGTTGCATGAATGAGCTGTCTCGAATTTCTTCTTGAAGGCACTTAGTGCTATGAACTTTCCTCTTAGCACTGCCTTAATTGTGTCCCACAAGTTTGGGTATGTTGTGTGTTCATTTTCATTGAATTCTAGGAAGACTTTAATTTCTTTCTTTATTTCTTCCCTGACCCAGCTGTCATTTAGTAACAAGTCGTTCAGTTTCCATGTGTGTGTAGGCTTTTTGCTATTTCTGTTGTTGTTGAGGTCCAGCTTTATTCCATGGTGATCAGATAGGATACAAGGGATTACTTCAATCTTCTTGTATCTGTGACCAAATATATGGTCTATTTTGGAGAAGCTTCCATGAGGTGCTGAGAAGAAGGTAAATTCTTTTGTTTCTGGGTATAAGGTTCTGTAAATGTCTGTTAGGATTTTGTCAAATGCTTTTTCAGCCTCGAGGGAGATTATCATGTGTTTTTTTTTTCTTTCAGTTTGTTAATATGGTGGATCACATTGATGGATTTCCGTATATTGAACCACCCCTGCATACCTGGGATGAAGTCTACTTGGTCATAGTGGATAATATCTTTGATGTGTTCTTGTATTCGGTTTGCGAGTATTTTGTTAAGTATTTTTGCATCAATGTTCATAAGGGAGATTGGCCTGAAATTCTCTTTTTTTGTTGAGTCTTTGTGAGGTTTAGGTACCAAGGTGACTGTGGCTTCATAGAATGAGTTTGGTAATGTTCCTTCTGTTTCTATTTTGTGGAATAGTTTGAAGAGAATTGGAGTTAGCTCTTCTTTGAAGGTCTGGTAGAATTCTGCACTGAAACCATCTGGTCCTGGGCTTTTTTTTTGGATGGGAGACTTTTGATGACTGCTTCTATTTCTTTGGGGGATATAGGACTATTTAATTGATTTACCTGGTCCTGATTCAGCTTTGGTAAGTCAAATCGATCAAGAAAATTGTCCATTTCATTTAG
>NW_026591568.1:0-6176 GCF_907164565.1 Psammomys obesus | reverse complement strand
TATTTGTTGATTGCACGGATCTTACCTGTGTGTGTGTGTGTGTGTGTGTTAGTGGGAATTGAACCCAGGGCTTTTCCACTTATTGTTATTTGAGAGAAGATGCATATAGCCCAGGCTAGCCTCTAACTTGATATGAATCCATGACTGGCCTTGAACTGATAGTTCTGCCTCTACCTTCCTTTTTTTTTTTTTTTTTTTTTTATGAGTCAGGGCCTTACGAGGGAGCCCTGGCTGGTCTGGAATTTACTTTGTAGACCAAGCTGACCTAGAACTCGTAGATATCCACCTGCCTCTGTCTCTTAAATTCTGGGATTGAAGGTGTCATACCTGGCCCTCAGCAAGTTCCCTTAGCCAGCCTCAAAGCTGTCTCTCCAGGCTACAGGATTATAAAATTTCCTTATACATAATGAGAAATTTCACACTTGTTACTCTTCTTATCGTTCTGGTTCTGACAATGTGCCTGACAGAGCCACTTTGGGGAGGGAAAGCTTTATTTTATTTTGGCTCACAGTTTGGGCCCATTTTGGTGGGAAAGTACTGGCTGTGGGTGCAAACAAGACTACTCCTCACAGCTTAACTCATCAGAAAGCAGAGATGAAATCAATCAGAAGGGCCATTGTTGAGGTCATGATCTCATGCTGCTCCCTGCACAAGACCCAAACAAGAGTAACCGACAAGATCAGTCCCCATTCCTGCTCACAGCACTGATTAGACAGACTCAGTGGGTCATAAAACAAAACAACAACAAGCCAAAAACCTGGATGTGGTGATGAAGGTTCAATCCCAACCCTTGAGAGGCAGAGGTAGGCAGATCTCTATGAGTGTCAGGCCGGCCTGGGCTACAATGTAGGAAAGGATAGTGGGAGTGTTCAGTAGGTAATAAGAGGCAGGGTTGGGGGTAAAGAGGATCAAGATCCATTATACACATGTATGAAATGGTCAAAGAATAAATAAAAGATAAAAGGAGGAAGAAAATGAGGAAGAGGAGGGAGGGGCAGGCTACAACTCTCAAGGCTACTCCTGGCAGCAGGTATCCACCAGCTGAATTCTTCTTCCCAGCCATTCCACAACATCTCCAAATACCACCTCCAAGCCAGGGACCAAGTGTCTGAACACATGCGCTTGTGGGGACAGTTCAGGTTCAAACCACGGTAGGAGGAGAGCCCAGGCTTACGCTTTGGCAGAAAGCACCCGCAGTCTGCTAGGTTTCTTGTGCACCTCAGACACCCCGCCTGAAGATAACCTCATGCAGTACTTTAACAACTCCAGGTGTGAATGATTTCCAAGGTGGTGTGACGTCAGTGCTCAGGGGTTGCCGGGTTTGGAGCATCTGGATTTGGCGCCGACGCTGCTCACCTTGCGCTATTGCTTGATGTTTGCAAAAGCTGTGTGGGCTGTGCATGTCTCCAGGCGGTAGATCAGTGCACCCATGCACTTGTCCCTCTTACAAGGAAACCAGTCGGGAGGCTGAGGCAGGCAGACCTGTGAGTTCGAGGCTGGCCTGGGAAGCCAGCCTGGTCTACAGAGGAAGTTCCAGGACAGCCAGGGCTACCGCCACTCCAACTAAACTGTCTACAAAGACCTTACTTCTACATAAAGTTGTGACCGCAGAGATTCAGGCTTAAGATTACAGTATAGCCGATGGGAAACGTAATTTAGCACCTCTAACAATGACTAGTTGGATGGCTTCTGGGTCCTCACCATGGCAGGGTACTCCTGTGGCTATGCTCAGCTGCCCCCTTGTACAGCAGCTCTCATCGCATGGATATGGGTCAGCAGCTGCAGCAGCAGAGTGGGAGAGTTTATAAGTCCTAAAGTTGGAGATGTAGCTCAACTCGGGTGCTGGCCTAACATGCACCAAGCCCTGGGTCCCATCCTCAGCAGAGAGAGGAAGGAGCAGGACCTTCTTGGCTGGTGGACCTCACCGTACATCATTTCTTTCACTTCCTGCAAGTCTAATGGAGGCACAGTTCTATGTCCCTGCTTGATTTGTATCCCCTCCCCAACATGTGTGGCACATGTCTGTGTACATGCCAGGGTATGCACACATGTCCATGCCTGTGTGTGCATGCCCTGTGAGTGAGTGTGTGTGCAACTGAGTGATTGAGAAACGTCTTCCATGTTCTTGTCTCTGCCTGGGAAATCCCTTGCTAGTTTGTTTGTCCATTTCACAGATGGACAGCTGACCTTATTATTGACTCTAGGTAAGTCCCAGGTGCTCACCCACACAGCAGGATCTTCTGCTGGTTTTCAGCTCGTCAGCCTACTTGTTTATGGACTCCTGTGAGTCCCAGCAGCTTCTATGTTTTTTAGCTTGGGCGTAGTCAAATGTTTCAAGATGCAAGGCTTATCTTGTAGAAGCTACCACGTCCTACCCCAAGGTTATGAAAATACTGTCTTATATTCTTAACGAAATATTTTCAAGTTTTGTTTCTCACATGCTGGCCTCGGGCCATCTGGAATTTGTTTGTGTGTGCCATGCATGAAAATAACTTGATTTTAGTTTCCCAACCCCAATATCCAGAGGCTGCCCCCTCCCCCCCTTCATGAGTCACCCAGTACAGGGACACCTCTGCCTGCTCCAGGGGAGCGCCCAGCTGAACATGCAGCTAAGTCCTTCTACAGGAGGCCGAAAGGATGGATGTCAGTTTCCTTTGTCTACTGTAATATATTCTACAATCTCTCCGTGTGTGTGTGTGTGTGTGTGTGTGTGTGTGTGTGTGTGTGTGTATCTGGTATTTGTGTGGAATGTATATTTGGATATGTGTTTGTGCGTGCACACACACAGATGTGGCCAGGTCGTTTGAGAATCTTCCTGAAGTGACGTGTATATGAGAACACACGCCGGGCGTGGTAGCGCATGCCTGTGATCCCAGCACTCAGGGAGGCAAAGGCAGGCGGATCACTGTGAGTTTGAGGCCAGCCTGGTCTACAAAGTGAGTCCAGGACAGCCAGGGCTACACAGAGAAACCCTGTCTCGAAAAACCCAAAACAACAAGAAAGAGAACACACACAACGTTGCTCACCCCAGTCAAGGAACCCATTTCAAATCAAAGTAATAATCACACCAAAGCTCAAAATGCTCAACCTATTTAGTGGGGTTCCCTGCGGGAGCATGGACAAATCAAAGGTGACTTCATCTCCAATAGTGCACCCTAACATAGCCAATAAAGGTGGGAGCTCTGTGTGTGATGGGCAGGCTGCTGCATCTCTTCTACGGGAACACACTGGTCGGAGTCTCCTCCGGCAGCAGCTGATCACTGCTTCTCTGTCCTCTAGGGAATCTTCCACATTTCAGCTTTCCCCTCGTGAAGTCTGCTCACTTCCTGAGTCTCATGACTCCTTTCCCGAGGACGGAATGTGGCCAGGAGGAGGGCATTCCTGTACACTCGGCAGAGGTGTGCATGCCAGCGCGCCCGTGTATGGAGGCCAGCGGTGCCTCTATAGCTCTCCACCTGATTTTTTTTTTTTTTTTTTGAGATAAGGTTTCTTCCCACGCTCAGAGCCCACCCACTGGCCAGACTGCTCGCTAGCGAGCTCTAGGGATTGGCCTACTCTTGCTCCCAAACGCTAGGGTTACAAGCACGCCTGGCTTAGCACAGAGGTACTGAGGGTCCCAACCAAGGTCCTTGCGAGGCACTGCATTTCACCTGTGCTCCTTTGCCAGCTACCACCCTCCTTTTATAAAACTGGGTCTTTGTCTTAGTTAGGGTTTCATTGCTGTGAAGAGACACCATGACCACAGCAATAGTTTTTTGTTTTGTTCCTTGTTCTTTGTTTTACGAGACAGGGTTTCTCTGTGTAGCCTTGGCTGTCCTGAACTCTCTTTGTAGACCAGGCTGGCCTTGAACCCAGGGAGATCTGCCTGCCTCTACCTCCCTAGGTGCTGGGATTGCCAGTGTCCGCCACAGCGCCTGGCTCCACAGCAACTCTTATAAAGGCAAACATCTGACTGGGACCTTCTTACAGTTTCAGAGGTTCAGTTTATTATCATCATGGCAGGAAGCATGGCAGTGTGCAGGCAGACACGGAGCTGGAGAAGCAGTGGAGAGTTCTGTATCTCGACCCGCAGGCAGCAGGGAGAGACTGTGCCACACTGGGTGTAGTTTGAGCATAAGAGACCTCAAAGCCCACCTCCATGGTGACGTGCTTCCTCCAACAAGCTCACACCCCCTAATAGTGCCACTTCCTATGTGCGCCAAGCATTCAAACACATGAGTCTATGGGGGCCGAAGCTGTTCAAAACATCACATAGCCCAGGCTGATCTCAAACTCCCTGTGGGAGAGGATGACCTTCATCCTGATCCTCCTACTTCGACTTTGCAAATGCTGGGATTACAAACATGCACCACCACACCTGACGGAACCTGAGGACGGAACCCAGAGCTTTATACACGCTAGGCGAGACCTTTGTCAGTGCAGCTACGTCTCCAACCCAGTTTCCAATCTTTGTGCATTTTTTTTTTTTTCTTTTTGAGACAGGGTGGCAGTAGTCCAGACTGGTCTGGTTCACTATATATGACAAGGGTGGCTTCAAGCTCTCGGCGTCCCTCTGAGTCCTGCAGGTGCCGAGGCGGCACGCATGTGCTGCCAAACTCTACCCACATGCTTTGCTTCTTGAGGTTTTAAGTGTGGAACTACAGCTGGGAGCAAAGTGAGATACATTCGCAATCCCAGCACCCAGGAGGATCAACATAAATTCCAGGCTGGCCTGGACGGCTTGGTGAGTGCCGGGTCAGCCCTGGCTACACAGTAAGACCCGGCCTCAAACAAAACAAAACAAAACAAAACAAAACAAAACAAAACAAAACAAAACCAAACCTCAATTTTTTTCCCCCAGTGAGGGAAAATACCAGAATTGAGCCGCTGGAAGGTTGACCCTTTGGGAAATCCTGGGGGGAAGGAAATCCCGTATTTCTTCCTGGCTGACCTGCTACCCAGCCTTCCCCGGCTTGCAGAGGCATGGCTCCTATCTCTGTCTCTGACTTCACAGTGTCCCCTCTGTTTCACTCTACTGTTGCTTTTTCTCTGCTTGTACACAGGCCTCGGCACTGGATTCCCAGCCCCTCTAATCTAGGATGACCTCATTTTGAGATCCTGAACTTAGCTGCATTTGCCAAGACCCCTTTTTCCAAATAAGGCCATATTCATGGATTCTGGGTGTTTGAGGAAGTCTTCTTAGGGGAAGGTGGACAGGACACATTTGCCCCAGGAACCATCTGCAAAGGTTTCCACAGGTTAAGGAAAACATCACATGTCCCAGAGAGCATGCACTTTCTGGCCCCTTTATTCCACGACAGCACCCCATCCACCATTTTTCTTAATCTCTAAGTCTCCAAATCCAGCAATGAGTTATTCCAGTGCTAGAAATGTATACTAAGGAAACCATTCATCTTCGAAGTGGTAGTTGGGGGTGGGGAGGGCCTCTCCCTTTGTTGATGCTTCTTTACTTACAAGGAGTAGACCCCAGGAGAGGAAGTAATTACTTAATCACTTCAGCATAGTTGGTAAACCTTACTGAGAAACTGCTGAGTGTAGCCTTTGGAGATGGGAGAAGCAAAAGGCAAAAGTTGCTGTTTGTGCCTGGAAGGGGAATATTCAACACCCACCATGACCCAAATCAGATAGCATAGATGAGGAATGAACCAGGAGGGAAACCTCAGGGCTAGCTGAGCATAAGCTGTCGGGCAAGAGTTCAGGGTGCCACGGAGGACAGTTGAGTTCCTGAAACAAGTGTCACAGGCACAGATACTAGAGGGTGTCTCCAGAGGAGGGCAGTCCCCCCAGAAATAACACCTTGCTTTCTGGGCCCCAGGTGTGGCCATCAAAAAGACAAAAACATGGCAGCATAAAAGGGCTCTTGCTGCCCCGGATGTGGCTCAGTTGGTAGAGTGAGTTTGCATGAAGTTGGGGAGTTTCCATGAAGCCCTGGGCTCTGTCCAAGTATAAAACTGGGCATGGTGCCACACGCCTATAATCACAGTCCTTAGGAAGTATAGACAGGAGGGTCAGAAGTTCAAGGTCATTCTTAGCTACATAGTCTGAGGCTAGCCTGGGCTAAGTGAGACACTGTCTCAAAAAAAAAAAAAAAAAGATGCTTCTCTATTTTTTTTCAGTTAATTTATTCATTTGTGGTGTGTGTGTGTGTGTGTGTGTGTGTGTGTGTGTGTGTGTGT
>NW_026591567.1:0-8426 GCF_907164565.1 Psammomys obesus | reverse complement strand
GTGTGTGTGTGTGTGTGTGTGTGTGTGTGTGTGTGTGTGTGTTAGCCCATGTGTGGAAGTCAGAGGACAACATGTGGGAGTCAGTCTTTCCTTTCCTTCCATCATGTGGGTCCCAAGGATTAAATTAAGGCTATCAGGCTTGGCATCGGGTGCCTTTACGCTCTGATCTATTTTTCTGGCTTCACGAAATGAGTTATTTCATAGCAACATTGGCTATTAGCCAGCCAGTGGCCACGGAGTCAATCTTTGCTGCTTGCCGAGCCCTACCTGTTCAGTTTGTCATCAGAAGGGCCTCCCAGCCCTGAGCATTTGAAGGTGGCAGATCGGGACTGCTGCAGTGAGAACCCAAGCACCGGGGATATGCCTGGGTATATACGTCTGGTCACCACAGAGGCAGGACTCCTAGACTTCTCTGGGGCTCTGGACGGCAAGACCATCAGAGAGAAAAACCCCAAAAGACAGGTCAAGATACCAGAAGCACCACTGCACAGCATCAGAGGGAGAAAGGACAGCAGGTGGCCTCCAGGGTCTGCAGCAGATGGAGTGAGGACAAGGTGAGCCTCCCCGGAGGACTGTCGTCACAGACTCAGAGGACAAGCAGACAGGTGAGAAATATACAAGTTGCCAGCATACTCCAGGATGAAGCTGGAGGAAAAGACAGGAGATTCATGGAGGTTGTTCTTGAGCTGGGGTATCAGGCACTCCAAGCCTATAGCTACCCATTGCCTAGGGTGTGTGGGCTGTCCTGGAGCTTACTCTGTAGACCAGGCTAGCCTTAAACTCAGAAGATCCTCTTGCCTCTGTCTCCCGAGTACTGGGATTAAAGGCGTGAGACACTACTGCCTCTCTCAAAAACAAACTGTCCCGCAAAACCAGAGCATAGTGAAGACCACAGACAATGGCTGTCCATCTAGATAAAGCCTTCTAGCACTGAACCAGAAACTGAGTCATCGTCTCTCAGGGGCACCCTCAGGAGCCTGGTGAATCATGACTACGTCCTGTGAGTGTTCTAGCATGAGATTGAGGAGAGTAGGGCAGACTTGGGTCTGTTCCTGTTCCAGATCAAATGGGGTGGGTAATGTGTCCTCTCCTAGATGGAGAGGAAATCCAGGAGTGAGGTGCCACAGGCTGGGAAATAGCTGGGGGGCCTTGGGTCCTGTCTTCCACTGAACTACACCCATATCCCCCAAACCCTGTGAATGTGACCTTATTTGGAAGTGGGTTGCTACAGATGTCATAAGTCAAGATGAAGTCATGCTGGGTGGGGAGGAATCATTATAAAAAAAAAAGGGAAGCTGGGACACGGTCGCACAGGGAGAATGCCTTGACTGTCAAGGCAGAGATGGGGTGAGGGTTCTGTGTACAAGCCAAGCCATGCCAAGCATTGCCAGCAGAGGCCCATAGCAGGCCCTACCAGGGAAGGAATTACCATAAGCTTCCAGTCTCTATAACAAGGGGTTTCTGATGCTTGGGGTAACCTCACACCCCAGTCTTAAGTCCTGTGTTAGAGGAACAATGGGAAAGCTCCTGGGGGATGAGGACAGTTGAGGAGTGGCAGAGAGTTGGGCCTTATTTGAGCCTCGGTGAGCAAAGTCTCAAGGGCCTAGATGGATGGGGATGGATGGATGGATATGAACAGGTACATCTGGTTTCTTACCTGATGCCTGGAGGCGGGTAGCGCTTTGTCTGGGGGACACAGACTTGAGTTTAACCAAAACAAGCTGCCAGCCAGACTTGAAGGGACTGGGAAAGGGACAGGGAGAAGATGGGTGTGTGGCCCTGCCCTAGACTGAGTTCTTCTCTAAGCCTGGAGTCTTAGAATTCTTTTTCACATTGTCTGTCTCCTCTATCTGTCTGTCTCCGAGTGTCCCATGTGCAACCCCCGTCCCCATCCCTGCCCCACTCTCTCTTTGATTCAGGATCTCATGTATCTCAGGACAGCCTTGAACTCCTGATCTTTGGGCCTCCACCTCCTGAGCGCTGGGCTTACAGACGGACAGTGTTGGGTTTGAACCAGTGTTGGGGTTGAACACTTTGTGGGGGCTACACATGCAACCTGTTCTGTGACCTTGTTATTTGTCTCTTGATGTGCTCTAACTCCAAGTGGCTCTAGGTGATCTGAAGCCAAGTTATGTATCACCAGGCTTCATGTGACCAGGGCGGCTTCCTCCTCAATTCCTGATCTAAATGAGAAAAGCAAAGATGGCCAGCAAAACTCCTAGGTTTTTTCCATTCTCAGCTGTGAAATGTCAGCTCTCAAATTCTTCCACCATCCTCATCATTTTTTTTAATAACAACATTTATTTTATTCGTTTTTATTTTAATTTTTTGAGACAAGGACTCATTGTAGTAAGGGTGACCTTAGTCTCACTATGGAAACCAAGGATGGCCCTGACCTCCCGATCATCCTGTTTCTGCCTCCCAGGTGCCAAAATGACATATCTATGCCTCCATCCAAGGCTATTCAGTGTTAGGGATGGAGTCCCAAACCTCACAAGTGGTATACAAGCACTTTCCCGACTGAGCTGCCTCCCAAGTCAATCCTTTTCCTCATTTTGGAAGACAAATTCTGTAAGTTCAAGGGCAGCCTGGTCTACAAAGTTCCAGGACAGCCAAGGCTGCACAGAGAAACCCTGTCTAGAAAAACAAAAACAGAAAATAAATAAATAAATTAATTAATTAATTTGGGGGCTGGAGAGATGACTTAGTATTTAAGAGCAATGGCTGTTCTTCCAAGGACCCAGCACCCACATGACAGCTCACAACTGTCTGTATGTAATTTCAATTCCAGGGCTTCTGACACCCTCAAACATATATACATAGAGGTAAATTTCCATAGAGGTAAAATTCCATAGAGGTAAATAAAATAAAAATAATATAAAATATACATTAAAAAAGACCTCTTGCCGGGTGGTAGTGACACACATCTTTAATCCCAGCACTGGAGAGGCAGAGGCAGAGGCAGATGGATCTCTGAGTTCAAGGCCAGTCTGGTCTACAAAATGAGTCCAGGACAGCCAGGGTTCTGTTACCACAGAGAAACTCTGTCTTAAAAACCCAAGGAAAAAAAAAATAGAAGTAAAAAATTGCAGTTAAAAATAAGGCAGACGGATAAGGTCATTATGAGAGTGGGTCTGAAACCAGATTGGTCAGATTCAAGCTGTTTAACCTCCTTTTGCCTCAGCTTCCTTAGCTGCAAAATGGACATAGTATTTCATTAAGTTTTGTAGGGATTAATTTAAATGGATGAATATATGCAAATCATTTACCAAACTGCCTGGTACATGGTAATTACTATGCCAGTCTGAGTTAGCACTGTTAACAAAATGGCCAAAAGTGGCGGTAGATCTTGAGTTTGGGGCCACCCTGGCCCACAGAGGAGGGCCCTGTGCATTAGTTACTTTGCCTGTTGTTTCCTGTCGCTGAGACAAACTACCTAACCAAAGAAGCTTGAAGAAGGAAGGGCTTCTTTGTGGCTCACAGTTTGAGACTGTCCATCAAGGCAGGGAGGGCACAGAAACAGGAGTGTGCAGCAGCTGCTCACACTGTGTCCACAGCCAGAAAGCAGAGAGACAGACAGACAGACAGACAGACGGCTAGAGGGTGCTCAGTTTATTTTTTTCCTTTTTATTTAGTTCAGCATCTTTACCATGGGATGGTACTCCCACATTCAGGGCGAATCTTCCCTGCTCCGTTGACTGTTCCTAGAAATTCCCCAAGAGACATGCCCAGGGTCTATCTCCTAGGGATTCTAGATGCTCTCAAGTTGGCAATCCAGATTAACCACACACACCCTACTACACACATACAAACACACAATATACACAGAACACACACATACACAAACACACGCATAATACACACACTAAACACACACACACACAACACAGACAGACAGAGGCTGGGGATGTGTTTATTGGCCTGTCTCATGATGTCATAGCTCAGGTGGGTAAACCCAGATCTGGGGCTGTATCTCAACGGCAGAATACTCACGTAGCATGGGGATGGCTTTCAATCCCCAGCAGTATAAAATTAAGAAAACCAATAACGGAATAAAGGAAAGGCACGCGCAGCCCAAGACTGGACTGCAGGAAGGAAGCACTGGTTACTATAGGTACTAGCGGGCGGGAGGGTGTCCACCCGGCTCACAGCGTCTCCCCTCCAGCGGACAGTCACCACCAACCATGCTTGCACAAACGGAGCTCAGACACTGGCTGGCATGGGCATTTGCTCCAAGCTGGGCCGAGCAGATCCCTTCCTTGGAAGGGGGCCAAAAAATACCCTAGGTCAGTTTGAACTCCTCTGGAGAATGCCAAGGCCACACTGCAGGGAGACAGAAGGAGGGCCCCTGGCCACTGCGGCTCTGTGAGACACCTCACCTCCGCAGAAGCCACGCCTTCCCTTTGTTACAGCTACTCTGATTGGCTTCTGGCGCACTGAGCACCACTACCTCTGCTGGCTCGCTTTCTCCGAGTTTCCGGACAACCCCGTCTCCAGAGGCGAGGCTCCCGGGGACTGGAAAATGTTTCCTCTCGCTGGGCTTGTGGGGACGGCTCCACGTTCACAGAGGTGACGGAGTGCAGGACTTGAGACCCCACACACTTTGCACGTTTATTCAGCACTGACTTCCACCTAAGCCTTGTCCAGAGCTCCTAAACACAGTGTCTCTTGTCACAAGAGCCTGGTTTCAGAGACGTGAAGAGACTGGTTGGTGCTATCCAGCTCAGTAGCGTGGAGAGAGAACTTCACCTCCTTCCAAAGTTCTTGCTACCCACGCCTCCTGGACGGAAGCGCTCCACTCTCTCGCATGCCTAAGCTTTTTTGTTGTTGTTGTTCCGAAGTAGCCCAGGATGGCCTCAAACTTTGTACGTAGCTGAGGCTGATCTTGAGTGCCTCATCCACCTGTGTTCACTTCCTGAGGGCTTAGGTTATCGACATGCGCTTCTACACCAGATTCACAAAATACTTGGACTCCAGCTACGGCTTCATGGATGGCAGGCAAACCAACTGAGGGATATCTTCAGCTGCCGCAGCTGCTGCTTCTGTTCCTCCTTCTTCCTCTTTCTTTCTCCTCCTCCTCTTCGTCCTTCTTCTTGTTCTCTGAGACAGGATTTCTCTGTGTAGCCCTGGCTGTCCTGAGATTCGATCTGTAGAGCAGGCTAGCCTCGAACTCAGAGAATCGCCAACCTCTGCCTCCCCAGTGCTGGGGATGACGGTGGCTGCTGGATGCCTCATTTTCTTAATATGCACAATGTTAGTACTGTTACCTTTGCTCATCTAAAAACTGTCTAGAGTGGTCCATGAAGGAGTGGGGTACACACTTGAAACACACATACCCCTCAGACCTTCCCTTCTTTGCCTCTCGGCAACTGACTCAGAGTGGAAGGAGGTGGGAAGAAAAGAGGTCAAATATAAAATGATCAATTTGAGCATCGTCACAGAGAAGGCTGCTGTGGGAGAGAGGCAGTTAATATGAGAAACATACAAGTTTTTCTTTAAAAAGAATAAAACAAGCAGGTTGGGTGGTGGTGGGGGCATGCCTAAATTTAGTCTCAGTACTCAGGAAGCAGAGGCAGTTGGATCTCTGAATTAGAGGCCAGCCTGGGCCAGCCTGGTCTACAGAGAGAGTTCAGGACATCCAGGGCTACACAAAGAAACGCTGTCTTGAACACATAAATCATAAAATAAAATAAAATAAGATAAGATAAGATAAGATAAGATAAGATAAGATAAAATAAAATAAAATAAAATAAGATAAAATAAAATAAAATGTAGGGCTGGAGAGATGGCTCAGAGGTTAAGCACTGGCTGCTCTTCCAGAAGTCCTGAATTCAGTTCTCAGCAAACACATGGTGGCTCATAACCATCTATAATGAGATCTGGGCCCCCTTCTGGCATGCAGGCTTACAGGCAGACAGAACACTGTATACATAATAAGTAAATCTTTAAAACAAAATAAAAAATAAATAAACTATCACTGTATACATAATAAATAAATAAATCTTTAAAAAATAAAATAATATATGTGACTTTCTACTCTGTGGCTGGACCAGGTGGTCACTTGAAAGAAACAATCTTGCCTGGGGCTGATGAGATGGCTCAACAGTTAAAGAGCACTGGCTGCTGTCCAAGAGGATTAGGGTTCAATTCCCAGCACCCACATGGCAGCTCATAACTGTCTGTAACTCCAGTTCCAAGGGATTCAATGCCCTCACATAGACATTCATGCAGGCAAAACACCAATACACATAAAGTAAAAATGAATAAATCATTAAAAATAATTGTCAGTGCCTGGTGTTTGTACCCTGTGTTCAAGAAATGCCTAAGGAGTAAAACGGGGAAAGGAGGGAAGGAAGAATTTTTTTTTTAAAAAGGAAGGAAAAGAAAAAGAGGGAGAGAGAAATGAAAAAAGGAGGAAGGGAGAGAGAAGAAGGGAGACTCATCTTCAAATAGACGAGCCAATATTCAGGACCGACAACCCAGGAACCAGCAAGACCCGTCTCAGTCACTGCTGCGAGACAAAGACAGGTTCTGTTTGTCAGACATTTGAGAACTAGGGACCTCCTCTGTAATGATGGAAGGTAGATCAGGGATTGATTGTGCCAGGAAGGGGTGGTGGGGATCAGCTGTGCAGCGGGCAGAGAAACTTCCCTCTTTTGTGGGGTGCTCCTTATCTGAATCTCAACCGAGGTCATGGTCTCATGGCTGAGGAGTCACCCAAACTCAACCTGCTCCTTCAAACAAGTGCGGTTTATTGCGTGTAAAATTATACTTCGAGGGCTGGGGGGGGGGGGGGCTTGGGCTTAGTCTTTAGCATGTGTGAAGTCCTGGGTTCAGGCCCCAGCACCAAGAGCAAAACAAACAAACAAGATACTTCAGTAACATTTATGTTTCTACTATTTAAAATTTTAATTTTAATTGTGTGTGTATGTGTGTTCACATGAGTGCAGGTGCCCTCAGAGGTCAGAGGCATCAGATCCCCTTGGAGTTGGAGCTGCAGGCAGTTATGAACCACTGATGTGGGTTCTGGGATTTGAACTCAGGCCTTCTGCAAGAGTAGTGCACACTCTTGACTTCTGAACCATCTCTCCAGCCACTCTATGTTTTATTTTATTCATTCCTTCTTTTGGGGGGGGGGGGGCCTGTAATCCCAACACTGAGGAGGTGGAGGCAGGAGAATTACTGGAGTTTGAGGACATCCTAGGGTACATAGGGAGTGCAAGGACAGTCTTGGTTACATACAGAGACCTTGCTTCAAATCAAGAAACATTAGAGCCAAACAAACACCAAGGTGTGTACTTGTGTGTGTGTGTGAATCAGTCAACCTATCTACTGATGGCAGGAAATGTGAATTCCAAAGCAATCCTCAATATTTTGTAATGCTTTTTCTTTAAGTCCACAGATGTCATTATATGGTGCAACTGGAGGGAAGGGGGATGGCGCGTCATGTTTTTTCCTTGGCCTCTTGGTCCCCTGAGACCTGAGAAGATCGGGAGGAACACACCAGAGTCAACATTTAGTTCACAGTCATGGTCACAGGTCTCACAGGTCGATACATATGAAATCATGCTCCCAGCCCTTCCTGTCCCCACTGCCCACTAACGCAGCCTTGAAAATGACAAGGGCCTCCCAGCAGCCCAGGAGAAGAGGGGGAGGAGCAGACTCCTCCCCCTCCAGGAAGCAAATGGACCTCCTCAATACTGGAAGAGTAAATAGGTGCATTTTATTATCTGATAAGTAGATTAAATGCCATGGGCACGGAGTGTATGTTCTGTTAAGTGGGTGTCTGATGCTTGTGAGAAATGAGGTTGTGGAATGCTCTGCAGGCTGATGCAATTTTAGCGAGAAAGTTTTCAAAGCTTCCAGAGAATTCTACCGAACCCAGAGCACCACAGGTAGCTAGGAAACTGGAACCACTTTGGGACACACATTTTATTGCCTGCATTCAGTGCCTGATCTTTCTGATGCGTGTGGCCTGGTGCTATTAAACAGCCACCCAAAACATGGCCTCATTCTTCATGTCACCATATCCTATGGTCCCCACATTCACTGACAGTCAGATCACTAACTGCTCAGAAACCTTACAAGCCAGCTGCCAGACAGCTAGTTAAGAAGACTGTGTTAGGAACTGGAGGGAGGGATCTGCAGGTAAGAACACTTACAACTCCTCCAGAGGACCTGCATTTGATGCCCAGCATCCACACTGGATCTTAACAACTCTCTGTCACTGTAGTC
The DNA here is from genome assembly GCF_907164565.1 of Psammomys obesus. Classification (NCBI taxonomy): domain Eukaryota; kingdom Metazoa; phylum Chordata; class Mammalia; order Rodentia; family Muridae; genus Psammomys; species Psammomys obesus. Next base: position 191 of record NW_026591567.1, on the reverse strand, counting down.
TAAAGGGTTTACACATACTTTCTGGCCTTCGTAGGTACTACATGCATATGGTGTGCAGACACACATGCCCAAGAAACATATACAAACTAAATACATAACTAAATCTTTCCTCTTCCTCTTCTCCTCTTCTTCTTCTTGTTCTTTCTTTCTTTCTTTCTTTCTTTCTTTCTTTCTTTCTTTCTTTCTTTCTT
>NW_026591566.1:0-3410 GCF_907164565.1 Psammomys obesus | reverse complement strand
AAAAGAAACAAGAAACATTAAATGTACAAAAAAAAAAAAAAAAAAAAAAAAAAACAGCATGGGGTTGTTTTAGTTTGCTTTTTGTTGTTGTTGCTGTTGTGGTGATAGTGACGGTGGTTTTTCCCCTTTCTACTGGGTAGAGGAAAAATTATTTCCAAGAAGAAATGTGTTTTATATCTCAAATAATGGAGACACTATAAAAGGTTTTTTAAAAAGACTTTACCATCCCCCATTTCTACCAGGGTAAATCTGGTGAGCAATTTTTAGTGGGAGCTATTTTTAGTTTACATTCATGCTGGTTTGGGTCAGAGTCCTAGACATCTGTTGAGTGAGGAAGGAATGAATTGCTTGCAGTAAAGCAAGTTTTGATGAATAATTACTTGTACGTTAATGTGAAGTCAGGGTGTGCTCCATTCTACACACTCAAGCTAAGCCTTCCAGGAAGGAAACACAGGTAAGTCCTCAGTGGCAGCTTATAGATTGCAGCACTAATGACATTTGGCAGGACTGCCAGCATGATCATGAATTACTTGATGCAACTTCTACTAAAGCATACCACCCAGGCCTGTGTTTTACAATGCTGTTACATTTTTTTAAAGTTCTCTTTGATCACTGTTTTTTGTCCCAAAATTCCAAAGAAGTAAACATTACTTTTTCTTGTACTTTTACTTTTGAATCAAACCTTAGACATTATACTAAGCACCAAGATTAATCACAAATTCTGTGCTCAAAAATCTGAAAGACTAATAAATTTTCTTTTTTGAATATTTCTTTACTTACAAACTTATTAAGCTTGTTCCCCTTGCCATACTTTATTATAACCCAATGGCACCAACAACTGACCAGATTTAATTTCCTGTATCAGAGAGTCTTAACATGGTCACAAATACTTCACCACTAAATCTGAACCTAGTTTAGGAAGTTAGGAGTTGCAACTTTACTCATTTAAACCTGTGAAGTGAACACACTTATACATCCAACAAGGACTAGATACATTATATTTGTTTTAAAGACAGAGTCTCATTATATATATTATGTAGACCCAGATAGTCTGGAGTTCTCTGTGGTCAAGGCTGGGCTCAAACTCAGAAATTCACCTACCTATGCCTTCTGAGGACTAGGATTAAAGCATGTGCACTCTTTTTTGTATTTTGTATTTTTATTTTTATTAATTACAATTTATTCACTTTGTATCCCAACTGCTGCTCCCTCCCTCCTCCCCTCGCAAGCCCATCCTCCCACCCCCTTCTCCACCCATGTCCCTCCCCAAGTCCACTGATAGGGAAGGTCTTCCTCTCCTTCCTTCTGATCCTAGTCTATCAGGTCTCATCAGGAGTGACTTTCTCATATTTTTCTGTGGCCTGGTAAGGCTGCTCCCCCCTCAGGGGGAGGTGATCATAGAGCAGGCCAATCAGTTCATGTCAGAGATGTCCCTGTTCCTATTACTATGGTACCAACACAACTCTTTACAGACCTTGAAAGAAAAATTCTCAACTTCATATGGAGTAACAAGAAACCTAGAATTGTTAAACAATCCTCTACAATAAAAGATCTTCTAGAGGTATCTCTGTCCCTCATCTCAAACTGTACTATAGAGCAACAATACTAAAAACTTCATGATACTGGCATAGAAACTGACTGGTGAATCAATGGAATCGAATAGATGATCCTGAAATAAACCCACACACTTACGAAAACCTGATTTTTGACAAAGATGCCAAAACCATTCAATTAAAAAGAGATAGCATCTTCAACAAATGGTGTTGGTCCAACTGAATGTCTACATGTAGAAAAATGCAAATAGATCCATACTTATCACCCTGAACAAAACTAAAGTCCAAGTGGATCAAAGACCTCAATATAAAACCAGACACACTAAACCTGTTAGAAGAAAAAGTGGGGAAAAGCCTTGAATTAATTGGCTCAGGAGACAACTTCCTGAACAGAACACCAACAGCACAGACTCTAAAAGCATGTGCACTCTTGAAAATGATGTTTATTTGATATTTTTTAAGATTTCCTTCCATGTGCCCAAGCATACCAGGAAACATAAAAGTACTAACTCAGTTACCTTTAACTTAGCTTTATCACAATTTGTTTAAACCAACATTTACTTTGATACCTATGTTTCATATTGTTACACACTAGGACTTTAGGTAGATGGGGTCTTAATGGCAAGGCCCCTTTCCTTCTGTCCTACTGTAAAGTTTAAAATCTCTCCTTAATAGTATCTTTAACAGTTACAGCTCCTTTATAGCCTCTGCCTTGTTCAAAATTTTAATCACATGTATCTCCTCCCCTTTTCCAACTGTACACTTTTCATGTCTTTCTGTTCTCTCTCACTGTATATCTGAATAAGAACCTTGGGCAGAAAAAAATAAGAGCCATAGCCAGATATCATACTGTCTTGATATTTCCTTTGCCAAATAACTTAGTCCATCTCTTTATACTTCAACCTCGCTTACATTTTTAGAGCATGAGTTTATCACAGTCAGTTATTTGCTAGAATGTAGAATTAATGGCTTCTAGTGCATTTTGTCCTCTGAGGTCCCATTAGCTTGCCCTGAGGGAATAGACCTGCACCATAGAGGAGGCATTGTGGTTAGAGTGGATCTCAGGAGGCAAGAGCATGGGGCTCCTGGTCACATCAGGGCAAAAGAAGAAGGAAAAGGGGGGCATAAAAACAGGGCCATATTGAAACCTCTAGGGTGGCCCTCAATGGTCTACAACCTCTAAAAACAAGTAGTTCAAATACATGAACTACTGGAGGACATTTTGCACCCAAACCATAACATTGCTATCACTAGGATGGAGCTCATGGCTTCTATTTTAGGTTGGGCAAGTCAGACAACTGGAATTTCTAAAGTATGTCTAATTTTCACATTTCTTGTATACTGGTTTTTGTTTTGAACTTCCTGACTCATTTAAACCTTTAATCTTGCATCAGGTTAATAGCAATGCATATTATGGCTAAAAAATAGAAAGGGTTAGAATTAAAGAAATGCAACACTGTTCATTACAAAGAGAAAATAATTCAAAAGATTGTTCCTTTGGATTTCATTCAAAAGTAACTAATGAGAAGCCAACAGAATCCCATCTGTCAACATTTTAAGTTTCTTTAGGAGTAGGATAACTGATATCAATCAGTTTTGTTGCAGTGACTCCCAAAGTGTCACTCAAGGAACTTGCTGGAAATGTAATTTTGCTAAGAGTAAGGCTAGCATATGCCTTTGAGGCAGAGACAAGCAGATCTCTGTGAATTCAAGGCCAGCTTGTTCTATATGGTGAGTTCTAGAAGAGCCAGAGCTACACAGTGAGACCCTGTCTCATAAGCAAAACCAACAAGAAAACAACTACAAAGCTGAAGAAGAAGAAGAAGAAGAAGAAGAAGAAGAAGAAGAAGAAGAAGA
>NW_026591565.1:0-2523 GCF_907164565.1 Psammomys obesus | reverse complement strand
GAAGAAGAAGAAGAAGAAGAAGAAGAAGAAGAAGAAGAAGAAGAAGAAAAGAAGAAGTTGCATTTCTTTTTTAGTTTAGGACAGGGTCTCACTGTGTATCCTTGGCTGGTCTCAAACTAACTATGTAGAGAAGGCTGGCATCAAAATCACAGAGATCTGACTGCCTCTACCTTCTACCCACTAAGATTACAGTCATGTGCCACCTGTGTCAATGAGCTCAAGGCTGTTCCCCACATTTTCTTCTAACAGGTTTACTGTATCTGGTTTTATGTTGATGTCATCGATCCACTTAGACTTTAGTTTTGTGCAGATAATAAATATGGATCTATTTGCATTTTTCTACATGTAGATATCTAGTTAGGCCAGCTTCCTGAACAGAACACCAACAACATAGGCTCTAAAATCAACAGTCAATAAATGGGACCTCATGAAACTGAAAAGCTTCTGTAAAGCAAAGGACACTGTCATCAGAACAAAATGACAACCTACAGATTGGGAAAGGGTCTTTACCAACCCTATATCTCACAGTGGGCTAATATCCAGAATATACAAAGAACACAAGTAGTTAAACAGCAACAAATCAAGCTGTCCAATTAAAAACTGGGGTACAGAGCTAAACAGAGAATTCTCGTTAGAGGAATATAGAATGTCAGAGAAACAAAGAAATGTTCAACATCCTTAGTCATCAGGGAAATACAAGTCAAAATGATCCTGAGATTTCACCTTACACCCATCAGAATGGCTAAGATTAAGAACTCAAGTGACAACACATGCTGGAGAGGATGTGGAGAAAGGGAAACCCTCCTCCATTGCTGGTGAGAATGTAAACTTGTACAATCACTTTGTGTATCAGACAATTAGGATATCAGACAATTGTGCTTTCTCAGACAATTAGGAATACTACTACCTCAAGATCCAGCTATACCACTCCTAGGCATATATCCAAAAGATGCTCAAGTGTGTAACACGGACATATGCTCAGTCATGTTTGTAGCAGCTTTATTTGTAATAGCCAGAATCTGGAAACATCCCAGATGTCCCTCCATTGAGGAATGGATACAGAAATTGTGGTACATTTACACAAAGGAATACTACTCAACAATTAAAACAAGGAAACCATAAAATTTGAAGGCCAATGGTGGGAACTAGAAAAGATCATCCTAAGTGAGGTGTCCCAGAAGGAGAAAGACACACATGGTATATTCTCACTTATAAGTGGAAACTAGACCTATAATATAGGATAAACATACTAAATCCTGTACACCTAAAGAAGCGAAGCAAGAAGGACGACCCTGGGTAAGATCATCAATCCTTATTCAGAAAGGCAGATGGACATTGGAAGAGGGAGAAAAAAGGGAACAGTACAGGAACCTAGCACAGAGGGCCTCTGAGAGACTACCCAGCAATGTATCAAAGCAGATGCTGAGACTTACAGCCAAACTTTGGGCAGAATGCAGGGAATCTTATGAAAGAAGGGGGAGAGAGAATGACCTTGGAGGTGACAGGAGTTCCACAAAGAAAGCAACAGAACCAAAAAAATCTGGGCACAGGAGTCTTTTCTGAGACTGATACTCCAAACAAGGACCATGCATGGAGATAACCTAGAACTCCTGAACAGATGTAGCCCATGGCATCTTACTCTCCTAGTGGGTTTCCTAGTAATTGGAACAGGGACTGTCTCTGACATGAACTCATTGGCTGCTCTTTGATCACCTCTCCCTGGGTGGGAACACACTTACCAGGCTACAGAGGAAAACAATGCAGCCAGTCCTGTTGAGACCTGATAGCCTAGGGTCAGATGGAAGGGGAGGAGGATCTCCCCTATCAGTGGACTGGGGAAGGGGCATGGGAAGCAGAAGATGGATGGAAGGTGGGATTGGAAAGGGTCGAGGAAGTGGGCTAGAGCTGGGATACAATGTGAATAAATGGAAATAAATAAATAAATAAATGAATAAATAAATAAATAAATTTGAAAAAAGATCATGTGCCATCACTCCCAGCTCTAAAAACACAAATTCTTGAATTCTACTCTCATCTTTCCAAATTATACAGTGAGACTCAGGATACTCGGATGGAGCTGATGAACTAGTAAAATAAGAACTGTTAGTATTTGGCAAGCACAATTTTAATTAGAGTTGTACTCGATCTTGTTACTAAGATTAATTATTTTCTTCTTTGTACTAAGATCTATTATAGACTATAACAACTCATGTCTGTTTTGGGGCTGAGGAGGTAGCTCAATGGGCAAAGAAGTTAGGTAAGTGTGAGCACCTTCATAAATTTTGTGGCATTCTTTTAATCTTCTATATATTTCTAAATGCTAAAATTCTAGTGGCCCAAATACTTCAAGTATTTGAATACTACTAGTCTCTGAAAAAAAAGATCATGGTAAGATGTATTCTCATGTGTGAGAATTCATAAACCAGAAGAATGGTTTCAATCTTAGACCTCTACAGGCATGTACACACATGTGTACACACACACACACACACACACACACACACACAAGAATACATCCTGCCA
>NW_026591564.1:0-4229 GCF_907164565.1 Psammomys obesus | reverse complement strand
TGTCGCGCGCGGCCTTTGCCGATAAGGACGACGCAACAACCGAGGATTTCTTCAGCGGCAAGTTTATTGTACAGCTCTTTCTTGCAGATGGTGAAGGACCCAGACCCCTGGCAGCGCCCCGTTTAAATAGCCAGCAAGGCGACCTGTCCGTCTGTAATTGGTGCTCTGCTCGAGTCCTCATCAGTATATGGCTGGCAATTGGATTGCAGCCTAAACCCTCATCAACATAAAGCTGCGCATGCGTAAAGCGCAGGGCGGCACAGGCAAGAAGAACCAGGAAACAGGAAGCCGGCGCCATCTTGCAATGGCGGGAGCGGCTCCCGACATCTCCCCCTTTTAATTTTATAAAAATCAGCCAGAGGAAAATATTACACCATGAGTTTTCCGATCAGCTTGCTGAGCCAACAGCATCAGCGATCAAGGAGTTTACACGGTGCAGGAGACCCTCTGCACCCTTAGCCCCGTGCAATGGGAACCCGAGCCCTGGGGAGTGCAGAGGTCTGTCTAGAACAGCATCCTGGTGCAATGGGAACCTGTGCCCTTCAGGGGTGCTAAAAGTTCTGACAGAGTCTCAACGGCTGAGCACGTTAAGCCAGACTTGAGGGGAGGCTCCCTGTTCCACAGCCAACATAGCCTGGCCACATTTTTGAAATGTTGTTGTCTTTTGAATCTGCAGAGCAACCAAAAACAGAGGAACAGCCCCGCGAGCATAGACATGCCAAACATTCCTACACCAATCCATTCTTTAAAATAGGAAAATGCAGAGGACAACCACTTAAATAATCCTTGAGTAACAGAAACATCTAGGCGAGTGGAAATAATTTGAACAATTGCTAGGCGTAATTTTCTCATTGTCTCATCAAATTCGGCGGACCAATTAGATTGTTGAGACATTGGCAAATATGGTAGCCCTATGGAGTCATTGGTGGTAAAGAGCCGGGGGAAGACTTGTGCATCATACATGACTGGCATTGGTCGTGGGAATGTTTATAGGATCCCCCAGCGGATCTCCTGGGTCTCCACCTCCAGGTTCATCTGCACTCCGCTCAAGATCAGGATCAGGGTTAAAATCAGGCTCATCTTGCTTGACCACTCTGGTCAGCCGCGCTGGAACCCAAATCGGATTTTCTTGATCCTGCGGAAAAACACAAACAGCTCCCCTGGATCTTATTAAAATAGGATCCGGTCCTTTCCATTGATTATCAAGAACATCCTTCCATTTCACTGTTTCATTTGATGTTCTGTGACTGACATGTCTGTCTGCAGCAGACCGTCCTTCAGAATCCAAAGTTAAAAAATTTATAGTGAATAGAACAAGGGAAATCTTAGCCTTAGGTCCCATAGTAGTGGGGCCTATTCGCCCTTTTTGTTTTTGGAGAATCATCTTTATGGTAGAATGAGCTCGTTCCACCACACCTTGCCCTCTAGGATTGTACGGTAGGCCGGTGATATGGCGAACACTCATCTTCAAGCAAAATTGTTGAAAAGTTTTTGATGTATACGCTGGCCCATTATCAGTTTTGATCTGTTTGGGCTTGCCCCAGGCAGCCCACGCTTCTAAGCAGTGGGTTATAACATGTGCAACCTTTTCTCCCGGGAGAGGGGTGGCATGAACTATTCCCGAGCAGGTGTCAACAGAGACATGGACATATTTTAATTTTCCAAAAGCCGTGACATGAGTTACATCCATTTGCCAAATATGAAGCGGTTGCAATCCTCTAGGATTAACCCCCACTACGGGTGGTGATCTGAAGTCTGCACAGTTATTACACTTCAATACAATATCCCGGGCCAAGGCCCGGGGTATCCCAAATTTCCATCTAAGAGTGTTAGCATTTACATGGTAGAGATCATGGAAGGCTGTAGCCTCCTGTAGAGGGTCTTTGCAGACAAAAATCTGCTCAGTAGCCTTGTCTGCCAAGGCATTAGCTTCCGCCATGGGTCCAGGCAGCAGAGTATGAGCTCTCATGTGTTGAATGAAGAAGGGAGCTGTTCTGTGCCTAATAGACTGTTGTATATCAGTAAAAACCTGTACCACTTGACTTTTACTATTAATAAACCCTACTGTCTCTAGCATCCGGACTGCACGCACCACATAATGGGAGTCCGAAACTATATTCAAGGGCTCTGAAAATCTCTTCAGAACCTCAGCAACAATGGCACACTCCACTAATTGAGGGGAGGTATAGGGGAAAACCTTCTGAACTGTCTGCCCATTAACCACAAAGCTTCCAAGCCCAGTACTGGACCCATCAGTGAAAACATCAATAGCTCCATCAATGGGCTGATTTCTAGTGATTTTTGGAAAGATAAAAGCATGGTTTGTCACAAACTGAAGTAAGGGATGTTTAGGATAATGATTATCTATTTTTCCTGAATATGAACATTTTAAAATAGCCCATATATCAATGGTAGAACATAGCACTTGTACTTGATAACTAGTATATGGGGTAATAATTAATTGTGGCTCCATGCCAAAATGAGTAATTGCTAGTTGAAGTCCCTTAATGGCCAATTCGGCCACGCGAGTGGGGTAATGGCTCAGAATTTGACCAGGGGACGCTTGTAAATGAACCCAGAGCAAGGGACCATCTTGCCATAACACTGCTGTGGGCTGTTGAGGGGATGGAATAACACACAGCTGAAATGGTTGAGCTATATCAAAGCGAGTTAAAAAAGCCGTATTTAATTTATCTTCAACCAATTGTAACGCCTTAGAAGCTTCTGGGGTAAGCTACCTGGGCGAAGTAATGGCAGCATCGCCCTCCAAAATAGCAAACAGGGGTCTAAGCTCAGCTGTTGTCAGACTTAATGAGGGTCGAATCCAATTAATATCTCCCATCAATTTCTGATAATCATTAAGGGTGCGTAACCCATCTCTTCTGATAGTAAGTTTTTGAGGTGTAACACTTGTAGGAGTAATAATTGACCCAAGAAACTGCCCAACTTTTCCCTCTTGTACTTTCTCAGAAGCCATATGTCTGGACTGCTTCCGCTAATGCCTTCAACTGTTTAAGATCTAAAGGAGAATGATGTCTGTCATTCTGAGCGTCCTCCCAGATTGGGAACGCGGTTTTAATCCGCTTCCTCTCTTTTTCTGATATCAGGGAAAATTTTGTCTCTGCAGATTTGGGTTTTTCAGTGGCTGACTTCCGCATGGAGAACCCGGAAGTGCCAGCATAGGCCACATATGGTGGCGGATCCGGGCGGTATCGCCCTTCCTCATATTTAGCTGCTTCCTCATCCAACTCTGCCTGCTCGTCAGGGTCGAGCCCTGACTCCTCATCAGTTTGTTGATTCTCAGAAGAGCTGTTTTCGCTCTCTGTAGACTCCGGCTCGCTCGATGACGAGGCGACTTTCAAATTCTGAAACTCCGCTAAACTGGGATACAGCGGGGCACCACTCTTCTTTTCCTTGCTACCAGTCTGTTTTGGTTTCTTTGACTTCTTAACTAGCTTTCGCGCCTTCGGCGCTTTAGCCTTATCTTCTTTGGTCCCATCCTTAGGGGATTTACCGGTCTTAATTCCCTTTTCTGCTTCGGATAGACTGTCTTGATGATCTGCCAACACCCTCTGCCCTTCTTTCACTTTGTCTTTGCATTTCTCATCTTTCAAACATGATTTAATCAACTTGTAGATAGGAAAAGTCCCTGGCCTCAATGTTCCCTTCTCTTTCTCTTCTTCTAAGTCATGGCCTAACTTGTCCCAACAACCCGTAGTCAGGTCGCCTGATATTTGAAACCAAGGAGCCACCCGATCCACTTCCTTAATAAAGTTACGGAGCACATACCTCGAAATTTTTAAATACTTCTCCTTAAGTAATACGTGCACCGCTTCTAAAAACGGCTTTACTGGATGATTTCCCATGCTTCCTTTATCTATAGGAGTGGGAAGGACGGCTCAGTTATCTACCTGAGGCTTACAGTCCGTTAAGGTTGATCACAGGGTGGAAAAACACACACTTTATCTCGTTTCCCGCAATTAAGGCACAGACAGCAAAACAAAATGTAAATGGAACAGCAAGCAATAAACAATCCACCCCACATCCAATCAATCATACCTTGCAGAAAAGTACCGCGGTTCTCACGCCACTGACTTTGAATCCTTACTCGACGAGCAGTCGGGGTCCTTCGAAGCGATCCTCCACTCTGGGGTTCGGCGGTTCCCGGGTTTCGGCACCACTTGTCGCGCGCGGCCTTTGCCGATAAGGACGACGCAACAACCGAGGAT
>NW_026591563.1:0-6884 GCF_907164565.1 Psammomys obesus | reverse complement strand
TGTAGATTGCTTTTGGCAGGATGGCCATTTTCACAATGTTAATCCTACCAATCCATGAGCACGGGAGATCTTTCCATCTTCTGAGATCTTCTTCAATTTCTTTCTTCAAAGACTTGAAGTTTTTCTCAAATAGGTCTTTCACTTGCTTGGTTAGAGTCACACCAAGGTACTTTATGTTGTTAGTGGCTATTGTGAAGGGTGTTGTTTCCCTAATTTCTTTCTCAGCCTTTTTGTCTTTGGTATACAAGAGGGCCTCTGATTTTTTTGAGTTGATTTTGTATCCTGCCACTTTGCTGAAGGTGTTTATCAGCTGAAGAAGTTCTCTGGTTGAATCTTTGGGGTCGCTCATGTATACTATCATATCATCTGCAAATAGTGACACTTTGACCTCTTCCTTTCCGATTTGTATCCCCTTGATCTCCTTTAGTTGTCTTATTGCTCTGGCTAGGACTTCAAGTACAATGTTAAAGAGATATGGAGAGAGTGGGCAGCCTTGTCTTGTCCCTGATTTCAGTGGGATTGATTTAAGTTTCTCTCCATTGAGTTTGATGTTGGCTATAGGCTTGCTGTATATTGCCTTTACTATCTTTAGGTATGTGCCTTGTATCCCTGATCTCTCCAAGACTTTAAACATGAATGGGTGTTGGACTTTGTCAAATGCTTTTTCAGCATCTAAGGAGATGATCATGTGGTTTTTCTCCTTCAGTTTGTTTATGTGGTGGATTACATTGATGGATTTCCGTATGTTGAACCACCCTTGCATTCCTGGGATGAAGCCTACTTGGTCATGGTGGATGATATCTTTGATGTGTTCTTGGATTCGGTTTGCAAGTATTTTATTGAGTATTTTTGCATCAATGTTCATAAGAGAGATAGGTCTGAAGTTCTCTTTTTTTGTTGGATCTTTGTGTGGTTTAGGTATCAAAGTGACTGTGGCTTCATAGAATGAGTTTGGTAGTGTTCCTTCTGTTTCTATTTTATGGAATAGTTTGAGGAGAATTGGTGTTAGTACTTCTTTGAAGGTCTTGTAGAATTCTGCGCTGAAGCCATCTGGTCCAGGGCTTTTTTTGGAGGGGAGACTGTTAATGACTGCTTCTATTTCCTTGGGAGATATAGGACTATTCAGTCTTTCTACCTGATCTTGACTTAATTTTGGTAGATGGAATCTGTCAAGAAAGTTATCCATTTCATTTAGATTTTCAAATTTTGTGCCATATAGGCTTTTGTAGTATGACCTAATAATCGTTTGGATTTCCTCAGTGTCTGTAGTTATGTCCCCATTTTCCTTTCTGATTTTGCTGATTTGTATGGTTTCTCTCTGCTTTTTAGTTAGTTTGGCTAAGGGTTTGTCTATCTTGTTGATTTTCTCAAAGAACCAGCTTTTTGTTTCATTGATTCTTTGGATAATTTTATTTGTTTCTAATTGATTGATTTCTGCCCTTACTTTGATTATTTCCAGCCTTCTGCTCCTCTTGGGTGTATCTGCTTCTTTTTTTTCTAGGTTTTTCAGTTGGGCCATTAAGTTGTTTGTATGTGATGTTACAGATTTCTTCTTGTAGGCACTTAGTGCTATAAATTTTCCTCTGAGCACTGCTTTCAATGTGTCCCATAAATTTGGGTTTGTTGTGCCTTCATTTTCATTGAATTCTAGAAAGTCTTTAATTTCTTTCTTTATTTCTTCCTTGACCCAGCTGTCATTGAGTAGTAAGTTGTTCAGTTTCCATGTGCGTGTCGGCTTTTTGTTGTTTCTGTTGTTGTTGATGTCCAGCTTTAGTCCATGGTGGTCAGATAGTATACAAGGGATTATTTCAATCCTTTTGTATCTGTTGAGGCTTGCTTTGTGACCAACTATATGGTCTATTTTGGAGAAGGTTCCATGCGGTGCTGAAAAGAAGGTGTACTCTTTTGAGTTTGGGTGAAAAGATCTGTAGACATCTATTAGGTCCATTTGATTTAGGGATTCTGTGAGTGCTTTCATTTCCCTATTTGGTGTCTGTCTGGTTGATCTGTCCCTTGATGAGAGTGGGGTGTTGAAGTCTCCCACTATTAAGGTATTAGGATCAATGTATGATTTAAGCTTTAATATTGTTTCATTTACGAATGTAGGTGCTCTTGTATTTGGGGCATAGATATTCAAAATTGTGATGTCCTCTTGTTGGATTTTTCCTTTGATGAGAATATAGTGGCCCTCCTTATCTTTTTTGATTAACTTGGGTTGAAAGTCTATTTTATTAGATATTAGGATGGCTACTCCAGCTTGTTTTCTGGAACCATTTGCTTGAAAAACATTTTTCCAGCCCTTTACTCTGAGGTAGTGTTTATCTTTGTTGCATAGGTGTGTTTCTTGGATGCAACAGAATGTTGGGTCCTGTTTCCGTAACCATTCTGTTAGCCTGTGTCTTTTTATTGGTGAGTTGAGTCCATTAATATTGATAGATAATATTGACCAATGCATGTTAGTTCCTTTTGTAATGGAGTCGATGATCTTACCCTGTTTCATTGCTTGTTTTCTTTCATTTTTGTTGGGATATTATCTGTATGCCCTGTTTTCTTGGGTGAATTCGTTTTCGTTGGATTGGAGTTTTCCTTCTAGTATCTTCTGTAGGGTTGGTTTGCTGTATAGATATTGCGTAAATTTAGTTTTGTCATGGAATATTTTGTTTTCTCCATCTATGTTGATTGAAAGCTTTGCAGGGTATAGTAGTCTGGGTTGACATTTGTGATCTCTTAGAGTCTCCATGATGCTTGCCCAGGCCCTTCTGGCTTTCATAGTTTCTGATGAGAAGTCTGGTGTGATTCTGATAGGTCTACCTTCATATGTTACTTGGCCTTTTTCCCTTGCTGCTTTTAATATCTTTTCTTTGTTCTGTAGATTTAGTGTTTTGACTATGATGTGACGTGATGTGTTTCTTTTCTGGTCTAGTCTATTTGGTGTTCTGTAGGCCTCTTGTATATTTATGGACATCTCTTTCTTTAAGTTGGGAAAATTTTCTTCTATGATTTTTTTGAAAATATTTTCTGGACCTTGGAGCCTGGAGTCTTCTTTTTCATCAATTCCTATTATTCTTAGATTTTGTCTTTTCATAGCATCCTTGATTTCTTGGATATTTTGTGATTGGAATTTTTCTGATTTTACTTTTTCTTTGAGAGAAGTATCAATTTCTGCAAGTGTGTCTTCAGCTCCAGAGATTCTCTCTTCCATCTCTTGTATTCTGTTGGTGATGCTTACTTTTGTGGTTCCTGATCTTTTCTCCAAGTTCTCCAGCTCAAGAGTTTTCTCACTTTGTGTTTTCTTTATTGATTCTAATTCTGTTTTCATGCCTTGCACCATTTCTTTTATGTGTTTGAATTTGGATTCCTGTCTCTCTACGATGGACTCTATTTCTTTGTTCATTTCCTTTTTGTATGCCACTAATTTCTTCTCTACTTGTGCCTCTATTTGTTTGGCTATGTTTGCCTGTGTTTCTTTAAGGGTTTTGTCTATTTCTTCTTTCTTTACCTCCAATTGACTGGCCATCTCTTTGAAAGATTTGTTCATTTCCTCCTTATGAGCCTCAAATAATTGAGCAAGCATGGCTTTAAGGTCATTTTCCTGTGCTTCTGATGAATTGGAATATCCATCGATTTTGGGGTTTGCTGGTGAAGTCATGATGTCCTGATTTATGTTGGAAATGTTCTTTCGCCTACCCCTGGCCATTGGCTTATCTGAGACCTTCCCTGTTTGTTTTTGGATTCAGCCGATCAGACTGGTACTGTCTCTCTCTCGAGTCTGGAGAATTCTTCAGGAAGTTGAGAGAGGTCCCGTGTCCTTAGCGTATGCTGAGGACTAGCTGTACAGGCAGGACACTTGGCAGAGATCGGCGTATCTGGGCTGTCTGCTCTCTGGTTTGGCCCTGCTTCTTTGATGTGCTCCGCCAGTTCCATGCTGCTGTCACTGCCAGGTTATGAGGTCTTGCTGCAGCTGGAGATTTCAGGGTGGTCACGTCAGTGGGAATCGGGGTAACCAGCCTTTCTGTTCTCTGGTTTGGCCCTGGTTAGTCTTAAACTGGAGGGCTGATGTGCCCCGCCAGCTCAGTGCTGCTCCGCCGCCAGGTTAGAAAGTCCCGCTGTAACTGGAGACTGGGTTGCTAGTCCAGATGCTTTCTGGGAAGTCCTGGGGTCTCTTTACTGTGCTCTCCAAGCTTCGGAGGCCCAGCGCCTGGTGTGTCTAGCTTGTATGGCGTTTCTGTCTGGTTTTGGTGAGTATATAGCGTATTCTCTGTCACTGTGGTATTGGGCGGGCCGTACCGTCAGTGATCGCGATCCTGCGGAGCTAGTATGGCGTCTAGCAGACTCGGGCCCTGGGAGGATGGTGCAGCTGCCGCGCGTGAATCTGGGGCTCCGAGACACAGTACTGCTGGCCTTTGCCGATAAAGGACTTGGGGCTCAGCCTCAGTGGCTGCAGGCCCCAGGCAGTTAGGTCTGCGCTGAGAAAAGCGAGATTTAACCCCAGAAAGAAGGTATACAGATGTAAGGAATGTTGCAAGTCCTTTAGAGAGTTCTCAGTTCATAGAATACACCTTCACATACATCATAGGATGATCTCCTTGTTGCGACTTTGGAACTCGCCTGAAACCCCTCAGAGCACACAGCAGCCGCACTCAGACCACAGCACACAGGCCTCTTTTCATTTTTTTAAAGGTGTATTTATGTTGGTGACTTTTTCTTGGTTAAATTTTTGATTGTTTCATTGAATCTATGAATATATTGTTTTTGTTTTTGTTTTGTTTTTGTTTTTGTTTTCCTATTTGGTATTACAACCTACTGGGATATTGGTTTATATAGTATTCCTTTATAATACTCTGAGTTTCATTACTTCCCATTATAATATTTTCCATTTATTTCTAATTCTTTACATTTGTTGGATCAAGTGTCTGTCAAATCTTTTAAAAATAGTTCTTAGATTCATTGTCATTTTTTAAATTTTTATTAATAGTTACATTTTATTAATTCTGTATCCCACTCCCTCATTCCCTCCCAATCCTATCTCCCTCCCTCATCTCCTCCAGGCACCTTTCCAAGTCGACTGATTAGGGAAGACCTCTTCCCCTTTCATCTGACCCTGGTTTATCAGGTATCTTCAAGAGTGGCTCAAAGTCCTCCTCTGTGGCCTAGCAGGGCTGCTCCTCCCTCAAGGGGTGGGGAGGTCAAAGAGCCATCCATTGAGTTCATGTCAGAAATAGTCCCTGTTCCCCTTACTAAGGAAAAACCAATTGGTTACTGAGCTACCACAGGCTATAACTGAGCAGAGGTTCTAGGTTATATCCAAACATGGTCCTTGGTTGAAGAAACAGTCTCATAAAAGACCCCTGTGCCCAGATATATTTGGTCCTTGTGGAGCTCCTATCCTCTCCACGTCATACTAACTCCCCCTTCTTTCATATGATTCCCTGCACTCTGCTGAAGGTTTGGTTATGAGTCTTAGTATCTGCTTTGATACACTACTAGGTAGAGTCTTTCAGAGGTCCTCTGCAGTAGGCTCCTGTCCTGTTAATTGTTTTCTCCTATGTCTAATGCACATCTCATTTGTCTTTCTAAGTGAGACTTGATTATCTTCCCCCCGGTCCTCTTTCTTGTTTATCTTCTTTAGGTATATAGATTTCATTACGTTTATCATATCTCATAAGTCTATATAAGTCAGTATATACCATATGTGTCTTTCTCCTTCTGAGATACCTCACTCAGAATGATCTTTTCTAGATCCCCCCATTTGCCTGCAAATTTGAAGATTTCCTCAGTTTTGATTACTGAGTAGTATTCCATTCTGTGAAAGTTTCACAATTTCTGCATCCATTCCTCTGTTGATGGACATCTGGGTTGATTCCAGGTTCTGGTTATTACAAATAAAGCTGCTACAAACATGGTTGAGCAAATGTCCTTGCTGTGTACTTGAGCAAATTTTGGGTATGCCTAGGAGTGAAACATTAATTGTCTGAGAAAGTGTCAGATTGACTTCTAAAGGAGTTGTACCAGTTAACATTCCCACCAGCAAAGGAGGAGGGTTCTCCTTTCTCAACAACCTCTCCAGCATGTGTTGTTGTTCAGGATTTTATTTTTGTCATTTTGATGGGTGTATAGTAAAATCTCCAGGTCATTTTGATTTGCATCTCCCTGATGGCTAAGGATGTTGAGCATCTCTTTAAGTATTTCTCTGTCATTCTATCTTCCTCTACAGAAAATTCTCTGTTTAGCTCTGTACCCTCTTTTTTAATTGGATTACTTGATTTATTGCTTTTTTACTTCTTTAGTTCTTTATATATTCTGGATATCAGCCCTCTGTCAGATATAGGGTTGGTGGGTCCTATTTATTGATTGTGGCTCTTAGAGCCTATGCTGTTGGTATTCTGTTCAGGAAGTTGTCTCCTGTGCCAATGAATTCTAGGCTCTCCCCACTTTTTCTTCTAACCTATTTAGTGTGTCTGGTTTTATGTTGAGGTCTTCGATCCACTTGGACTTTAGTTTTGTGCAGGGTCATAAATATGGATCTATTTTTATTTTTCTGCATGCAGACATCCAGTTGTACCAGCCCCATTTGTTGAAGATGCTGTCTTTTTCCATTGAATGGTTTTGGCTTCTTTGTCAAAAATCAAGTATTCATAGGTGTGTGGGTTTATTTCTGGCTCTTCTATTTGGTTCCATTGATCCTCCTTTCTGTTTTTATGCCAATTCCATGCAGTTTTTATTACTATTGCTCTGTAGTACAGCTAGAGATTGGGGATAGAGATACCTCCAGATCATCTGTTGTTCTAAAGGATTGTTTTGGAGATTCTTGGTTTTTTGTTTCTCCATATGAAGCTGAGAATCTTTTTTTCAAGGTCTGTAAAAAATTGTATTGGTATTTTGAT
>NW_026591562.1:0-3201 GCF_907164565.1 Psammomys obesus | reverse complement strand
ACGGTACGGCTGGAGACAGACACAGTCCAACAGGACTAAGTCATCAGGACTATTGCATGCCTTCCTTTCACACGGTACGGCTGGAGACAAGCACAGTCCAACAGGACTAAGTCTGATGCCCTTGGCCTGCTCAAACAGCAGAGAGTCATCTTTAGCTGATGTGCACACTACACATTCCATACATGTGTTCATGCAGAAACGTTTATTACCTTTAAGAGTTGTTTTCAGAGCAAAAAGACCCGACACCAACAAAGACCAGAGAGGTAGCCCAGGTGATCCAGCCTTACAGACTGCTTCCATAATTTCCTTAAGAATCTGCATCCAGAACAACTGCAAACCGGCTAAGATGGTCCGGCTTGAAAGACTGTCCAGCCAGGGCTTCAGTTAAGCCTTGCACTTTCCATAAGACTGCACAGCAAATGATAGCATCTCTCTCAGGACTTCACCATTATCTCAATTTCTTAGGGTCCCCAAAAGATGCCACTGCACCCAGACAGAGGAAGCAATTTTAAAAGAGCTCCCCTATCCCCAAATTGGGGTGGGCAGTTTTTGGTTGCTTGGTGAGTGAGCAAATGGTTGTCATTGTTCAGGGGGGGTTGGTCACAAGTTGTTATGGGTCTGCGTCAGGGAGGAAAGACAAGTGGAGGTTAGATTCAGGGGTCTCTATTCTTTCCTCTATCCTTTCTCGTTTTAGGGGAAGGGGGAGGACGGATGAAAGGAATATAGGAACAGGATAAAAGAGAAGACTACCGAATCTAATTTTAAACTAAACAACATCAACAAACCAAATATTTTACATCGATATGGGTTTTTGTATATTGATACAAATTTAACAATATGTATGTATGTATGTGTATATATATATATATATATATTTTTTTTTTTTTTTTCAAGACAGGCTTTTTCTGTGTAGCTGGCTGTCCTGGACTCACTGTGTAGACCAGGCTAGTCCCGTGCTTCTGCCTCCCTGAGTGCTGGGATTAAAGGTGTGCACCAGTATGACTGGTGAAGAATATATTTTTGTTACAACATACTGTATGACTATTTCAATTCTTAAGGTATTGCTCCAGTGCAATGCATTAAAAATGTAAAGTTCTAGTCCTTGAAAGCTACTATTATAGACTGTTTAGGGCAATTAAGAAATGCAAGTTAGTAGTCAGTCAATCAAACTTGTGGTCATGATACACTAGTTGAATCACAGAAATAAGCTCGATTTAGGCTCCTGTACGTTTGCAAAGTGAAGCAGATAGTGAATATTTAGAAACATGCAACATCTGACTGACTCGGGTCTCCTTTAGATAGACAGCTGTCTTCCAACACTTCAGAGATCCACAGATTACAGCATCTAAGATGCTTTAACAGTCTAAGACTTTTCATGGCAGTGGGGCTTGCCTGCTCCTGCTAGAACCTCAGCACTACTTCTCCGAAGACGGTGGGCACTGAAGGACCGCTATATGGAGTTTAGAGCTTCAGAGGCGGCAGGGCTGGCCTCTGGGCAAAAGACCGCCCTCACCTCAACTGCTGCTAACGCCATGCAACTGTGGACAAGCAGGAGCCGTAAGAAGTTGGCTGCCGAATTTCACCAGGACAAGGCAAGTCACTCCTTCAGAATTCCTGTGTCACAGAAGTATGTCACATGCTGGGCCAGAAGGCTGAGAATGGCTGCTCCAATGTTGCAGAGGAATCTTGGGTGGCTGTCCAGGTAGCCAACGTCAGTATTATTTCTAGTTTTGGTAGCTGCTTGCTCTGCACTTCTGTTTACTCAGGTAATACTTATCCTTGTCTGATGGTTGAAGACCGGAGACTTATAGTTTTACATTAAGCTTAAGTTGTTTATGATTTAAGAAAATGTTTTAGGGCCTAAAAATGTTTTAAGTATTTATCAGTTTAATAAATGCAAGCTATGACAGAAAGTGATTTAAGAACAGAACTTTGACTGCACCAAGATAGTATTTTTTCCAAAGTTGCCAAGTACCAATGGACTGGACACTGACTGTAATTCTTACCTGATATTGTTCTTGTTGTATATAGTTCACTGATGTTAGAGAAAGCCTTTTATGGACTAAAAGGGGGATAATATCTTGTGTACTGTTATAAAGGTTGTCTTTGTGTGCAATGGTCAGTTTATACACTGGCAGAGATTTGAGGACAGGCTGGACTTTGGTATTTTATGAAGATCACCTGTCTCAGTGTTTCATAAGCATTTTCCCCCCTCCGATTGGTTTAATAAGGAGCTGAATGGTCTATAGCAACGCAGAAGAGGGTAAGCGGAACTTCCAGGCAGCGATAGGAATGCTGGGAAACCATCAGAGGCGAGATTTGCCAGCTAGACACGGAGGAAGAAAGAAGTGCTGGTACCGAGGAAAGGTAACAAGCCTCATGGCAGAACTTGGACCGGAACAAATGCGTCATTCAGTTATAGACACTATCTGGGAACTAGCCTAATCTATAAGGCCTAAGCATTCATAAACAATAAAGTGTGTCATTACTTGGGCAGCTGGTGAGTTGAGACAGTGCAGAGATATATTTTTATTGTGTGTACTTGAGCACATGTGGAAAAATGGGTTCTGTTCCCACCAAATGGATCCTGGGGAGCAGCCCAACAGTTGGCAGCCCACTCCCTGATTTACCCGATTATGAGCTTTACGGCAGAGGTACACAATGCTGGTGAGTTGGGCTGAACCTTGGCTGGAAGTGGGTGAGGGAGGATTGTAGAATACTGGAGTGAAGGCGATTCAACGTTCTGTCCCACCTCCAGCCCAACACACAGGAACTGAGTTTGCATCATAAATTTTATTCCCGATGCGGGACAGAGTCTTTCCATCCCCCAAATCTATCACGTGTAGCCCTGGGAAGGGCTAGGATGTTCCCCCATCTCCTGGGAAGGTGAGAGAAAGGTACATGTGGACCGGGAGCAGTCCAGAAACATTCTGCAGTTCTTGGCTTTCTTACCCTCCCTTCTCAACTGAGGAATTATCTCATCCATTCAATTAAAAAGAACAAAAATTATCATTAACAAAACACACCTTAAGAATTGGGCAGGGGCGTCCTTGTCCTTAGTTGGACATCAAGTTATGGGTCACCAAAGGGAAAGAGAAGGGGAGGGGAAGAGGCACCATCACTGTTTCTGCTGAAGGGCTTCCTTCCTTGCCGCATCCTGCAGCAGCTGTGTGTCCACCTCATCTGCTGGCAGCTGCACGT
>NW_026591561.1:15610-17635 GCF_907164565.1 Psammomys obesus | reverse complement strand
GGCTCCAGATGTTGGGAAAGAAGGCAGATGTTGGGGGCAAGAGCAGCCTGAAGCAGAAGTAGTGGGGGGCCCAGGGATACCTCCATAGGGAGCATGGCTGCGGCACGGACCTAAGGGGAAGCCACCAATTCCAGGGTCGGCCCTGCTGTGTCCATGGCACCTGCCCTGCCCACTTCCTGCTTGGCCTCAGGTGCCTCACCCAGCCTGGCTCCCCAGCCTCACACAGCAACCCATACAACCTGCCCTCAGAGGGGTGGGAGGATCCCTCAGGGCTCTTGTCCTACAGGAGACAGAGGCCCAGCCCTGCCCCGTGGACAGGAAAGTCTCTTGGGCCTCTCCTACCTGGTTGCTGGGTCTCCTGGGCAGCGCTGGCCCGGGTGTGGCGTCACAGGGCACTTAGGTCAGAGTTATAATTAACTGAGCCTCAGTAGAGAAGAGAGGCCCTTAGCAAGGGGTAGAGGACAGGCAGCCCCTGGCCCTCTTCCATTCATGCCAACCCCGGGCTACAAGACGCAGAAAGGCAGGGCGGGAGCGGAGCGGACCTCCGTAGCCACAGCGCAGTGCAGTGAGGTGAGCCGGGGAGGAAGGGAGCTGGCAGCACAGTAGCATGACTCAGGCCTGGCACTGTGCCAGAGGAAGACAGACCCAGACGGACGCATCCCTCTGCCCACCAGCACCCAGGGCCTGGCTGGAGCCAGCAGCCCTCCTGCCGCCCACACCCCTAGGGACTCACAGGCTTCCACAGCCACCCTGCCCACACCACACACACGAGCAACTGTTGGCAAAATATTTTATTGCTGCCATCCCTGTCGGTGGACCCCTGGGGGCTCTGAGGGTTGGAGTTGGAAAGTCACAGCATCTTCTGGAACAGGGCGATGGCCTCATCCACCTTCCTGAGCTCTGCTTCTGTCTGTTGCAGCTGTGGGTGTGAAGGAGTGCGTGGTGAGCGCCCTGCCCAGGAGGCCAATGCCCCAGACAGCAGGACAAGCTGGCGGGGGCAGCACGGGAGGCCAGGTGGCACACTGACGGGCCCTGTGCACGGCCCACTCTTCCATCGAGAGCCTCTGCAGTCTGCCCTCTCCCGAGTGCCCAGTGCCCAAGGGCCTGCGAGCACGACTCGCCCGTGCAGGAGCCCACAGGCCACAGGCCACACCTTGTCCTCCTCACTGTGAGGTGAACAGGCACCTTCACTCAGAGGCCTGCGAGGAGCAGGCAGCTGGAGCAGGCCTCCCGGGCACTGGGGCACTGAGTGCCTGGAATCTTCGGGGATTCCACGCCAGGAGACAAGCCTGACTTTCCGGGTCAGCCCAGGCAGCCAGGCAGGGGCAGGCACTTGGCTCAGGGCTCCTGACTGCCACCCGGGGTGGCTGCACAGCAGGGTGTGGGAGCTGATGTTGTGGTGCCCTGCGCCACACACCTTCGCTTCATCGGCCTCCTGGACCTCGAGGGGCACCTTTGCTGAGTAGCCGGCGGCAGCGCGGCGCTCCCGCAGCCGCTCCGCCTGTCTCTGGGCTTCACTCCGCTTGGCCTGCAGCTTGCCCAGCTCCCGGGCCGGGTCCACGAGGCCCTGCAGCTGCAGGTGGATGGAGCAGCGGTCAGACGCCACAGCCACAGCGCAGCCCTGCGGTGCGGGAGCGCCCAGGGCCAGAACGGCCACCACACCCGTGCTGGACAGAGCCTGCACGTAGCCCGACACGGCTGAGGCCAAGGCACCCGTGGCCTCATCAGCCACTTCCAAGAAACCTGTCCAGGAGGAAGAAAGGTGAGGCCGGGTACAGCCAGACCCTGGGTTCCCAGAGGGCTAAGGGGACAACGGGACAGGGGGACACCGGGCCTGAGGCTCACAGTCGGGCCTGGTCCTCGTCAGGTTGTAGTCGGCGCGCAGAGAGCGCACAGCTCGAGTGATGCTCAGCGCCAGCTCCAGAGCCGCTTCCGCCTCAGGGTCCTTCCAGGAGCACTGTGAGGCAGAGTGGGGAGAGGAGCACTGTGAGGCAGAGTGGGGAGAGGAGCACTGTGAGGCAGAGT
>NW_026591561.1:0-15510 GCF_907164565.1 Psammomys obesus | reverse complement strand
AGGAGCACTGTGAGGCAGAGTGGGGAGGGGAGCACTGTGAGGCAGAGGAGGAATGTGGGTGCTTGGAGGGGCAGCAGCAGGCCCTCCAGGCCTCATACCTCTGAGGGCTCTGGGTAGGGGGTGATACAGAGGCTAGCGGGAGCACTTGGTGTGCGCCGGGGCAGCCTCTGGAACAGCTCCTCTGTGACAAAGGGCATGAAGGGCGACAGCAGCCGCAGGCCGACGTCCAGGCAGGTGTAGAGGGTCTGGCGGGCACACTCGGCGGCCACCGGGTCCACTCCATGCAGCACAGGCTTCAGGCACTCCTGGACACGGAGGCAGAGGCTCAGGGTCAGTTCAACCTAGAGCCTTCCCTGTGCCCATGAGGACTGGAGAGCCAAGAGGTGGCCAAGAGAGAGGCCAGAACCCAGTGTCCCCGCCCCGCCGCTCGCTCACCAGGTAGACGTCACAGAGCTCATAGAGCCAGAAGCTGTACTGGGCGGTGGTGATGGCCGGGAAGTCGTAGGCCTGGAAGCCTTCGTTGCTGAGCCTCACGGCCTCAGCCAGCCGGCTGCGGATCCAGCGGTCCACCAGGCTCTCGTGCCCTTCCGGCTGGGGGAAGAGAGACGTCAGCCAGCAGGGCACCACGTGCCCAGGGCAGGAAAGCAGCCCACAGGGCAGAGGCTTGTCCCATGTCTGGGGAGAAGGGCCAGGCCAGGCCCCGGCCGAGCCCGTGCCTACCCACCGACCTCCACCTGCCTACCCGCACTACGGCGCAGGGGGCGGAGGTGCGCCGGTGTGGGTGTGCTGTCCTGGACCCTCCCTCCCCACCAGGCCCTCACCTTGGAGGTCGGCAGGGGCACGAAGGCCTTCCCAAGGCCGCGAAGGGCAAACTTGGTGGCGTTCCAGAGTTTGTTGCAGAAGTGACGATAGCCCAGGATCCTGTTTACGTCCAGGTTGATGTCTCGGCCTAGGGGAGGGATGAGTGACTGCACCCGTTCTCCCTCGCCAGGGATGGTGACGGACACAGGCGACTGGGGAGGTGGGCCTTACCTTGGGACGTGTAGGCGCAGAGCCCAAAGCGCAGGGCGTCAGTGCCACACTCGGGGATCCCTGCTGGAAAGTCGGCCCTCTAGAGGTGCAGAGGGCAGCGTGCTCAGCCCCGCCCACTGCCGGAGCCCCACCTCCGGGCACGCCCCATACCTGTCCTCCTTTGGCTTTCTCCACCTCAGCGGGATCCAGGTTGCTGTTGAGCAGTTGGTCATGGAGGCCCTGGGAGGAGAGGGAGGGTCAGGCTGTTCTTCAGGGCTCACAGCCACTCCCGGCCATCGCTGGGTGCCCCACCTGCAAGGAAACTCCCCGGATGACGTCCAGGGGGTCAATGACGTTGCCAAGAGACTTGCTCATCTTCCGGCCGTGAGCATCGCGCACGATTGCATGGAGATAGACCTGAGGGCAGTGCCACGGGAGGTGAGGAGGTGATCCAGCCGGCCTGCAGCCCTCCCCGTCTGCCCTCCCTCTCGGCCGCCCTCGCACCTCTCTGAAGGGCAGCTTCCCTGTGAGCTTCAGGCCGAGCATGACCATGCGGGCCACCCAGAAGAAGAGGATGTCATGGCCCGTCTCCAGCAGGGACCCAGGGTAGAACACGCTGAGGTCTTCTGACTGGGGAAGGGGGTGGGAAGGTGAGGCTGGTGTCCCTCTCTTTCAACGCCCCTCTCCCTCTTCGCTCTAGGAACACACCTGATTGGGCCAACCGAAGATGGAGAAGGGAAAGAGCCCGGAAGAGAACCAGGTGTCCAGCACATCCTCATCTGGGAGAAGCCGAGGCCAGAGGTTAGAGGGATGGGAGCACAGGGAGAGACACCACTGCCCCCTCCCCCCCCCGGGCCCACTCCCTGCCTTGCTTAAGGCTGATCTTGTCAAGCGACACTCCAAACTCCCGAGCCGCCTTCTCCCGGGCCTCCGCTTCGGTGCGTCCACTCACCCAATAGCGGCCATCAGGGTCCTGGCAGGGAACGTGATCACAACCACTTCCTTTACTCTGCCCAGACCCTTTGCCAACTAAGGTCCCGGCAAACCCACAGCCACTCGGCACTAGCTCCAGCGCCTCCTCACCTCCCCAGGGGGCACCGCTGGGTCATGGACGGTGATGAAGTAGGCAGGGATTCGGTGGCCCCACCACAGCTGCCGAGAGATGCACCAGTCTCTACAAAGAGCACGGCTCAGTCAAGGTGCGGTCAGTGCCCCCAGCTGGCCGTCCTCCCCACCCAGGGGCCACACACACCGGATGTTGTCCATCCAAGCATGCCAAGTCCGTTGATGGGCCTCAGGGAGGATGCGGAGGTCGCCCCGGGTCACTGCGGCGCTGGCAGCCTGAGCCATCTCCCCACAGCGCACGTACCACTGCGGCCTTAGCAGGGGCTCCACCACGTCCTTGGAGCGGCTGAGGGGCGAGGGGCACGGGAGAAGGCAGGTGCTCAGCACCCAGAGAGGCGCCCACCCCTTCCCACCCGCACCAGGCCCCTCTCACTTGCAAAGCGGAACCACCATGGGATTGTCCTTGATGCCACGGAACAGCCCCCGCTCCTTCAGAGCCGCCAGCACCGCCTTCCTGGCCTCAAACCTGGGCAGGCCCTGCAGGGAAAGGCCTCGTCATGGCCATGCCCAAGTTCCTCCCACCTCCCGCCAAGCCCCAGTCCAGACATCCTCACCAGGAACGGCGGGGGCACGTTGACCAGGGACCCCTTTGAGTCCATGATGCTAATAGCCTCCAGCCCGTGCCGCTGCCCGACCTCATAGTCAGTCTGGTCGTGGGCGGGAGTGATCTTCACCGCACCTGGAGTACACGAGGGTGCCAGGGTTCCACTGCAGGCCGTGGCTCCCTCACACCTCTGCAAAGAGGCGAGGTGGGACAGACGGCCCTGTTCTGCCTCATACCGGCATCTACCGCCAGCCCATCCCGCCTACCCGGTTAGGACACGTTTTCAGTCTCCTCTCCCCACAGGACTCGGCCCTGCTCACCTGTGCCAAACTCCATGTCCACAAAGTCATCAAAGACAACGGGGAGGCTCCGGGGCGAGAATGGATGAAGGACACACTTTCCCTTCAGATGCTGAGCGCGGAAGGGAACATCAGCAACGACCAGCACTGGGCACGAGACCCTCGCCCCGGCAGGCCTCCCCTCCTGACACCCTCCCCAGCTCCTGACAGTCCCAGGCTGGGAAAGGTCCCCGGGGTAGCAGCACCCCACCTGGTATCTGGGGTCCTTGGGGTGCACAGCCACAGCGACGTCACCCAGCATCGTCTCAATCCGAGTTGTTGCCACCACCACCTCCTCGTCGCTGTCTGGGGAGACAGAAGGACCTACCTGAGCAACCTCCTTCCAGTCCCGCCCTCCTCCCCAGCCCACATCCTGCTGTCCTCAGCGCCCACCTGAGCCCTGGACCTTGTAGGCAAAGGACACGAGGACCCCGAACTCCACCTTCTCCTTGTAGCCAGGCACTGAGAGCAGGGTGCGGCCTGTCAGCTCCTTCTTATCCACCTGCAAGACGGGCATTTAGAGGTGTGGCCTGGGCGTGGGCTGGGGGATGAGGGGGGCAGGCTGGGCAGAGGCGCACCTCAATGTCAGAGATGGCGGAGTTGAGGGTGCAGGACCAGTTGACCAGGCGGGTGCTGCGGTAGATGACGCCCTCCCCATGGAGCCTAACAAAGGCCTCTGTCACAGCAGCTGACAGTTTCTGTGGTGAACGAATGCAAGTCACGAGAACTCCTGCCTGGAGGCCAAGGCCTGGGGTCCACTGGCCTGTCCTGGCGTCCTCCACCCAGCACAGACCCCTTTAAGAGGCTCCTTTCTGAGGCTCTGGGAGCACCCAGCAGGCAGCATCCAGTGATGCTGGGAGGCAGGAAGCTCTCAGCTGCAGTCCGGGCCTTGAACAGAGCACCCGTTGCTCACACCCGCAGAGCCAGAGAACTCCAGGGCCATGATATGGGCTGGGGGCGGATGCTCGCAGCTGTGCCCTAACCTCTGTGTAGAGGGTAGCCCACCCACCAAGCACCCCTGCCCTGCTGGGGGCACCGCCTGCATACGGGGTCCATGGTGAAGCAGGCTCGATCCCAGTCCAAGGAGCTGCCCAGTTTCTTCAGCTGGTGGTAAATCCTGTCGCCCTTCCTGGAAGCAGAGACCTGGATAAGCCTCCAAGCATCAGGGCTGGTCAGGCACAAGGAGTCACCCAACCCCCTGAAAGTGAGCGAGGCCCTTCAGCCCACCCCATGGGAGGGCCTGAGCCTGCAGCCGAGCCGCACACCACAGGGCCGGTGTGTACTCACTCCTCTTTCCACTTCCACACCTCCTGAAGAAAGGCCTCACGGCCCAGCTGGTGCCGGCTCAGGCCCCGCTCTCTCCAGAGCTTCTTCTCCACCACCACCTGGGTGGCGATGCCTGCGTGGTCACAGCCCGGGTTCCACAGGGTGGTCTCTCCGCGCATACGGTGCCTAGGGGAGGTGTGAGGGCAGAGGGTGAGCCAGGCTGGGAGGCTCACACCAAAGCTCTCAGGTTTCTGTAGAGTCCACGGACACTTAAGAAGGGGAATGACTGAAACCGTCTCATCCTAAAGACAGCCAGGGAGAGAGGAGTTGGAGGACCAGCAGAACAATCTGGAAACGAACCCAGAGGAGGCCCCCAGCCAGCCAGCCAGACAGCTAAGCAAAAGACGGTCCCATCAATCAAGGGAACATCAGGCGGAGGAGGACACAGAGATGGTTTCGGGAGGGCAAATGACAAACTCCCACACAGCTAAAACAGTGCTGTGAGCCAGGAGTGGCACCTGTAATCCCAGCACTCCTGAGGCAGAGGCAGGTGGATCTCTATGAATTCCAGACCAACCTGGTCTCCACAGCAAGTCCCAGACCAGCCGGAGCTATAAAGTGAGACCCTGTCTCAAAAGCCAAAAAGATGGCTCAGCCGTTCAGAGCACTGGCTGTTCTTCCAGAGGTCCTGAGTTCAGTTCCCAGCATGGTAGCCCACAACCATCTACAGTGAGATCTGCTGCCCTCTTTTGGCCTGCTGGCTCATATGCAGACAGAACACTGTATACAAAATAAAATGAATAAATCTTCAAAAAGAAAAAAAACAAAACAAAACCCTAAATAAAAAGAACAAAAACCCAAAACTGTTAACCATGGTAGCATTTCCTGACTTAAGCCACAAAAGCCAAACAACAACAAACTGTGAGAAAAAAGAATAGAAAATAACAGTCTTGAAAGTCCAAAAGCTAAAGAAGGCACGCTGCTAAACACTTGACTCCGGCCAGGGCTTGGTAGCACACACCTATAATCTTAGCACTAAGCAGGCTCAGCAGAGGATTGAGGAGTTTAAGGCTAGCTCGGGCTCCATGGCAAGCTCCAGGCCACCCAGGCCTGTATCCACAGGAATACCGTCTCAATGTTCCCACCCATAAAACAGGACAGACACAAAACACCCTGGAAAGCTAAATCAGAGCCCCTAAGCAGAGTGAAAAGGTGATGGAGAGCGCTTCTGGGAGACGCTGGCTTTCGGGGGTGTGTGCACGCATGAGCCGGTGTGTATGCGAGGGCCAGAGGATGAACTCGGGTATCGGCCCTGTCTTCCGCCTTGCAGGGAGGTCTCTTGCTCACCTCTGTCAGGCACAGCTGGCACAAGCTTCTCCCAGCACTTCTGAGATACAGACGTGCAGCGGGCATCAGAACTTGGCTCCTCCTATTTCCGCAGCACGTGCTTCGCCCCTGGGCCATCTCCACAGCCCTGTGATCATAGCCCACGTAATGCACAATGAAGTGCACACCATTTCCTGTCTAACACACTACATTCGGATTTCTCTTAGAGAGGTTCTGCAGCAAGGCTGTTCTTTTTAGAGGTGGCAAGAGGTCGTCGGCCTTCAGCCGCCCCAGAAGACATTAACATACGTTATGAATGCTGAGATGCTTTGAGGAGCCAAGCGGTGCCGCCTTTAATCCCAGCACTCAGGAGGCAGAGGCAGGGAGCTCTGAGTTTGGGCCCAGCCAGGTCTACTAAGTGATAGACCTCCAACTCAAAAAGAAAAAAAAGAACACTCTGCGGAATCGTGACTGTCAAAAATGAATCTGGGTGTAACGGGCCATGCGTGCCGTCCTTGAACTGGGTATAATGGGTCATGCATGCAGCCTGTGAGCTTGACGCCATCCTGGGCTACATGAAACCCTACGACATAGAATCAAAACACAAAGATGGGCTAGAAAGACGGCTCTGTGGCTAAGAGCACTGGCTGCTGATCGATGACTCAGGCTGTACTCCCAGCTCCACGTGGCAGCTCACAACTGTCTGTAACTCCAGTCCCAGCGGCTGCAACGCCCTTCTCTGGCCTCAGCCGATACTACACACAAGTGCTGCAGACATGCGTGCAGGCAAAACACGAGTACATATCAAATAGAAAAACAAACGAGCTGGGCCCGAGCGCGCGCAAGGCCTGCAGTTCCAGAGCCACAGGACGACAGCAGGAGCCACTCACCAGGAGCTGAGGCAGCCACACAGTGAGCCCTCATTCCGGAGGAAAACAGGCCAGACAGACCTCCAGCTAAGAGCACTGGAGGCAGCTAGTGGCGGTGGCATTCCTGGAATCCCAGCACTCAGGAAGGCCGAGGCAGGAGGATCTCTGTGAGTTCAAGGCCAGCCTGGTCTACAAAGTGAGTCCAGGACAGCCGAGGAGGCTACACAGAGAAACCTCCTCTTGGGGGGGGGTGGTGGTGGTGGTGCAGCCCTGGCTGCTTATCTGGAGGACACAGGTCCAAAGCCCAGCACCCACACGGTGGCTCACAAATGTCTGGAACACCAGTTCCGGGGACCCACGCCCTCTTCTGGCCTCTGCAGGTACAAAACACACATGCGCACACATATGTAAAGAAAACATTTCGGAAAGAGATCAGAGGTTAAGAGCACTGCCTGCTCTTCCAGGGGTCCTGAGTTCAAGTCCAGCACCAACCACATCAGGTGGCTCACAGCCACCGTAACTCCAGCACCAGGAGATCAACACCCTCAGCCTCTGTCAGCATCTACAACTTTGTGCACGCACCCACACACTGAAATAACGACTCACTCTCCTCTCAGAACTTGGAAAGCCGAGGGAGACAGACTTCTCTGAGTTCAAGGCCAGCCTGGGCTACAGAGAGACTTCCAGGAAGCAGAGCCAGACCTGCACAGTAAGACCCCGTCCGGAAAACACCAGAAACAACAACAAAAACTACCATTTCCCCTTAGCATCGACAAGCAGGCATCTGGAAAGAACACAGAATCCCTGCAGCTGTGTGGGCACATAGCTGGGAAAGACTGGAAAGACCCAGTTTCATAAGGAGCAAGGACTGTGCCCCGGGAGACAGCAGGTCTGCGTGGAGAGACCCAGGAGAAGCCCGCTTCAACAGGACTCTGCTGAGCTTTTGAAAGTCCAAAGGTGCCGCAGCGGACCAGCCGTGCAGTTCTATGGTAGGCTACACACTTAGCATATTCGAGCTATGGAGGTGCAGACAGGAGCTCACCATCGGGTCAGGGAGTCCTGGATGGCGTTGGTGAGCGCATGGCCCAGGTGCAGGGAGCCCGTCACGTTGGGGGGTGGGATGCACATCATGAAGACACCTCGGGGATTTGGTGCTGACACGCTGGGACGCTGGTGGCGGAGGAGGGGCACACAATGAAGCCTCATGGCCCTTCCAGGCAATGGGTCCTCAAGTCCTACCTGCCCCCCGCAGCCTCCTCTGGGCAGGGGCGGCAGGAACCACTCACCCCATACTCTGGCTTAAAGAAGCCCTGCCGCTCCCACCAAGGGTACCAGGCGGCCTCCACGTACTGAGGGCTGTAGGCGTCCGGCATGCTGCCACTCACATCTGGGAGGAGGAGAAGGAGCTCAGGACGCTGGAGGGGCTCAAGTCAGGAGAGAAGGAACAGGCCACCTGCCGTTCTCACCACAGGACAGGCCTAAGGCTGTTCTGCAAAACCTCAGTAAGCGGGGCAGAGGCCAGGACACAGCATAGAGCAGCAGGGAGAGCAGCAGCCAGAGGTGGGGGCCCTTCCCAGCCAGCACCTTTCTTTTCCCCCGGGGGGGTGGGGAGGTCATAGGTAATAACCCCAGGATCCCGCTTCTCCTTCTTCTCGGGTTTTGGTTTCTTCTGTTCAGAAGGAAAAAGACACAGACCCACGTGTCAGCCAAGGCCACAAAGCTCCACCCCTCCTGGCGCCGCCCCCCTCTCCCTCTCCTACCTCCCCAGGGGGCTGCTGCTGCTGCTGGATCTTCTGCTTCTGCTGGAATTTCTCTAGCTTTTCCCGCTTCTTGGCTTCTTTCTTGAGCTGAGCAGCTGTCTTTTGAGGTGCAGTGACCTCAGGGCCTGGAGAGAGGCACAGAAATTCAGTCAAGGCTGCCAAGGACCCTCTGTGGACAGTGCTATATCTAAACAGGCCTCAAACCCAATCATCTCCCAGCTCCGCCCACCCACCTCCACAGGCTCCACCCCCCAGCGGCCCAGGCAGTTCTAAGATGGAAGGGCCCCAACTCCCATCCTCCTCACCTGGTTGCTGAGTGACAGACCTGGTCCCTGAGAACAGGACTACTTCTCCCAGCACAGCTCGGAACTCCGGCTGCCGGACACAAGTGTTAAACCAGCGAGTCACATTACCCCAGATCCGGCGGACAGAAGAGTCCAGCACCTAAGAGAAACCAAACCAGTGACCTTCGTGGCTCTGTAATGAAGTCTAGTGGGCAGGCACCTGTTCTTCCCTGAGCTCCAGTGACTCACATATCGGAAGGGCAGCAGCAAGGCTGTCACGGCAGCTAAGTCTGCCAGAGTGGGCGCGTCCCCTGCCAGGTAGGTGTGCAGTCGAAGCCATTCCTCCAAGGGGCTCAAGGCCTTGCCCAGGGCCCCAAGAGCAGCCTAGCAAGAGAGGAAAGCGACACGGCAAGGCTGACATGGTCTGTCTCAGGGATCTGAGCCTTCCTGACGCTGCAACCCTCCCATCCAGGTCATCCCGTGCTAACAGCCCACACAAGCAGAAAATGATTTTGGTGTTACTTCCTAACTGTAACTTTGCTACTGTAATGAATCACAATGTAAACACCTGGGTTTTCCAGAGAAGACCCCTGTGAGGGGTCATTCCACCCACCCAAAGGGGCTGTGGCCCACAGGAGGAGAGCTGGTGCCCTACCCTAACTCTCACTGGTCGGTCTCCCTATCCCACAATCACCAGCTCTCAGGCTACTTCCTCATTCAGACGGTCATCAGAGAAATACTTCTGCAAGGTGTGGTGCTGCATGGCTTCATCCAAGCTCTCAGGCGGCCAAGGCAGGGGCTGAGCCTAAAGCCAGCCTAGTCCACGCAACTAGCTCCTTGTCATCTAAGGGTCAGTTAAGACCCTGTCTCTAAGCAATAACAAAACTGTGTGTGATTGGGAGTGTGGCTCAGGGGGAGGGTGCTCAGCGAGCAGGCGGCCCGAGACACACCTTAGAGGGCTGGAGGTGGAGGGCAGGGGTCAGCCGTTAAGTTTGGCTCCCGGTACCCACGTGGCGGCACCCAACTGTCTGTAACCCTGTAACTGTTGGTTACCACCCCCCCCCCCGGCCTCCCTGGGCACTAGGCACACATGTGTAGATACAGGCAGGCAAGACACTCGGAGATCAAAGCTGAGTATGAAACACAAGGCCCTGAGGTTAAAGGGTCACATGCCACAACACTGCCCTGTGGGCGTTGACAAACACTTTCCACTGAGAAAATAACGGAGCCAACACTACCCTGCCGGAGAGGCTCTGTTAGTCCATCCGGACATGAAGAAGCAGGCAGGGTCTATGCCATTCATTCATTCATTCATTCATGGATTCCTTCACTCACTCGAGCAACATCAAGCACCCGCCATGCACGCCCAGCCGGGCAGAGGCGGAGCCTTCTGTTAAGTCTACCTGGAAAGACTCAACAGAAACCATCTGGTGCTGTGTGTCCTCTGCCTTCCCCTCCTCAGACTTCACGTCTCCCTTACCTCCCGCCAGCAACAACCATCTCTCCCCAGTCTTTCCACAGCTCAAAGTAACAACTGCCCTCATCTGTCACTCAGCCGTTCACTCAGTGCCCACCGCTGGCTAGCGTCTTGTCGGCCCCACAGAAGCTACTGTCATCTGGGAAGAAGGAACCTCAACTGAGAAAACCGCCCTGTGGGTGAGTCTCTGGGGGCGCTTTCTTAATTAACGACTGTGGGGGGGCGCCAGTGCACTGTGGGTGATGCCCTGGCAAAGGAGCCCTGGATGGTGTAAGAAAGCTGGCTGAATAAGCTGTGGAGAACAAGCCAGCATTCCTCCACGGCCTGTTTCTGCCTCCCGTTCCTGGCCTGACTTCCCTTAGTGACGGAGCGGACCCGAGGGCTGTAAGCTGAAATAATTTCTTTCCCAAGTTGCTTTTGCTCGTTTTGCTACTGCAACAGAAACTCAAAGTCCCCCAGAAACCTGAAAATGCCTAGCACACCAGGGCGTTCCAAGCCACTGAGCCAGGGTTCCAGAGTGAGTCCTTGCTTAAACTCATACGCTCCAAAACCAAAAGTGAAACGCTCCAGGCACTCATCTGTCGCACCGGAAGGGGTTGCATCACCTTGCACTCTCAGACACAGAAGACCAAGGCTCTAGAATTCAAAGCGTTCCCAAAGTTACCACACCGGGTGGCACAATTCGGACTTCTGACGACCCGCTTCCTCCCTTAGGATGCTTTCCAATCATTGCTTGTTTACTCGGAACCTCTCCCTCCCTCCTTCCTCTTCGCTCTCACCTGGGGATCCTGGCCAGGACTTCGAAGTCCTAGGGCTGGCAGCGTCGCCCCACAGGCAGCTGGAATGAGCTCCGTGTCTGCATAACTGACCCACTGTTGGACGAGGACAGCTGCCCTGCTGCCCGCGGGGCCCCCCAGGCCTGCTGGCCACAGCAGCTGGGCTACGGCCGGGGCCCCCCACACCCACAGGCCGCCAGGCCCCTGCTCCAGGGCGGGCAGGCGAGGCGGGGGGAAAGGAGTCCGGCTGCTCGGGGGAGGCTGCAGGCAGATGCGGGGATGGGGGCCTCCCCACCCGGGGCCGTCACCAGCTTCCCCGTAGCGGGCAGCGATGAGGGCTCGGAGGCTAGGGAAGGCGTCGGGGTGAGCAGAGACGTAGAGGATGGACATGGCTGGCGTCTGAAGGCGGTGGAGTGACCTGAAGGGAGAGCGGGCAGGTAGAGGAGGGGACGTGGCCACGTGCGTGCGCCGGGCCGGAGCAGCCTCCAGCAGGGACCGGAGGAGGAGGCGGGACCCCGATCGCCCGCCCGGTGTTGCGAGAGGCGAGTTCGTGCCGTGTGTACGTACTGAAGGTGGAGATCGCGCCGGGCCGGGCCTTCTCAGCCGGCCACGGCCGCAGCCCCACAGGGTGGTCAGGGAGGCGGTGGCGGGCGGCGGAGGCAGCTCTCCCTCTGCGGGAGAGCGCGGCCGGGCGAGCGGCACCCACGTGTCCCCCTTTGTGACAGCGCGCGTTTCCGGGCCCGGGTCCTCGCGGGGCAGCCGGGCCCCGCCCGCGCGTGCGCGGTCCCGAGGATCCGGCCTCCGTCCGCCTCCCGGCGCCGCTCTCCCTGCCGACGGCTCTCCGCTGCCGGGCGGCTCGAGCAGGGCGAGGGCGGCCCGCGCGGCAGGGGAGATACGGTAGCCGAGTCAGGCGCCGCCGCGGCCACCCGGGTCCTCGGGTCAGGCGCCGCCGCGGCCACCCGGGGTCCTCGGGTCCAGAGCGCGCGCCCGGTCCCCGCCTCCTGCAGGACAGGCCGGGGAAAGCGAGGCCGCCTGGAGCAGTGCCTGCGGGGGGGCCGTTGCAGCAGGGCCGGAGGGGTAGTGACGCCCCGCCCGGCGCGGGGGCGCACGCCTACAGCCCCACGCGGAGGCTGGCGGAGCTCTCGTGAGTTCAAGGCCGGGCTGGTCCACAAGCGAGGTCCAGGACAGCGTTCACTGCCCCGCACGGTCTGCGGCCCGCGTTGGTGCGCGTCCTCGGCTCTCAGAACGCGTGCTTGGCAGAGCGCACCGCGC
The DNA here is from genome assembly GCF_907164565.1 of Psammomys obesus. Lineage (NCBI taxonomy): Eukaryota > Metazoa > Chordata > Mammalia > Rodentia > Muridae > Psammomys > Psammomys obesus. The sequence goes on along the minus strand of NW_026591561.1, from coordinate 3,462 downwards.
ACGGCACACCCTCGGCTCTAACTCTAGCACCGTAGAGAGACAGGGCTGTGAGTGCCGAGAGTTCGCGGCCCGTAGCCACGCGAGGCCGAAGCGCTCCCTTCGGTGCACTCCAGCAAAAGGCTCGCGGTGCTGCTGCGGGGGCGCTGCTCCACCCTTGGCATGATCCCAGCCCAGGGTGGCACGAGGGCCCGGGACAGGCGGTGAGCCGGCCCCGCTGCACAGAAGTGTCGGGTTCCCGGGTCAGATGCTGGCAGAAGCACTGGTAACCGGTGAGCGCAGCGGCTGAAGGAGCCTGCACCCGAGGAGAGGCCAGGGGCCAGAGAAGCTTGGCGTGGCAGAAGGCACACCAACAAAAGTGTACAGAGAAATCAGGCAGAAAAACGCCAGGCAGTAAGCCCACGGCACGATGTCGCAGCTGAGAAGACTTAGATGCCTGGGAAAAGAACAATCCACGTGAGGATAGGAAATAGCGTAACACCGGGCGTTTGTGCCGTGTGTGCAATCTACCTTAGATGGTTTAAAAATAGAAACAATGAAAAGATGTAAATGAGATTGGCTTAATACCGGTTATGTTTACCATCATTCTATTTCATATTTCTTAATAGCTATACAGAAAAAAGAAAAAATAGGAAAAGTGGATAAGAGACAAGCCTTAGAGGAAAACTTGGAACGACATATAAGTAAAAATGAAAGCCGGGCACAGTGGCACATGCCTGTAGTCCCAGCGCTCTGGGAGGCAGAGGCAGGCAGATCTCAGAGTTCCAAGCCAGCCTGATCTATAGTGAATCCAGGACACCCAAGAGTACACAGAGAAACCCTGTCTCGAAAAAAGTGAAATACTCAAGACACAGAGAAATTAAGACCAGTATTAATAAAAATCTCAAAAACATTTCAAACGACGTTTCCCACATTTTATCAGCCGCCTCACGTCACATTGGTCCTTTCCCTGACCCCTCTCTGACAGTAATGCCTCAGTACTGTTCCGAGTGGGGATTTTAGGATGTCACCCCTCACTGCTAAAGAACTCAACCAACCCATGTCAGCCTGAAAGGGCTACAGTTTAAATTCCCCCACACTCCACAAAACACCTTAAATGCATTCTTAAGACTTGCTCCTCCTGTGCCTCCCTAATCCACACCCCTCAGTCTATAATTTACCATTATATGGAGGAGATCTTGCTGATTCAGATGGAAATACCTTAGAAATGTTTGATAAGAATTTTTACTTACTGGGGATTACAAATTGCTCCTGAAAAAAACAAACAAATAGGAGAGTCTATTAATTATCTATAATATAAGCTAGGTCTACAGAAAATTCTACAGAAAGTACAAACAGGAGAGCTCAATAATGAGCTCAATTTTCAAAAATTGCTGGGAGATATTAACTACTCAAGAGCTAAGTAATTTTTCAAACCTTACAAGGTGATTCGGACTTAATTGGCTCCGGTAGAAAAGAAATTACAGGCTGCACATGTGGACAGTTTGGATCCAAAGTTTGGATCGCGTCTTGTTTTGCCTTCTCATTCTCCCATTGGATTTGTTATACAGAGGCAAGATATTACCTTAGAATGGATATTTTTAGCACACAATTAAAAAGTAAAGACCTACCTAAAGGGGGGTGTGTGTCTCTAAATTGATCTCAAAGGGAAAATGAGACTTTGTCAATTAGCAGGAATAGACCCAGCAGAAATTGTGGTGCTTTTTACTAATGCTGAATTGCCTCATTATGGGCAGAAAATGAACATTGGCAAAGAGCTTGCAGTGAGTTTTTTGGGGAGAGAATAACAGCAAATATCTCAAAAGCAAGAAACTTCAGTTTATAAAAAGAACAACTGGACTTTCCCCCCCCGTATAGTAAAAGGGAACCAATTACCACTTTCTGGAGCATCTACCTTCCGTGCTGATGCCAATAAATCAGGAAAGCCAGGCTGTAAGTCAGGGGAAGTAAGTGGCTCAGAGCCCTTGTGATTCAGTTAAAAACCAGAGCTGTGTGCCATTCTTACAGTGTTGTGTGATTTTCTTGAATCTCTCAATATGCTGAAAGAGTTGTTTTACATATTGGAACTGCTGAGCTTATTCTGGATGATTCAGAATTAACTTCACTGTTTATTCAACTACAAGTAATCAGAAATAGCAATCATCCGGTGTATAGAACATGTATCAGATCTCTGGGTCTAACAGGCCCCTAGCAAAAGGGAATGATGAGATTGATGAGCTGTTAATAGGAAATGTGCTAGAAGCCTCAGAATTTCGTAAACACCATGTTAACAGCAAAGGCTTGAAGAAAGATTTTTCTATCACTTAGCAACAAGCCAAGGAAATTATAAGGACATGTCCTACTTGTACTTTGTATAGCCAAACTCCATTACCTGCAGGAAGTAACCCAAAAGGTACCCAAAGAAGTGAAATTTGACAAATGGACGTTTCATTTTGCAGAGTTTGGAAAACTGGATACATATTCAGATTTTAATGGGCAACAGCTCTCAGTTCTGAAGAGGCGGATTCTGTAATTACACATTAATTGGAAGTCATGGCTGTTATGGGGAGACCTGCACAGATTAAGAACAACAATGCGGGGGCTGAGGAGATGGCTCAGAGGTTAAGAGCACTGGCTGCTCTTCCAAAGGTCCTGAGTTCGATTCCCAGCAACCACATGGTGGCTCACAACCATCTATAATGAGATCTAATGCCCCCTACTGGTGTGCAGGTGTACATGCAGGCAGAATACTGTACACATAATAAATCTTTAAAACAACAACAATGCTTCAGCACATCTCTAGTAAAATGAAGCAGTTCTTCACACACTGCAACATAAAGCCTATTACAGGCCTCCCACAGAATCCTGCAGGACAAGCAGTTACACAAAGATCTAGTTGCACTTTAAGAGAGGCAGAATAAACACGGGTAAAATAGACACCCAGAAATGGATTACACAGTGCTTTATTGACTTTAAAATTTCTAAATGCTAGGTGAGCAAAAACAACAGCTACTGAGACTTTAGATGTGGAAAAAAACTACTAAATTGAGCCAGCCTGTGGATTTTTAGGGGTGTGCTAAAATTACAATGGAAGGCTTTGCAGGAGAGGCTCTTTGTTTCAACAGAAAACAGAGAGCTGTGGATTCCTTCAAAATTAAAAAAGATTAGATTTGACCTGGGAAGACCTCCTGATAATCTTGGGTGCAGACATGAAGAAAGAAACCAAAAAAGAGCAACAGAACAGTTAACATGAATGCTGGTCCTTCTGCATGGGAAGAGCTCTGGGACTTGCTGAGACTCAGGAATGGGGGTAGCCAGTCAATAGTGTTTGCTACAGTCATCAGGACTATTGCATGCCTTCCTTTCACACGGTACGGCTGGAGACAAACACAGTCCAACAGGACTAAGTCATGAGGACTATTGCATGCCTTCCTTTCATACGGTACGGCTGGAGACAGACACAGTCCAACAGGACTAAGTCATCAG
>NW_026591560.1:2905366-2906713 GCF_907164565.1 Psammomys obesus | reverse complement strand
TCCAGTAAATATTATCTCACTATACCAGACTTACTGTTTTGTTTTAGACAGGGTCTTATGTAGCCCAGACAGATCTCAAAATTGCTGTAGCAGAGGATGATCTTGAACTCCTAACCTCTGCCCCCCTTCACTTCAGAATTCTTGGATTACAAATATGGGTCACCATGTTCTGTGTACATAGTTCTGGGGCTGGAACACAGATCCTTGTCCATGCCAGGCAAGCACTGTACCAACTGAGCTTCATCCTCAGCCTGGAGGAGGGGGAGGAAGAAGACAAAAACAGGACATCTCCAGGGGCAGTATCAGGAGGACTGAATTTTCCAGCCTTCGCTTTGTCCTCAATACTCTAGCACAGCACATGCTTAAGAGCCCAAGCTCTGGGGACCACTGTCTTCTAAGTGAACAGCAGTTTCATTGCTGGAAGCTCTGTGATCTTGAATTACACCCAAGAGCGACAAAGAACTCAGGCTAGAGACAGGCAGGCATGGTGGCACATGCCTTTAACCCCAGCTCTCAGGAGGCAAGGGCAGGCTGATCTACAAAGTGAGTTTCAGGACAGGGCTGTTACACAGAAAAAACCTGTCTCAGAAAACAAAACAAACAAACAAACAAACAAAAAACAACTCAGAGGCTGAGCAGGATAGTGCATGACTTTAATCCCAGCACTTGGGAGGCAGAGGCAGGTGGATCTCCTTGAGTTTGGGGCCAGCCTGGTCTACAGAATGAGTTCCAGGATAGCCAAAGCAACACAGAGAAACCCTGTCTCAAAACAAACAAACAAAACCCTTCAGGCCATTGTGTGAACTAACTGGGGTGTATTGGTTCTTGGACACTGCAAATGTTGAAAGTGAGTTGATGGCGTTCTTTCTTGTGTGAATTTTTTCCTTTTTTTTTTTTCTCCCCCCGTTTCTTTCTTTAAAGATTTATTTCTTATTTATACAATATTCTGCCTGCAGGTGTGGCTGTACACCAGAAGAGGGCACCCGATCTCATTATAGATTGTTATGAGCCACCAAGTGTTTGCTGGGAATTGAACTTAGGGTCTTTGGAAGATCAGATGGTGCTCTTAACCTCTGAGCCATCTCTCCAGTCCCAAACCTTTCTTTTGTAAGCTTCTTCATTTATAAAATGCGTTGTATGGAAACAAAACAAAACAAAACATGGTACCATGCACGTGGAGTGAGGCCCCCATGGCAGAATGTGACTGGGGAGAGGTGGTCTGGGCCAGCAATTTCCCCACAATGATATAATTCGAAGATTAAGGGATCCCATGCATCTGAACCAAAGTCAGCCCCCACTCTTTGGGCATTTTCATTATCAATGAAAATTTCTGGGGCTAGAAATCTG
>NW_026591560.1:2905168-2905356 GCF_907164565.1 Psammomys obesus | reverse complement strand
CATCTATTTAGAGGAATGAGAGAGAATATCCCAGAGCTGGCAGAGACTTCTACAACCAAGCAACATGGGCAAGATGTAACCCTAGGCACCCTAGTGCCGGCCAAGGGTTGGAGCAACTTCTGGAGATGGGACTATTCATACCAAAGAGCCAGAGCAGGCAGAGCCTTAAATGACTGGGTGGGGAAGGA
>NW_026591560.1:2880537-2905158 GCF_907164565.1 Psammomys obesus | reverse complement strand
TTGCTGAGAGAGCAGACTAGCACCCAGGCAATTATTGGGAGCTGTCTGAGGGATTTGGTTTAATGAGAGTACCCCATTTCAAAAACCCTGATTCCTCTTGTCCTTTATTGCAAAGTTATAGTGCTTTTATTTTTTCTAAATATTTGGCTATCTTAGCCTTTTACTTTCTGAAATTCCCCTGGTAATCCCACATATTTTGCATTCCTGGGTAGAATGTGACTTCCATTGTTGTTACTCTGACCTCATTCTTGTCTTCTAAAAACAGTTTACATTGTACTCACATCTGTTATCTAAAAGACTACCTGTTGTCTGCATACCTCCAGATGCCATCTTTTTGTGGCACCTTCAACTCAGCAATCTTCCTGTATCAGCCTCAGGAGTGCAGAGATTTTAAGTTACAGTTGTTGAGGTATTTAAGATGAGCTGAGTGCTGCATAGTTATCCTCTGGAACTTAGGTGTTGCTTCTCCCTGGACTAGTCCAGGAATCTCAGGGTACAGTTTTTTGGTTTTGTTTTGTTTTAACTTTTTATTGATTCATGCACTCCAATCCTGCTCATCTTCCTGTCCCTTCATACTCACCCTCTGCCCTTGCAACCACCTCACAAAAGAAAAAAAATCTCGTGGAAGCTGTATGTGTCACAGTGAGTTCCACAGTATACCTGTTTGTCCACCCTTTGTTACCTGTCCATTGCAGTGAGTCATTGGCCTGGTTCAAGGCTTCTGCCTTCGTTACTCTATCGATACTGGATCCTCATTGGGAATGTTCTCTGATATCTGTTGTTGCCCTGTGTCTTGCAAATCCTGCAGCTTTGGATCTGTAGGTCCAGCTTCTTCATGCGATCAGGCAGTTCAGATGGGGTAGATGTTGGGGTGGGCCAACTCAGATCCCTGGGTCTGGGCCTGGGTGGTAGCTGCATTGATCAGCTCACCAGCTCTCTTACACCCACACCACCAGGGTGAGTTCTCCAGCACTGCCCTGGCTAGTTCACCCCCGGCAGTGGGTAAGGAAGGCCAAGGCCAGTTCCTCCGTTCTTATGCACTCAGGCTGGCTAACCTGCACCACACCACTAGGGCCAGCTCTCCCACCTGCCATAAGTGGGAGGGGCAAGGGGTTGGGAGAGAGCATCTCTTCCTCACCCATGCCACTGAGGGTGCAGTTCTTAAAGGGACCCATTCTCCTGGATGTAATGTCTATTCTTAGTTGTTAATGTGATTCTATCTGAAATTAACTGAAACCCAAGTGACTGGGTACAGCAGTGAGGAATTTTTTCTTAATTAAATAATTTGAAGTGGGAAGATCCACTTTTAATCTGGGCCACACCTTCTAGCAGCCTATATAAAAGACATAAGGAGGGCTGGAGAGATGGCTCAGTGGTTAAGAGTACTGCCTGCTCTTCCAAAGGACCCAGGTTCAATTCCCAGCACCCACATGGCAGCTCACAACTGTCTGTAACCCCAGTTCCAAAGGATCTGATGCACACACTAATGCACATAAAATAAAAATGAAATAAAAAAAGACATAAGGAAGCGCTTTCTCTTTGTCTGCTTGCCCTCACTTTTGTTGGCAGGTTCATTCCTTCCCTGACAGACATTAAAGGAAACTTCCTCGGGCTTCTGGCATATATTGAAGATGAGCTGAGATGTCCAGCCTCTTAGATTGAACAACTAACAGATTGGTGGACTTTCCACTGGTAGACAGCCATTGTTGGACTACTACTTGGACCACATCCTGTAAGCCACCCTGATAAATAGCCGTTCCATATATATTCAGTCTCTCAGTTCTCTTCCTCTAGAGAGTCCTGACTGGCCCTGTTTCATTTTTGGCCTTGATGTGGAGTTACTCTTTTCACTTTCTGTTGCCCTTGACAGAGTAGCAGTGATTACCACGGGTCAGCTTCTGAAGTTGACAGTCCCGCCTCAGGAGCAGCACACCACAGGTGTCTGTGTGATTCCTAGCAAACATGTGCACCTCTTGTCATTGTCATTGTCATTGGAGACTGAAGAACACACATGTATTCTTTTATTTTTTCTTCTTCTAGGTGTATTTTCTTCTGTTTGCCAAGCTTGTTGGTCTTAGATGTAGTCTGTTTCTATTTCTGCATGTAAGCTTACCTGCACTTTGTTTCTTTCACCTAGTCTTCATTCTAGAAACTTTTTTTTGAGACAGTGTCTCATGTAGCCTAGGCAGTCTTTACATCTTTTATGTAGCTGAGGAAGCCCCTGGAGCCCCTGATCATTACCCTTCTACTTCCTGAGTGCCGGATTATAGGCACGTGCTACTATTTACTAATGGTATAGACTCTGGACTAATCATTCAACACTGTATTAATTAAGTTTCTATTACTGTGATTAAAAACCATGACCAAAAGCAAATTACTTTTACTCTTACTGTTCCAGCTAATCAAGGCAGGAACCCTAGGTAGGAGCTAAAGCAGAAGCTGTGGAGTTGTGTTGTATACTGGCTTGCTCCTTCTGTGGTTTTGTTTGGTTGGTTTGGGGAGTTTTTCCAGTTTGTTTTGTTAAACAACCCGGCTGGGGCTGGTACTATTCACAGTTGGCTGGGCCTTCTCACATCAATTATCAATGGAGAAAATGCCCCAGACTTCCCTGCAGGCCAATCTGATGGAGGCATGGACCATTCTAGATCCAAACTGTAGTAGTATAGTTGGTAGTTGAATCGTAGCGTCAATCTAATGGGTTCAGGTACTCAACCAAAACATAATTAGGGACACTAACCTGGATGACAAAGGTATATATTTAAAAACTAGGGTTGTAGCTGAGAGGTAAAGCATGTACTTAGCATGAATGAGACTTGAATTCAGTGTTCCAGCACTAAAAAAGTAGACATTAAAAATGTAATGTATACATGTGTATGTATCTATACATATGAATACTCACAGCATTATTATGCATAATAGCCCTCAAATGAAATCAACCTGAATTCTCATCACCCAATGGGTGGATTATTATCCAGCTGTAAGAAAGAATGGAACATTGACACTTGCTGCAGCCAGGGTGAAGCTTAAGAATACTGCTGTCACAGAGACCAGGTACTAAAGGCCACAAGCTGGATGACATCTGTGTAATAGTAGGATGGGCAGAAATCACAAGAGTTGTGATTTCCAGGGTTTGGAAACAGAGAATGCGGTGTCTATTTTTCTTTGCTTTTGTGTGTGTGTGTTTGTATGATGAAATGTTCTGAAGTAGATGGTGGTGATGGTTTTCTGTACCTACAGTTTCAGTGGTGAAAATGTGACTTAAAGCATTTAAGAGAAATAGCAAATTCAAAGTTTAATCTCCCAACACACTATGTAAGCACATCCATAGTTCATATATATTCTTGTACCTAGAGTAAATGCAGTTATAGGATAATATGTGCCAAACAAATTTTTTTGTTTGTTTGTCTTTAGTTTTGTTTGACATTTTTTATTTTTCTAGAGACGCTTTCTCTGTGTAGATCTGGCTGTCCTAGAACTTTCCCGGTATATCAAGCTGGCCTTGAACTCACAAAGATCTGCCTGCCTCTGTCTGCTGAGTGCTGGGATCAAAGGCATGCACTACCACTGACAGGCAGTATAGATTTAAAAAATTCTTCTGGGGCTGGAGAGATGGCTCAGAGGGTAAGAGCACTGCTTGCTCTTCCAGAGGTCCTGAGTGTAATTCCCAGCAACCACATCTGTAGTGGACTCTCATGTTCAGGTGTACACGCAGGCAGAACATTGTATATATAATAAAATAAAATAAATAAATCTTTAAAAAATTCTTCTGCTGTTATGCCAAGCACTTAAGAAGTATTCTATAAATACTTACTGAATTATCTATGTTTGCTATTTCCAATTCATTAATGTGGACACATTATAATTACCTATTGTTCTTACAAAAGGTAATATTCTTTAAGTAAAGAAAGCTGTCTATTTTACATGTATATATTTTTTCCTCACTTGCTTGCTTTATTGATCACAAAGGCAGTATCTGACACGGATGTTCAGTTCTGTCCTCTTTTGACCGGCCTTTCTCTTTCAGAGGTTTCTAACAGTTTCACATCTGCACAGGGTCCTGCTTCTTACTTGTTTGCCTGTTGTTCTTGTCCTTGTCTTCTCTGTGTCTTCCACTGGCTCCCGATATGCCTTCTCTGAAGCAGGAACTCAGGATGGAATTGTGCTCTTCTCCAAGGGTCATGTCTAATTAGTTTGCAAATAATGAAGTATAGAGGGTTTGTTTGATCTACCAAGTCAATATCCTTGATTTCTTTTTTCATCTCATTTTCACCTCAAGGTTTTCTGACATCCAAACCTGTCTATGTTTCCCTGATCAATTTAAAGCACTCAGCTATTACACATTTCTTGTCAGGAAGGAAGTAATTGGAACTCTAGGACTGTTTACTTTGCTGTGGTGCTCAGTGTATACCTGGCTAAGACATGCATGGTTGCAGTGGTGGTTGCTGTTTGCTTATAAACCAAATGTTACTGACTTTTATTTTAGAGTTATTGCTCAGCAATGAGCATAATTATCTGGATTTCCTTTGTAGGTAATAGCAAGCTTAAATGGGCAATTTATCTGAGGCAGGGGGAAAGCCCAAGTGATGAACTCTTCTTACTGGTCTTCAGGTGATGGTGATTGTCTTCATCACCGTTTTAAAGTTGTAAAGAGATGCCATGACCAAGGCGATACTTATAAAGAAGAAAGCATTTACTTGGAGGTTTGCTTACAGTTTCAGAGGGTTAATCTAGCATCGTCACGGTAGGAGCAGGGCAGCACGCATGGCACTGGAGTAGTAGCTGAGAGCTACATCCTGATCCAGAGGCAGAGACACACGAGACACTCTTTCAAAGCCCACCCTAAGTGGTACACTTCTCTAACAAGGCCACACCTCCTAATTCCTCTCAAGTAGTGCTACTCCCTAATGACCAAACATTTAAATATGTGAGACTGTGGGGGCCACTCTTATTCAAACCACCACATTCCACTCCCTGGCCTCCACAGGCTTATAGACATATCCCATAGTCTATCAGTCTCTGAGACCCATGGCAAGCTCTTAATTGTAACCCCTGGAAAGTAAAATTAAAAAAAACAAAACAAAAACAAAAACAAACAAACAAAAAAAAAAGACTTATTAATAGCTACATGGTACAGTCAATTCTAGACTGTCTTTTTTTTTTTTTAAACAGAGTTTCTCTATGCAGGCTGTCCTGGACTCTGTAGGCAGAGATCCACCTGCCTCTGCCTCCCAGAGTGCTGGGATTACAGATATCCTCTGCCAATGCTTTTAAATATAAAAGTCTTCAACTAAGCCTCAGGCAGATTTTTATGACAAGGGCAAAAAACAGCCACTTTTTTTTTTTTTTTTTTGCATGATTCTATTGCTATGTCTTTTCTTCAGCAGTTACTCATTTCTGTTTTAGTTAAGATGTGGATGCTGCCACCTTTATTTATTTATTTATTACAATTTAAAGTTATGGAATGCTTCACGAATATGCATGTCATCCTTACAGAGGGGCCTTGCTAATCCTTTCTGTATTGTTCCAATTTTAGTATGTGTGCTGCCTAAGCAAGAACTATCTGAAATTTCTTGAGCTGGGCTCAACTGTCTCTTAAGCTCCTACTAGGATGGTCCACTAAGCCCTATTTAAAGTAGCCAATCACTTTTCTAGTACAAAGTCCCAAAGTCTTCCATATTCCTCCAACAAACAGCATGGTCAGGACTGTGACAGCAATACCCTCTTTTGGAGTTCAAATCCACTGGGAAAAGACCACAGACTGGATTCATATTATAATTAGACGAGCTTGTTAGTTACTGCTCGAAGCCAAACAGAAGGTGTGTTGGACAGAAGAGGCTAAAGGAATGGGCACCACAGTTATCTCATTTGTGTGGAATGTGTGGCTGGGTGATAAACTGCTTTTACTTTCCTCAGCTCTGAGAAGCTGTCCTCTCCCTTTATATACAGCCATAAAGGAGTTGTCTCGTTCCCTGGTACATGAAATAAGTGGGTTTACAAAAGCCGGAGCAACTGGTTAATTATCTCTTAGCAGTTTTACAATTTTGGGGAGGAGACAAGGAGTCAGGGTTGCTAGGAGCTTATTTTTTTAAGAATTTAGGATGGGTGCCTTGCATAAATGGAGTTTTCCTTAGCCACCACAACCCAGTTTCTGATACCAGCTTCAGTAGTCACTGTTCTGTTGCTGTGAAGAAATACCATGACTAAGGCAACACTTACAAAATAAAGCATTTAATTAGGGTCTTGCTTACAGTTTCAGAGGGTTAGTCCATTTTCATCGTGGTGGGAGCATGATGGCATGGCACTGGAGAAGTAGTTGAGAGCTACATTCTAATCCACAGGCAGAGAGACACAGAGACATTCTGATCTGGTGTGAACCTTTTGAAACCCCAAAGCCCATCTGCTTGGACACACTTCCTCCAACAAAGCCATACCTGCCAATCCTTCTGAAATAGTGCTACTCCCTGGTGACTAAGCATCCAAATATATGAGCCTAGGGGGCCACTCTTTTTCAGACCACCACAGTGATGCTGTCCCTCTGGCTTGTCCTATCACTCCGGGCATCTTTGTGTATGGTAGCTAGCATACACGACACTTTTAGCTACAGAGAGGCAGAAAGTGAAAGGGTGGAAAAGGGAAAGACCAGGCTCTATGCCTGCTCTGAGTTGGAGATGCTCTTATTGGCTGCTGCAGATGACCACAAGACTTTTTGCATTACATAAACCATACCTGTCCACTGTCTGTTTATCCTGTTTATTAGATTTTTAAGCCCAAAGCCTATTTCCTACCCTCTTTAATTAAGGGGAAGACCATCTGAAACCCCATAGCTTCTTCAAAAAGCCTTTTCTGGAATAATAGACATCAGGTGGGCTTCATGTAGGCAACAGACCCCAGCCTCCTTCACAGGGAATTGTAATTAGGAAGATGGTGGGTCTTGTTTTCCCTGACTGACCTGAGTTTGAGAAGGAGCCCTGTGTGTAGTTTAGGGTGTGTAGCTGTGTTAGTCATCACTGTAACAAAATACCAGAAGTTAGCAGCTTATAAAGATGAGATTTATTTATTGGCCTGTGGTTTAGAAGATTTTAGTCAGTGGCTAGTTTTTGTTGCTTCTTGGAGCTGCATTGGAGTACATCACTGCTGTAGCGTTTGACAGATGAGATAGATCACATTGTGGTCACCAGAAAGTAGGGAGAAAGAAAGACAGGAAAGAAGGAAGGAAGGGAGGGAGGGAGGGAGGGAGGGAGGGAGGGAGGGAGGGAAGAAAAGAGAAAGAGAGAAAGAAAGAAAGAAAGAAAGAAAGAAAGAAAGAAAGAAAGAAAGAAAGAAAGAAAGAAAAAGAATTCTCTTTAAAGCTGCACCTATGATAACCTAACTCCTTTCAAGTAGCCCCATCCCTCACAGGCCCTACACCTCTCTATAGTCCAGCAGCTAGTGACCACATCTTCAATCTGTGGACCTTCCAAGGACATTCAGGATCTGAATTATCACTGGCTTTCTCTCTCTAGAGGTTTGCTGTCTGAAATCCTCAGTGATGTCCAGGATTCTTTGGTGTTTTTGTTTTGTTTTGTTTGTTTGTTTTTTGGTTTTTTGAGACAGGGTTTTTCTGCGTAGCCTTGGCTGTCCGGACTTACTTTGAGATCAGGCTGGCCTCACAGTAATCCACCTGCCTCTGCCTCCTGAGTGTTGGGATTAAAGGCATGTGCCACCACCACCCATCTGTTTGGTGGTTTTTATGTGCTGGTTTGTTTTCTTTCTCTTAGAACTAAATTTATATATAAAAAAGCAATAGTAAACTAATATAATTATGACAGCTGTAAGTTATAGCAGTGACAAAATTCATTCTGCTCTCCTGAGATCTTCCCTTCTCTTCCTTTCTTCTTTCTTTTCTTTTCTCCCCCTCCCCCATTTTTGGCAAGGTTTTATATTGCCCAGACTGGTATTGAACTTTCTATGTGGCCAAGGATGATCTTGAACTCCTGCTCCTTCTGCTTTTACCTTCCAGGAGCTGGGGTTACAGGTGTGTGCTCTCACAGTTGGTTTCTGTGGTGCTTGGGTTTAAACTCAAGGCTTTATACAAGGCAAGTACTCTATCAAGTCTATGTTCCAGTTTTTAGTTAATAGAGACAGAGATTCACTGTGTCACCTAGGCTGACCCTCAGACTCATTCTGCAGCCCATACTGGATACAAAGGTTCAGTGCTTCTCCTGGCTTAGCCTACTAGTGTTAGAATTTCAGGAGTGCTCAGGATACCTGGCTTTCCTGGTATTGCTCTATATATTCTCTCTACTTCAAACCCAGGACCTTTTCACGTTCTAGGCAAGAAGTCTACCACTGAGCCACAGCGCAGCCTTCTGCTTTCTACAGCCATATTGGAGATGTCACCTCAAGGAAACTGACCCTTTAAGGGAAAAATTTCTTCTCCCAGTTATGGCAGAGTTCAGACCCAGAATCTCTGATACTGTGCTCGCACTCAAGCCAGCCTGCCCACAGTGGTGACCAGACAAAGCATTCCCACCCCTTGAAGGCCTGCCTGTGCTTGTGCTAGTCTCTGAGCAGCAGCTGTTTCTGTGCATGTGTGCTTTGCAAAGCCTGTATCGTCTTTTCTTCCCCCTCCCTGCACAGAACCTGGAGTCCCGGAGCAGGGCTTTTCCCCTTTTCCCCTTTTCATCTGCTTAGTATGTTATTCTTCTCTGTCCTTTTTTTTTTTTTTTTCCATTTCCTCTATAGAATGCAGCTTTTTGTTTGTTTGTCTGTTTGTTTGAGACAGGGTGTCATGTAGCCCAGGCTGGCTTCACATTTTCTATATAGCAGATCACTTCCTGAGTGCTGGGATTGCAGGTATATGGTATACACCCAGATTTATAATGTCCTTCTCAAGGACTACAAGAGAGATAAGGACACTCTTGCCTGAAGGTTTGAGGAAATACAAAGGAGTATTTTTAGCTGGTGACCGAGTTTCTTTTCAAGGCTGTTTGCACACTCTTAGTTGTTCAGTGAAAGTGGGTTGTCTTCCTCACATGCACAGGAAAGAGGGTATAAATGGGTACAGTCTGCTGGCAGCCATGCTTCCTTCGTTACACACTGGTGTCTCTGTGCATTGAACAAATTAAGTTTGGATCTGGGCCCAGCTCTGTTCCCTGAAGAGGAGAGAATCCTGATGTTGAGTGGACGGAAGGGGCAAAGGGGCAGGGTTACTTGGAGAAGAGTGTATGGAGGGAAAGGAAGAGCTTGAAGAATCAGGGTTGAGGCAAGCCGCTTCTTAGATCTGGTATGTTGTCCCTTTCCAGGGGCCAGCCCAGTGACTGCTGTTTGATCTGGTTTGCCCATTCTCCTGCCTCCCTATTCTTGTCCCATCTTCCAAAATTGAGTGTGTTTGTGGTTTTCCTTTCTTCCCATATATTAGGCAAGAGAAAGAAGGTAGGCCCTGCTGTTATACACCAGTGTGGATAATCTGCTTATAGGGAGTGGAACTTCCTGCAGGGTCTTCCGAGTCACTGGCATTTGTGGAATCTGAGAACACCATTGCCCTGCTCTCTCCCATTCCACCTCCACCCTCACTCTGCCCTTCCCCTGTCCCAGCAAGAAGCATGGACTGTTCTAGTCATTTTTACACACATACACACACACATACACACACACATACACACACACCCCCCTTTTGGCTATCTCTGCTAGATTACTTTAGACACAAACAGCCTTGTTCTGAGCTTATTCATACCAAAGAGTTATGGCCAAGATTTGAGTTCTGCTCTCACACAGAAGAGCCCTGGATCAGACCCTTCGCTCCAGTACCTCCTGCTTTCATCCCCTTCCTTGTTGCTTGCTTGCTCTTCTTAGACAGATCCTCAAAACTGGTTCATTCCCTTCTGGCCTGGGACCCCTCCACTGTTGTCACTGCACTATCCCCTCCAGACATCTCCGAGAGTGCGTAGCGGTGACACAGACCCCACCTGGGCCCTACAGAGTGTCTTTGAAGGAGAATTTGCAAACAAATGTTTTCTCCTTTAATTGTTCATTTTGAGATTACTTCTCAGAGCAGAGTTGGTCTCCCTGGCTGGGGTACTGGGATTGAGTCTGTTCAGGAAGTCTCCTGACAGCCTCTTATTAAGATAGGTTTTGGAGTCTCACTGAGCTTTGTCTGGTTGCTTCTCAGAGCTGGCCTACTCAAGGAGCTTCTGAGTAGAACTCCAGGTAGACACTATAGTGTTGTTGAAGCCCGATTGAGGAAGACATCTGGAGGTTACGACCTCCACTTGGCCAGAGGCTGGCGAAATCTTTTCTTTAAATATTCTAATTATGTGGTGGGGAGTCATGTCACAGGACAGTTTGTTAAGAGTTGGTTCTCTTCATCAACTGTGTTGATCCTGGAGATCACATTCTGGTTGTCAGGATTGGCAGCAAGAGCCTTTACCTGCTGAGTATCTCACTGGCTGGAAAATGTGTTCTTTATTCTTTTGCTTCTCATTTCTGCATCTGTATGATCTCCAACTCTGTTCTGACGAGAGAGGGTAGAAGTGGAATGTTCATGGTGGAGTTGGTCCAGGGAGAAGCCATGGAGGCTTGTCATCTCACTGTACAGGGGCTCTGTGGGGTGATGAATGTGTCACGGTGAAGTTTTCTTTTACAAAGCATTGTTGGGTGAAAGAAAATCCCACTCATCGCTTTTGTCCTACCATCCAGAGTATACAGGCTTCTGTGAGAGGATGGACTTGGATACTTGACTAGAGATTATTCTCCCCAGCCCCTGTTTCTGTGTGTAGCCCTGACTGTTTTGGAACTCTGCATTTCTGAGGCTGGTGTTGAACTCAGGAGTACCCCCTGCCTCTGCCTGCTGAGTGCTGGGAGTAAAGGCATGACACACCACCACCCAGATGGAGATTTTACAATTGCTTGTGGCTGCTCCATCTTGGATAAGAAGACTATTAACCCAGGAGAGAGATGAATATTTTGTTCCTTTTCTGTTACAGGTCCTCTTAAGCCATCTTTGACAGTAGGCAACCCTTGAGGACCTTCCCTGCAGCCTGCCCTGAGCAGGGAATGGTGCTGCCAGGAGCCCTGAGACTGGGTAGATGATGCCTGTCAACTCAGGTCACCTGGGTACAGCCCAAGCAAATCTCTCCTTTAGTGTTGAGAGTGCCAGCAGATTTCCAGACCTTTCCCTCTTATAGCAACTAGGGCAGTGGATATGTATTGATTTTTGTGTTGGTGTGTTGAGCTGAAGTTTGAGGCAAAGCCCAGTGACAGTGGACAGTAGCTCTCACTCACTGTAAGCCAGAATCAGGCTGCCCTGGCCTGGCCTGGTCGTCCCTGGAGCTTAGTTCTAGAATTCCACACTTGTTTCTTAGCTTATCAATTCCTTTATCTTAAGTAGGAAAAGGAGAAGGGTATTTCTGGAAGCCTTTGCTGATTTGTAGGGATTCTTCTCCTAAGTAGACCATTTCCACATACATTCCTGGGGGGACTAAGAATTTTCCAGTAAGGTTTACTAGAAGTCACAAAGGGCCAGGTCCATCATGTGCTTTCTATTGTGCCATCTTATTCTCCCTTTAGGTTTATTTCCATAACTATTTACCCAGTTAGAATTTACAGGAGAGCCAGAAAAGAGCCTGCCCCTGTGCAAAGGTCATTTCTTTTTTTTGCCAAGCCCTGCCAACAATAGTGTGTTGTGTGTTCCAGCAGACCCGGAGGCTAAAGAACTGCAGGTTGGTGGGTTTGTTTGTTGGTGATGAAGGGGCAGAGGGTTAGGACAGGGGAAGGCTGTGAAGAGCTTTGAGGGGAGGTGGAGACAGGGTGGAGAGTACTTAGCTGAAGTGCGGGAAGATGCCAGCAGTTGCTGGCACCAGGACTACGAAGAAAAGAGAGTCAAAGCGGAGCCTTGGGCTGGAACCAGGCATCACCTACCAGTGAATGCTTGTCAAGGCTAGAACTGCTGCTTGGTTACCCTCTGCTCCTTTAGCACGAGACTTTTGAGATGTGTAGTGGGAATCTTGGAACCTGGCATCCTGCCTCCTGAGGTCCTTGGCGGATTTCCCCAGAGTTCCCCAAGGAAGGCCACCAGTATAGCCTTTTGTGGGTGGGACTGAGTCGCTCTAGACCCTTGGCTTCTGTGCAGCTGCCAGCGGTGGCGGCATGGAGTGCTGTGCTGTAGACCTGGCTTTGTTCTGCTCAGTACTGAAGGAATAAGTTTCAGACCCCTGCTGGGAACACAGCAGGGAAAAGAAGATCCTGCCACCTTCTGTCATCAAAGAAGCCAGCAGAAGGCCATAGCCTGCGCAGTTACTACTGTGATCATACCATGCAGGAAAAGCACTCCCCAAGCCCTTGGGGGCCTCTTGAGGAGCCTCCCTTCCCTGTAGCTATCTGCCTCATGCGGCTGGCAGCTTCGGACCTGCAACTTGGCAGGACACCCGAACCTTAGGCATATTTCAAACTCAGAGTTGTCTCTCCCTGTTGTCAAGTGGAGAGTGAAACAGGAGCCTGATCAGCACCCCCTGCTGCCCTGCTAGGCCATAGGTACAATCTGAACCTGGGGAGACTCTTCTCATTGGCCTAGCATAGGGGCTTGCAGGCCATTTCCTTAACCAGCCCTGCGTGGTGTTGGAATGGTCAGTTCTGGTATGAGTGGCAGAATTGCCCATAGTGGACAGAGCCTGTTTAGAATTAATCTGTGCTTCAGTGGGGCTTACCAGTCTGGGAGTAATCTGTTCTTAACTCATACTGCCTGATCCCAACCTCACAGTGGTCTCCTTATGTTCTCTCTATTCCTGTCACCTCACCTGTGGGCCTCACTAGGGTGCTGGTGCCACACTCAGAAGAAAATATCCTATTAGCCAGTGGCAATGAGTGTGAAAGCCCGGGTCCTCACTGAGATTTGCTGTTTCCTGGGTGGCTTGATCACCCCAGAGATGGCAACAGAAAGTACTTAGATTTTGAATTCCTAACCCATTTTTGAGGAAAACCCTTATAACCCTTTAAGCCCATGATTGTGACATATTTTTCAAAGTACCACCATTTGCCTGAGAATGGCTTCTGGCCCAGGGTGTACCTCAGGGCACACTTTGGAGTTCCTTCCTCCAAATGCTCACAGTTCTGACCTTGTGCCCTTTTGGCACATTGACCCTTTGGGATGCTCTGAGTCATCCATCTGTGCAAGGATAGCCAGCTGTCCCATGTAATTATTCCGGCCTATGTCTAAGCCCTGTCCCAGGAGACAGTTGTGACATTTCCTATATGGAGCCTGTGTCACTGGGCTCTCAGAATGGTACTGGCATAGCAATATTGAATGGTTTAATTTCTTCATGTATACAAATCACAAAAAAATGTTTGTCTGGGACCCCACACATCTAGGGGTACCCTGCCCAGGGGCTGCAGTTGTGCCTTTTAGTTCTGCTCAGAAGCTCTGGGCCTAGACCAGAAAAGAGGATAAGGGCCTATTGTTTGTCCCTGGGACCTGAATGGGACTTTGTTTTCCTCCTTTAGCTGTGGCCAAGTGGCTGTGGGTGCTGGTGTTATAGTCTCATCTCAAATAAGAAATCCATTCCCAACATACTTCATGCCGATTACTGAATATTATGGGAGTATAGGGCTTTGAGCCAGCTAGGGGTCTTGTGTTTGTGGCTGCTAGCTAGGGGCCATTATGGGACCAAGAAAAGGCACCTTCGCTATCAAGCGCTCGGATCTTGGGTCTAGGTGAAAGAAGTATCTGCAAGGAGGGGATGGTGGGCCATGGTGGGTGGACCAAGCAGCAGATGTGAGCTGTGCTTCCCCTTCCTTCCCTGTCCTTTTGCTCTCTATCCCTAGCCAATCACTGTCTAAGATGGCTCTCTAGTTGGGGGTACCTGTTTTGACTGAAGGGCAAAAAAAAAAAAAAAAAAAAGGGAAAGATGGTGCCAAGCTGAGTAGGGATTGTGTTGCTGGGTTTGGCAATCAGGAAGCAGCCTGTTTAGCCAGCTCTGTATTTGGAGGCAATCCATCCTACAGATACAGGTCACTTCCCACCTGGCCCTGAGAGGTACATCTGTTCATTGCTCTTTATAAGTCACACAGCAGGCGTGGCTGTTTGCTAAATTCACTACCCCAGGCCAGTGGGGAGTGCTGTCCTCACCCAGTGGTTCAGAGAGGGCCCTGGGCCCTCACAGGTCCTGAAGCCCAGTTTAAGGGAATCTTCAGGGCAGAACAATTGTCCTAGCAATACTAACACATTACTTTTCCTTTTACCAGTGATGTAAAATTAGGGGAGGCAAAACTGCTGACACTTTTGCAGGACTCAGGCTGCATGTAGACTGCCATCTCAGGACCTTGACCTTCACTTCACTTAGTATTAGCCTTAATGAAGCAGTGAAGCAGTTTCATTTAATCAACACTAATGTGCTGGGGGCTTGGGCACAGGTTCTTACCTTTCTGTGTGATAAAATGGGAACTAGGCATTCTGCTTACCAGCTGTGGGGGTGTGTGGGGAAAGCACTTATCCAGCCATATGCATTGCGCGTTGAGCTTGATGGGTTTTCAGAATGCACTGAAGTAAAACTGCGGTTACAGATGCAGTCACACAGATTTGAGTGCTGTCTAAACTGTTGGGTTTTCTTGTTTTGTTTTTCCCCAAAAGTGAATGTTGATGAGTCTGTTGCTTCAGAGGAAACAACAAACAATATGTATGGCCTTGCTGAGGTAAGAGCTTGCAGGCACCCTTAAAATATCTAAAGGCTTTTCTGAAGACATGGGCCTTGTTAGTGATATTATACAGGTGGCATTTTTTAAAAATTAAATTTAATCTGTCCAGAAGAACAGTGTAGTACAGGGAGCCAGTATTTTCCAGATGACTAGCACATGAAATTACAAAACCATGATGGGCAAAAAAGACCCATTTACAAATTGAGACAGGCCAGTGAATTTTAAAATCATAGAGTAAGGAAAGTTCATGAGGTTTGAGATTCCTTGTCACAGTGAACTGTTTGTCTATTGAGTTTGGATGCAGCGTCAAGGGGAGAGGCCTCAGTCATCTAGGGTTATTAAAACATTTCTTTCTTTTGCAACTACATGTCTGGGCGAGTCTAGGTTTTCCTCAGCATCAACATTATAGTAGAATGAGTACAGTGCAATAAGGACACATGTGATGGTTGCTGAGGGTTGATCCCAGGATTTCACACAAGTTAAGCGGGTGCCCAGTCTTCATTAAAATTTTGATAAATGGCCAGGTTAGGTGTCACATGTCTGTAATCCCAGCACTCAGGGAGGCAGAGGCAGTCTCTGTGAGTTCAAGGCCAGCCTGGTCTACAAAGTGAGTCCAAGACAGCCAAGGTTATACAGAGAAACCCTGTCTCAAAAAACAAAAACAACACAAAAATTGGCAAATAAAAAAAATTTGGGTGAATTTTTTGTGGTGCTGGGGGTATAACCCAGGTCCTCATGAATGCTAGGTAAGGGCTATACCACAAAATACATTTTTTTAATAAATAAAATTTCTTTTTAAAGAACAGCTTTATTTGATATGTATTCACAAAAAATTTACTCTCTGTGTGTATTACTCTCTGTGTGTATTACTCTCTGTGTGTATTACTCTCTGTGTATATCGTAGTGGGTACGCAGGCTAGTGGTTGTTTCCGGTTGTCTTCCTTGGTGGTTCTCCATCTTGTTTTTTGAGACAAGATCTTTGAACTTGAGTATTACCAATGTGGCTAGACCGGCGCTTAGAACGCCTCAGGGGTTCTCTTGACTCTGCTTCCCCAGGGCTACACTGTTACAGATGTACACTGCTTCATGCAGTGTTACCGTAGGTGCCAAGGGTGAAAGTCAGGTTTTTGTGCTTGCGCAACAATCACTTTACTGACTTGTTTATTTGTTATTTAAAAACATTTTTTAAATGAATTACAGATTATTTACTTTGTATCCCAGCTGTAGCCCCCTCCCTCGGCCCCTCCCAATCTTCTCCCCTGCTCTCATCTCCTTCCCTGTCTCTCCCCAAGTCCACTGATAAGGGAGGTTCTCTCCTCTTTCCTCATCAGGATTGGCTGCATTGTCTTCCTCTGTGGCCTGGTAAAGCTGCTCCCCCACTCAGAGGGAGATGATTAAAGAGCCAGCCACTGAGTTCATGTCAGAGACAGTCCCTGTTTCCATTACTAGGGAACCCACTTGGACACTAAGCTGCCATGGGCTACATCTGTGCAGGGGTTCTAGGTTATCTCCACGCATGGTCCTAAATTGGAGTGTCAGTCTCAGAAATGATCCCTGTGCCCAGCTTTTTGGTTCTGTTACTCTCCTTGTGGAGCTCCTGTCCCTTCCAGGTTTATCTCCTCCTTCTTTCGTAAGATTCCCTGCATTCTGCCCAAAATTTAGCTATGAGTCTCAGCATCTGCTTTGATACCCTGCTGGGTAGAGTCTTTCAGAGGCCCCCTGTGGAATGTAATCAATGTGGAATGGAATCAAATGTCAGAGAAACGCTTAAAGAAATGTTCAACTTCCTTAGTCATCAGGGAAATGCAAATCCAAACGACCCTGAGATTTCACCTTACACCAATCAGAATGGCTAAAATCAAAGACTCAAGTGACAATACATGCTGGAGAGGATGTGGAGAAAGGGGAACCCTCCTCCACTGCTGGTGGGAATGTAAACTTGTACAACCACTTTGGAAATCAATCTGGTGCTTTCTCAGACAATCAGGAATGGTGCTACCTCAAGATCCAGCTATATCACTCCTAGGCATAGATCTAAAAGATGCTCAAGTATACAACAAGGACATTTGCTCAACCATTTTCATAGCAGCTTTATTTGTAATAGCCAGAATCTGGAAACAACCCAGATGTCCCTTAACTGAGGAATGGATACAGAAATTGTGGTATTTTTACACAATGGAATATTACTCAGCAATTAAAAACAAGGAAATCATGAAAACTGCAGGCAAATGGTAGGATCTAGAAAAGATCATCCTGAGTGAGATACCCCAGAAGCAGAAAGACACAGATGGTTTATTTATTATTTTTAAATTTTTTATGTTCATTGATGTTTTGTCTGCATGTGTGTCTGTGTGAGGGTGTTGAAATCCCTGGAGCTGAAATAACAGACAGTTGTGAGTTGCCATGTGGATGCTGGGAACTGAACTCAGGTCCTGTGGAAGTCCTACTGACTTGTTTTTTGAGACTCTCAGGGAATGTGCATTTTAGTCTTAGCTATCTGTTTTTTTGAGACAGGGTCTCCCTCTGTATATCAACAGACCTGGAACCCACGATGAAGCTTAGACTGGCCTCAGATTTGTGACCCTCTTCCTGCCCCAAACTCCTTAGTTGTGGGATTATAGGCCTCAGCTACCGTATTCAGCTCTCTCTGCCCTACCCTGTGCTTTTGATAAGAGGCTTCATTATGTAGTTCAGGCTGATCTTGAACTCAAGCGATCCCGCTGTCCCAGTCTCCCAAGAAGCTGGGACTGCAGGCACATACAACTGTGTCTAGCTAGAGTTCTCCTCCCACCTTTGGCTTGAAACTTGAAGTTGCCATCCCCATCTCTGTCTTCCAGGTGCTGTTATTACAGACGTGACTGGCAAAATTCACCCCCTGAAAGGTGTGTGATCCAGTAGTTTAAAAGTCAATAGTTTTAAAATATGCTTAGGAGGTTGTGTAACTATCTTCACTATCTAATTGCAGCATATTCTTATCACTCTACAAGGAAACCCTGTGCCCATTAACAGTCACTCCCTGCTCATCTCTCTTCTCAGCTCCTGATGACTATTCTGTACTTTGTGTCCCTGAACTTTGCTGTTCTGGGTACTTCATTTAAATGAGTTGTATTACTTGTGCTTATTTCTATCTGGCTTTGTTCACATAGGTTGTTCTCAGGGTTCATCCACTTTGTAACAGTATTTCATTTTTAAATGTCTAAATATTTTATTGTATGGGTGTCCCACATGTTAATCCTTAAGTAAGTTGCTGGGTGTTTGGAGGGATTCCACCTTTTGCTTATTGTGAACAATGCTGTTATGATTACTGTATACAAGTTTTTAGGTGGACATATATTTTCTGATATCCCATGTATCTAGGAGTAGAATTGCTAGCTCACGAGGTAACTGCTTCATTATTCAAGGAGCTACCAGACTGTTTCCCTAGTGGCTGCACCATTTTATTGCCCCACCAACAATGTAGAAGAGTTTCAGTCCTTCCAGGTCCTCACCACCACTTACTCTCTGTTTTTACCACACTCTGATGATTGTGAAGTGGTCTCCTGCTTAGTTTGATTTATGTCTCCCCTGTGGCTAGGGATGTGGAGCATCCTTGCATGTGTTTATTGGCTATTGGTATACATCAGTCTAAGGAGTATCTAGTAAGACTGGTGTGGCAGCCAGGTATGCCTTTAATCCCAGCACCCAGGAGGCAGAGAAAGGCAAATATCTGAGTTCGAGGCCAGGCTGGTCTACAGAGTGAGTTCCAGGACAGCCAAGACTCTAAAGCAAAACCCTGTCTCGAAAAACCAAACCACCACCAACAACAAACGGCATGGCTCTGAGTCTGTAGATTAGTTTGGGGTGTGTCTCCATAGTTAACTGTGAACATGAGCATGTTTCCTTGATTCAGACCTTCACTTTCTTTAAATAATATATTATAATTTTCAGTGTTTAAGTCTTCATTTGATGAGTCTGTTCCTCAGTATTGCACTGTATTTTCAGTGCTTGTGTGACTGTTTAGATTTCACTTTGTGTTGTTTAACATGTTCCTCATTTTGACTTCTTTCTCGGCTAGATTGAGGACAGGACTGGCTGTCTATCAATGGGAAGTCCAAAAGTTTAGTAGTTGTTCAGTCCATGAGACTGGACATCTCAGCTGGTCTTCAGTATACACTGGAATCTCGAGGATGTAGGCTCTAATCCCAGTGAAGGAATTAATTTGCCAGTGAGCGCAATGACAAGCAGGCAAAAAGCAAGGGCTTCCTTCTTCCGTGTCCTTTATATAGGCTGCCACCAGCAAGTATGACCTAGATTAAAGGTGGATCTTCCCACCTTAAAAGATTCAGATTAAAATTGAGTCTTTCAACTTCAAATGATTTATAAATCAAGGGTGTTAAAAGCAGGTGGTAGTGGCACATGCCTTTAATCCCAGCTCTTGGGGAGGCAGAGGCAGGCAGATCTCTGCGTTCTAGGACAGCCTGGTCTACAGAATGAGTTCCAGGATAGCCAGAGCCATACAGAGAAACCCTGTCAAGAAAAATCCCTCACAGGTATACCCAGCGGATTGCCTTTTAGTTAATCCAGATATAGTCAAGTTGACAACCAAGAGCAGCCATCCAGACTATAGTTAAGAGTATTCTGAAGCTCAAGCTGTGGTGCTAGGAGAGGGGATGGCGAATCCATATAAGCTATGTGTAGCAGGCAGAATTGAGGACTTTATGGAGAGGGGAGGCTCTGTCAATACTGGTTGGTCTGGATCAATCCAGAAACCTTTCTTCCCTGGCCTGGAACTACCCCTGCTTGACTAGAGGCCAAGTGGGGATAGTGATACGGTAGAGGCCTGACAGACTCAGCCCAGTGGCTCCCATTGTCAGTGGTGTTGCCTTGTGGTAGTGGGCTTGGCAAAATGGCCCTGTGGTGATACACTTGGAGGGCTGGAGTGGGCCTGTATTGGTGGGCTTTGGTAGTAGACACTCGTTTGCCACATGTAGGGCATGTGGTAAATTTGTTAAGTGTGGTGATCATTGCTTTCTGTTTCTCCCCAGCACACAATGTCATTTCTGATGCATGACAAAGGGTGGGGGTCTTTCTTACAATTTCTGAATAAAAGAAACTCTCCCTGTCTTTGACATAGAAGTCACACAAGTTCAGTGCCTCTTGGCTGGATTGGAGTTGATAGGGTAGGTAAAGAAAATTGCCTTTAGAGGAGTCCTTGTGCCCAGACAGAATAATCAGCTTTATGAGATGGAGTGAGGACAGGGCGGCACAGGTACAGAGTCTTCTTGCCAGTGTTCCCACTTCTGAGCTGAGCTCAGAATGTCTCATTCCTCACTCAGAATCACCATCCGGCTCACTGTGCCTGAGCAAGCCGCTTGCTGGCAGTAGAAAATGACCTGCCTCCCTTTTTATGGAGCCAAACAAACCTGTTTTGTTGTTGTTGTTGTCTTTTTCATGAATGAAGAAACAAACAAAAATGCTTAACTACCTAAACTATCTGTCCTCTATATCCATGGCTTCTGCATTCAAGGGATCAAAAATATTGGGAAAAATATGTTAATGTTGTTTCTGCCCTAGTATATTGTTAGTCATGTGTTGGTTGCTGGCTGTGTCTGTACTGATCTTGCAAACTTTTTTTTTTTTTGCCATTATTTCCTAAATAATACAGTATGGCAATTATTTTCACAGCATTTGCCTTGTGTCAGGAATGAGTCATGGAAATGGTTTAAATGTATGGAAGGTGGACAGGAAGTCATATGCACGAAGCATATCATTTTTTGCAAATATCTTTTGATAGCTGAAAGTCTTAGAATCAGTCCTGCTTTGGTGCCAGGCAATTGCAGTACTGTTGGTGTTTGGGGTGTTTAACAGTTGAGAAAGAAAGATTGGTTATTTATTTGTATGTGTGCATGTGCCTGCATGAGTTTCCCGAAGAGGGCATTGGATGCTCTGGAATTGTGCTGTGAGCCACCTGATGCAGGTGCTGGGAACAGAACCTAGGTTTTCTCGAAGAGTACCACACTAAGTACTCCTAACTGCTGAGCCATCCCTCCAACCCCATATTATTTTGGAGAGTGGGGGGAATGCTAGAATTTCTGCATCAATTGGAAACAACAGAATGAGTGTCAGGCCCTTGTCTTCCTGCCCAGCCTGGGGTGTGTAGCTTGGTCCATCTGTCACCAAAATTAGAGTATCACCCAGGTTGAGCCTAAGCATTACCAATATCCCCAGAGCACCCTGGTAAAAGGATATCTCCTTCCTGCTTGAGGCCTATTCCTGACCCAGGCAGACTCATCCTAAAGCTAGTGTCTTTCCTAACTAGATTGAGCAAATCAACTTCTTTAGATTTGGACTGCAGGTTTGACTAATGTTTTATAGTCATGAGGTTCTCAACTTTCCGCTCAGTACAATGGAGGTAAATATTCCATCCTATATTTTGTCCATGATGTGAGAATGTTAATGTAACATATCTAAAGGAATTCTTAAGAGAGTGGCCAAGATCTGTTGTAGAAGTGTCTCCTCAGCTGTCTGTAGTCCTTGGCCTTTCTCTCAGGTGGTGCTCAGGCCTCAGGGTCTAGACTGTACAGATTACCCTCAGCAGCACTTGTCATGAGCCACAGCAGCATTAGGAATAGGGCTTATCAGTGTAGCTTTCTAGATGATTCTCTCATCTCATTATTCCTGGGCTCAGCCCTGGTTTGAATGACTAGGGCTCACCTTCCAGAATCAATGTTTACTTGGCGTTGTCAGGATTTTTTTAGTGGAAGCACTCTTCTGTGGTGGACAGGAAGGTAAGTAGAAGCTGATATTATCAGCTCTCACAAAAGATGGAGAAGAGATGGAGGCTTGAAACTGCTAGGCCAGGTCCTGAGGGCTCAGCTTCCACTGGCTCTTCAGGAGATTTGCATCCAGACTGTGCCTACCTAGGCTCTGGCTCAGCTCAGGGCAACATGTACTTTATTAGCAGCTTCTCTGGATGTTGTTAGAACTAGGTGGAGCCCTTGTTGAGCACTTTCCCTTTAGTTCAGGAGGTCACACAAAAGAGAACAGTGGGTTGTTGACTGTGCTACTACAAGTAACCTAGTCAAAGCTCAGCTGGATGCCCTTTGTGTGTGTGTGTGTGTGTGTGTGTGTGTGTGTGTGTGTGTGTGTGATGGCCATGTGCCTAGTGGGAGTGGCCCTTCCTGTCCTCCATGAGCAGTCTTAGGGGCCAATACCACAAAGGCAATCTTTGTAGCATGGACATTTAAAAGACTGCTTGCCAATTAAATCTAGTACAAGCACATGGACCTCAGATAATGTGACCTGGTGAAGGATCTGTCTCTTGGTCCCGGTGGGAGTAAGGACCATCATGTCATGTGTCATGTGTTCCATGATGGACAACCTGAAGGGACATTAAGTCTTAGCAAGAAAAAGCTCTTGCTGGTTCTCCTAGTCCAGCTGCCTCATTCATCTCTTTCCTGGTTGGCTTTTCCAGTCCTCCCGCCTTTGAACATTCAAATGCCATTGTTCTTTATTCCTTCCATGTGAACCCATGAAAAGTGGCTTTCTACTACCCTCTCCTGGCTCTTTTCCACCTGGTTTTGTTTTTGGTTTGAAGCCCCTGGGTGTGTGTGTGTATGTACATGTTTTGGCCATTGTTACTCTCCCTAAAACAGATAGCTTTTTAGCAGGAAAAGGAGAGGAGACATTCTGGGGACCTTCTTAGGGATGGGTATCAAGTAGAGGGTGGGCTAGATCATTGCTCAAGGGCCTGTGGAAACATCTGTGGTTGGAGATGGCAAACCCTGCTTTACAATGGAGATAGAGCCTGTCTCATACTTTGGACAGAAGGTTATGGGCTGTAGACCCAAAGCTCTGGGCCAGCCTGCCTTTATAGAGTAATGGAGGAAAGTAACAAGGATCTCTTATGAACTGGCACAGCTGCCAGAGGTCAGGGGAAGGTCTGTTCTCTCTCTAGCTCCAAGTTAGGGCCACCCTGGACTGTGAAGTGATGTGGGTGAATAATGGAGCCAAAGGCCCAGCCTCCAGTGGGCATGTGGACACTAGAGGGCAAAGGTCAGTTTTCTCTGGCACAAGGTCTCCTGGACAGCAGGGAGGGAAAGTGCAGCCACTGGCCTGTGAGTAGAACTCATTGCTCACGTAGGGCCAGAGGGCTGTCCCATTTGCTTGGGAGGAAACCTTTCCCTCATTTCAGGAGGACAGCCGATAAGGCCACATGGCTACTGGCTTTTTATCTAAGCTGCAACAGCCCAGATTCCTGCCAAGTCATAGGATAGCAACTCAAGGAGGTGGAGGCTATGTGTGTGTGTTCAGGAGGCAGATGAGGGTGGGGTGGAGGTTAGCAGGCTTCAGTCGATTTACTCTGTTGTGCCCCAAACTCCCACCCTACATCTACACTTAAGAGGGACTGTATCTTTTCTCTGTGGGCTAAAAGGGACAGGGGATTTACTCCTATGGCTTTGTTCTCTGTTCAGGAAACCTATCATCAGGAGGGGATATGAGGTAAAGACTCGGTGTGTATTAATCTGGAAAGATCTTTTTGTTTGTTTTCCCCTGGATGCTGGGAACTGAACCATTGATCTCATTCCTGTTGGTTAAGTGCTTCTGTCACTGAGCTACATCCGCCAGGTAGCATGACCCTGATGAGAATGAAGTTAGTTTCACAAGGGTCCTCTTATCTTTCAGTTTCTCTCCAATCCTAACAGTCCTCAGGTTTTTTAAAGGCTCTGTCAAGATTGAATGAATGAATGCTTCTTCCCCCACTTTTGTGTCTGTTCTTCTCTTAACCCTGTACACCTTCTGCTGGTGCTACTAGGGCCTCTCACCACGTATCACCTACCCGGAAGTGCCCTTTCTGTGGCGGGAGGGTCCATGTTACCCCAGGACATCCTGCTACCTGCCTCTGATCTTTTTTAGAGGTCTTGCAGGGTGACGTGTCAGCAGTATTCACTTGGCCCATCTCAGCCCTTACACTTGGTTTGTTCCTGCAGGGGTTTCTCCACCTGAAATGTCTGCCTCCCATCCCTGGACTTTACTGTTCTGGGGAAAGGTGATTTGAGAGAACAGCTGGTATGTGTTGGGTATGCTCTGTAGGGCTTGAGCACTGCTTTAATAGAGAAAGAATGGTTGTGGGTCTTGACGGCACATGGCTCCTTTCCAGCTTGCCAAGATCCAACTCTGTCATAGTTTTGCCTGTCACCTTCATGCTGATCACCCCCAATCACTGTGGCACCTCTCCTTACTGAGCTAGTGATCTTTCCCAATCTGGCCCCAGCCTGGAAGTCAAGCTCTGCTTGATGTGGGTAATTACTAGTTGGTAGCCTGTTTTACATCCCTGCCAAGGGCAGTTTACATGGATTCTCATATTTAATCTTCCCAAACGAATATCTGAGGCTGAATTATTATTTTTTAGTTTCAGGCAAGTGAGCTTCCCCTCAGGCAACCTGGTTTATAAACACTGGGGGTAGGGATTAGCATTTGCTGGACCCTGACCTGGAGCACTCTGTAATAGGAGGTGTTGGGGGATTGTTTTCTCACTCTGGTGCATTCACTGAGCACGTGTTAGAGCCCTGTGAGCTGGGGTTTTCTGCATTGGCCCTCCTCCTGTGACCCTTTCTTTCAGTTTCTTCAGCTGTATCACAGCTGCTTCTAGCTCTACTCAACCTGGGTGTCTTAGCAGTGGAGGAATGTGTTAAAAACAGTGGTACATACACACAGTAGAATATTCTTCAGCCATAAAAAGTAATGAAGTCCTGTCATTTATGACAATATAGAATTTCATTGTTATATGAAATAAACTAGGCACAAAAACAATAGTATGGAATATGAAATATTGACTTCCTGAAAGTTCAGACTTCCAGAGGCTGAGGAAGGCAGTGGAGAGAGAGCACTGGAGAGATGTCAGTGGGCACTGAGTTATACACTGAAGTAGGGAAGAGCAGTCTGGGAGTGTGGTTCCATAATGATATGGCTAGA
>NW_026591560.1:2863237-2875537 GCF_907164565.1 Psammomys obesus | reverse complement strand
GAGGACAAGCAGAAACATCTAGAAATATCCAGTGGTTCCTTGTTTGGTCATGATTCAACTCTGTTATGTAGAGCAATAAATATATCCACTGAAATTAACAAGTTAACAAGAAAAAAGAAAATGAGAGCTGGAGGTATTGTTTAGTGGTTTGATCCCAGCATAAAACAGACAAATATAATAGTGACAGAACACAGTGTGTGTGTGGTGTATATGTCTGTGTACACACGTGTGCTTGCCTGCACGGGAGGTTTTGGAGGCTGACATCAAGATGCCCCCTTCTGTTGCTGGTCAGTAAGCCCCTCAGGTGCTGGGGTTATAGGTACATGCTTCCACACCTGGCTTTTTATGTGGGTGTTGGGAATTTGATCTCAGGTACTCTACCCACTGGGCAGCCTCTAATGTCATTCCTCAGGAGTCATCATCTTGTTTTTGAGACAATGTCTTACTGGCAGATGAGGCTTGCTTATCAGGCTAGGCTAGTTAGTTAGTTAGGCTAGCTGGGTCTACCTGTCTCTACCTTTCCAGCACTGGGATTGCAAATTCACCACCCTGTCCAGCTTTTAGAAATCAAGCCCAAGCTCTCATACCCGCATGGCAAGAACTCTATCAGCTGAGCTTTCTTTATATCCAATTCTGTATTTTTTTCCCTTTATGACAGGTTTATTTCATTTTCCACTCCCCTCAATCCCAGATATTTACCTTCTTTCTCTCCCTACAACCTTCTAGCGTGGTTGTGGGGCTAATATCCAAAATATGTAATGAACTTGAGAAATCAAACACCAATAAACAAAATAACCCAATTAAAAAATGGGGCACAGAACTAAACAAAATTCTCAACAGAGGAATATCGAATGGCTGAGAAACACTTAAAGAAATGCTCAACTTCCATAGTCATCAGGGAAATGCAAATCAAAACAACTCTGAGATTACATCTCATACAGGTCAGAATGGCTAAGATCAAAATCTCAAGTGATAGCACATGCTGGTGAGGGAGTAGAGAATGGGGAACACTCCTCCATTGCTGGTGGGAGTATAAACTTGTACAACCACTTTGGAAATCAATCTGGCACTTTCTCAGAAAAGTGGAAATAGCTTTACCTCATGACCCAGCTATATGTCTCCTGAGAATATACCCAAAAGATGCTCCATCATACAACAAGGACATTTGTTCAACTATGTTCATAGCAGCTTTATTCACAATAGCCAGAATCTGGAAACAGCCTACAACCTAGATGTCCCTCAGCCAAAGAATGGATAAACTGTGACACATTTACACAATGGAGTACTACCCAGCTTTTTCATAATTTAAATTATTCAAATCAATTAGGCATGGCTGAAAGTGTGTGTTATGGTAGTATTTCCTTGTCTACCTTCTCTCTTTGCTAGAGTTGGTGTTTGCTTCATTCTTTTTCCATCAGCTAATCTGCCTTTTTGTTGTCTGACCGTCACTCCACTGGGACACCCTGAGCCTTTCACTGTCTGTTACTCAATAAATCTGCAGGTGGCCCTGCAGGCTTGCTAGGCAATGGCTTGGGCCTACTGGGTGGTTCCTTTTGTCCCTTCTGGTTGGCATGCCTGAGATGTGTATTTTCTAGACACTTATTGATCGACTGAGACAAGATAAATAGATGGGAAATTAAGGAGATCTAGGAATCTAAAAAGCTTCTCATTCCGGAGGCTGTTTGAAGTCTTTCACTAACTGAGAGTCAAATATTGTAGCATAATTTGCTGTGGAGGTTGCATATAGATATATAGATATGAGAGAGAGAGAAAGGAGAGTTCAAATGAGAATGTTAAAATAGTAATGAACTTAAGGCCTAAGTGCATACGACCAAGGATGCCATTTTTTTTCTGCATTTTCTAAATGTAAATCTCACATTTTCTGAGAATTTCACAAACAAGACTAGACACTTTCATAAAGATAAAAGTTAAAATTAAAGGAGCTAGACATATGGCTCAGTGGTTAAGAGCACTTGCTGCTCTTGCAGAGGAACTGAATTCAGTTCCTAGCATCCACAATTCACAAATGTCTATAACTACAGTTCCAGGGGATCAGACACCCTCTTCTGTCCTTCATAAGCTCTGCATACACATAGTGTACTTAACACACAGGCAAAACACTCATACACATAGAAATAAAATAAATAAAGACTAGAAACTTTGGGCTGGAGGGATGGCTCAGAGGTTAAGAGCACTGGCTGCTCTTCCAAAGGTCCTGAGTTCAAGTCTCAGAAACCACATGGTGGCTCACAAACATCTATAATGACATCTGGTGCCCTCTTCTGGCTGCAGGTGTACATGCACGCAGAACACTGCCTACATAATAAACAAACAAACAAACAAACAAATAAATAAATTGATCTTTTTTTTAAAAAAAAGGCTAGAAACTCCATTTACAGTAAAAGACATAAGACATGTCATACTTTGTGAAACCCTCAAGGTGAAGGTGAGTAGTTTGTTGTTGTTGTTTTTATCAGATTGTGACCCTACCCAAGACACTGAGGAACTACACTTTGACCTCATTTACTAAAAGGAGGGAAGAAAATACTTTAGAAACCTTTTGAATGATAGAATTTCAGGAATTGGATTATATCTCAGTGGTTAAGAGCACGTGTTGCTTATGCAAAGGACCCAGGTTTTTAATTCCCAGTACCCACATGGTGGCTCACAACCATCTGTAACTCCAGTTCTAGGGAATTCTCTTCTGCCCTCTATGGAGCCAAGCACACACATAATGCACATACATACATGTAAGCGAAAGACTTACACACATAAAATAAATAAATCTAAAACCAAAACCACTGCGCTGTTCAGAATCGCTAAGGCAGTAGGTGCGGCTGTCGCTGAGACACTGCGATTCACTTCTTTGAGATGCCCATACCACACCATTGTGTGTACTGCCTTTCCTCTATGTTAAAATACCTTTTAGTTTCCTGCTTTCTACCAGCTCCTCCTGAAATTCTTCTATGCAGTAAAGTCAAGAATTCTGGCCTCACCTGAGCAGAAGTCATAGAGAGCAACCATTCAGGCTGCAATAGCTGGCAGCATGGAGCTCTGGCTCATACTCTACTACCACTGATGTGATGGTCTTACTGGATAGGACATTCCAGGTCAGACAAAATACCGATACACATAAAAAATAAATAAGTAAGTAAATAGATAGATAGATAGATAGATAGATAGATAGATAGATGAAGCCTTATTATTTGTGATTAAGGACCTTGACATGGGACAAGCCCTACATACTATTTCATGGGTCCTTAGGAGAGAGAGAGAGAGTTATACCAAGGGAGTTATATGGAGACAGAGGCCAGACATTGGAGTGATGTGGCCACAAGCCAAGGAGCCCCAGCTGGCAACAGAAACTGGAGAAGCAAAGAAGAGGTCGTTCCAATAGCCCTGCCCACAAGCAGGTTTCAATTGAAACTGATGCTGAATTTCTGGACTTCCAACTGAAAAAGGATACATTCCAGTTGTCCTCAGACATCAAGTTTGTGATCATTTGTAACCATCACCTCAGGAAACAACTACAGAAAGCTTACCAGGTTTCTCTTAATCCTTTTTTAGTTGGGGCTTTTACCAGCCTGAGCCACAGAACCCTTTAACATAGAAGAAAGTGGGTGTTCTTCAGTCGTGTCCCCCCCACCCCGCGGCCCCAGGCTGCCATAGGTCGTTCCTTACCTCCTAGTTCTCTTTCTCTCTGGGACTCCCAAGTAGCCAGAGACATATTCCCAAAATATAAGAGTCTCCTGTTTTTGTAGGGGAGCCTTTCTGGGCGATGCTGTCCTGAACCATCTTGTGATCCCATTTATTACATTAAAAACCTTTCTGCAGCTCTATTTTTAATTTCCTAGAGTTCCCTCTTGTTGCTTTTTAAAATAACTGCCGCCTCTTAATGGATGCAATCACTTTTCTTATTTCTCCGAGGAGATTAATTATAGTTTTTCTATGTGTCTGCTCTTTATATTATTTTTCTCTTCAAAATCTCCATTAAAACACTCCCAGATTTGTTTTGGTGATTTTCTCAATTGTCCAGTAGCATTTGGCTGATCATTCATATGGAAGACTGCAATCCCAAAGTACACAGGGAGGTATGGGCAGGTAAAGGCTGGAGAAGGTTATAGGTGTGGGCAGTGGTTTTCTCTCTGGGAAAGGGGATTGTAGATAGGCTTTTCCAGACATCTGTAACAGTCAGACTTGGCTTCTGTCACATTAACAACTTAGAAAGGCAGTGAGCTTAAGAGAAGAGGTCTCCTTCAGCTCATCATTTCAGGAGTTGTTCACCGCCTGATTGCTTTGGGAACACATGGCAGAGCAAAACCAGCCAGGAAGGGAAATTGGAAGATTAGGGTCTCAGGATGCCTTTGGGGAACATCCTCAGTGACCCAGAAACCTTCTACTGGACTTCCACTCACCTCCAGAAGACTCTAGCATAGCGGTTCCTAGCTTCTGAGCCTGCAACCCCTTTGGAAGTCAGACAGCTCTTTCACAGGGATCACCTATCAAAAATTTACATTACAATTCATAACATCAAAATTATAGTTATGAAGTAGCAGCGAAAAGAATTTAATGATTGGGGGTCAGCACAACATGAGGAACTGTATTAAAGGGTTGCAGCATTGGGAAGGCTGAGAGCCATTTCTCTAGCACTTGCACATAGTGCTAACCTGGGGATCAAGCCATTAACACTTGGGCAGTGGGGGACAGAGAACATCTAAGAGAGGAATCTTCTGGCTCGCTGCCTAAGAGTGAGCCTGCTTAGTGCTCTGTGGAGCTGTGGGGCTGCTGTCTCCACTTCACTCCTGGCTGGGACTTTGCCTTCTCTCTGTCTTCATAGTTGCTACCTGCAGGACAGTGGATTTCAATGACCCAGCTGTGCATTCTGGCCCTGACATTCTGGAAACATTCTTCAGGAATGTGGCTAACCCTATGCTGCCAGAATGTCTCTATAGCTTAGAACTGGAAGCAGCAGGTGACTCATCACGGAGCTGATTGTGAGGAGTCAGAAAGTGAATGCAGAGGGCTCTCAGAGCCATGCAGACACATCTGTCGGGTGTCTGCTTTTACTGCCACTCCACTGGGGGCTGGAACATCCCTGGCTGCAAATTCTCTTGCTGGGTGGGACTTTCCTTGCATTTGTTCTGCATCCCCTGCATCATGACCACAAGTCCACATGCTGCCCAAGAGAGGGTGCAGCCTCTGTTGTCTGATTTCTCATTCTTGCTTTGTGATTTGGGAAGGAAGTGCCCCTCCAGGGGTGTGGCTTACACTATAATCCCTTAGAAGTTTGAGACCAGCCTTGGTTATTAGTGAGTTCCAGGCTAGCCTGGACTACAAAATAAGACCCTGTTTTGATAGATTGATTAGATAGATAGATAGATAGATAGATAGATAGATAGATAGATAGATAGATAGACAGACATACACGTACACACACACACACACACACACACACACACACACACAGAGAGAGAGATAATTAAAAATGAAACCAATCCTGATTGGGTTTTTACATTCTGCTACATGTTTTTGTTTTATTGTAAAAGAAAAGCCTTCTGAGCCCAGGACCCTCTAGCTTTCCTGCATTTCTCTTCTTACCTAAGCTTTCTGAAAGTTCTTGTTGAAACTTTAGGAAGCTTGATACAGAGACTTGACTTCCTTAGCTTTCCACCCACCCCTGCTGTCCCTCTCCTGACCCACCCTCCTTCTGCCTCTCCAAGACAGACAGCTCAGGCAAGGGCCACCAGGGAGCTCTGTGGCATGGAATCTGGTGGCTTGCTTTCTCTTGCTCCTCAGAACCCTGTGCCTCAGTG
This sequence comes from Psammomys obesus, assembly GCF_907164565.1. Lineage (NCBI taxonomy): Eukaryota > Metazoa > Chordata > Mammalia > Rodentia > Muridae > Psammomys > Psammomys obesus. The sequence continues at coordinate 2,869,724 of NW_026591560.1, read as the reverse complement.
CTGCTCATTCCTCTTCCTTGCTGGGTGTTGGCTGTCTTCTTTATGCTACATCCTCTCTCTGCACTATCGCTTCCCTGGATCCATGGTGTTTCCATGTTGTCCTAGTGGGGACAGCCCTCCCTGCCAGCTCCTGGTGAGCTATCTACCCACTTGTTCTATCCACCTGGAAACTGGCAGTTAACACCAGCCCTCGGGGGTCTACAGTGAGCTCCCAGCTTCTACCTCACCTGCATCTATGATCTTTGATTTGTTGTCACCATAATCCATTTTAAAGCAGGAGCCCAGAGTCTGCCTTTCTTCCTGCCTCTTTGCCTCCCAGCTCACAGGTGCTGTCAGTTTTCCCTTTTGTTTCCTGTGTAGTCACTGCCTCTGTCCTCCTGTGCCCACCCTGCCTGCGGTCGGTCCTTTCACCAGCTGTCTCGCAGACATTAGAACATTTTTCCCAACTCACAGCCCACTTCCATTCTTTCTCAAACCAGATTCCTCAGACCCTGCAGTATGGTCCATGCCAATAGTTGCACATCTGCTCCTCCCTGCCAGGTTCCTCCAAAGCATCCCCTGAGGTTGGGGCACAGCCCACTCTCTCTGCCAGCATGCAAACTCTTGGCTTAGATAGAACCCAGGTGTCTCTTCATGGGCTCCCTTTTAACACTTTGTTCCATGCTGTGACTAGGGTACTGGCTAGGAGGTTTACTTATGTTGTCCCCACCTCTGAGCTTATTTCTCACCTCCTTTCCTCTGCCTGGCCTCCTTCCTCTGCCTGGCCTCCTTCCTCTGATGTTCTCCCCTTCCTCAGTTTTTCTCCTTCTCCCTCTCTCTTATCTTTCATGGCTAGTCTGTGATGTCTTTGACCCCAGAGGCCTTCCTGCTGGCTCAGTCCAGCTTTCCCAGCAGCCTCACATGCCCAGGCATTACTGTTCACTTCTCTTTCTGCTGCCTCCCACTCACCTTCTCCATCTGAGCCAGTTCTAAATAGCTCTGAAACCCTGGCTGCAGCTGCAGCCTGCAGCAGAATGAGCAGAGAGAAGGGCACCTTTGTATCATTGGATATGTTCCTAGCCTGGGTATTAGGGTCTGTAGAGGTCTGGCCACCTCTGAGAACTGTGATTGGTTGGTTATCCAGGGTCATCACAGCAAAGGACTAATTCTAGGAAGCTTAAAGCAACAGGGATTTTGGCCTTTAGATTTGAGGGCTAGAAGTCTAAAATCATGGCATCAGCAGGGCCATATCCCCCTGAAGACCTTGGGTCCTTTCTTATTTTTGCAACTGATGCTCGGCTTCCTAGCCTTTGTAGACCTATCATTATAGTTACATGTATCTTCATATTATCTTCTGTCTATCTGTCTGTCACTGTCTATGTTTCCCCATGCTATAAGAACACCAGGCATATATTGGGTTAGGAATGCTATCTAGTAACTATTGGAGCTCCTTGGTAAAGACTCCATTTGTAGATACAATCATACTCTGAAGTACAGGACTTTAACACATATTTCTAAAGGGACACAATTCAGTTTATGTGTCCTGAACTTACCAGGCCCCAAGTCCCTCAAAGCTTCTTAGAGTCCTGCCCTTATCTAACAAAGGCTTTTCACCTTTTCCATGTTGGACCATGAAAGAGGAGAGTTGATAGGAGAGCAGGCCAACAGGACTCTCTGGAAATTTCCTGTCCATCTGCCAACATCTGCTGTCTGCCTCGCCATACTATAGACATGGTCTAGGCATGTTTAGTACTGAGACTTTAGTGCTTCTCAATGCCCATTGCACTCAGCTCTGAAACTTGCTTTTCTTTAGCTTTTAGCTTTAGACACACCTTTAGCTTGTGTCTGAGTCACTTGTGTTTGTGACTCTAACAAATGCCACAGACCAGGGAGCTTATAAACAACACACATTATTTATCGCAGTCTGGAGGCTGGGAAGTCCAAGGTCAGGGTTTCAACTTGTAAATTTGGGGCAGAAACAAACATTCAGTTCTCCAGGTGCTCTCTGCTGCCCTGCCCTTTTGCCCTTCCTTGTGTCCTGCCAGCAACACACGGGGCTCTAAGCTTTGTAGAGAGAAGACTTGTATGTACTATTAGCTTGGGTGTACTGTTCCCAAAAGGAGCTGTGCCTTATTAATCTTTGCTAAATGTTCCATAATATTTATGAATGAATTTTAACTGCCTCATACTACTTTGAAAACTCACTGTGTGGCCTGGAGTATTCAGTCATTCATACATCCATTTATTTACTATGCATGTATACAGTATTCTGCCTGCATGTTGCCTGCAAGTCAGAAGAGGGCACCAGATTTCATTATAGATTGTTATGAGCCACCACATGGTTGCTGGGAATTGAACTCAGGACCTCTGGAAGAACAGCCGGTCCTCTTAACCTCTGAGCTATTTTTCCAGCCCCCTTAGGCATATATTAAATTGGTTCCAGGCACTGTGTGGAGTGTTATGGAGACAGTAGATGGACTGATAGGTCAAGGATATATAGTGCCTGAGGTGCTCACAGTATTTAGTAAAAAGAAACAGATGGGTCAGTAAGTTGTAACATTGAGTGTACCTTGCTAAGGGTGCAGACATGTTATCAGGAGAGAGCCTCTCAGTGGGAGCTAGATGGGTGAGAATGAGGTGGCTGAGGGGTGATGGCTGCCCAAATAGGGCTGTCAGAGTTGCTGGGGATATAAGTGTCTAGGAAGGCACTTCCTTTCAGATTTCTAAAGGATGTAGAGAAATCAGGGCAAGTGCCTTTTCCTATTGGGGGTGGGGTGTGGGCAGCAGGTTGGTAGTGATGGCTTCTTGCACCAGAGGGCAGTGTTGGCCTTGAGTTTGTTACTCTCCCTAGGGCCTGGGACAAAGCCACTGTCTCCATGTGGCAGTACTCTGTGACCTGTTCTTGTCCTCTTCCTACTGTTTTTCAGTCCCTTGAGATTCCTTCTTGCCTCCTATCTCCAAGTCTTTTTTCACAGACAGAGGGTGTATATAGCAGCAGATACTCAGGCTTCCTTCTCCTGTAGCATTTGAATGGAGGCTTGCTGAGCACTATGGGACCACATAGCCACTGGTGATTATAAGTAGGCCAACTCTGCCCAGGGCCACTTAGAGCCATTGGAGCTCAAGCTGCCACAATGTTCCAGTGTTTTGCTGAAGCTCAGAGACCCAACAGTGCCTGCAGGCTGGGTGTCACTGTTGTGGTATTCTCCTGTCTTCTCTGTTAACTTGTGATACCCCTACACCCAACTAACCAACAAAGCCTGTTTTCCTTCTCCCAGCCCCTGACTCACACCAACCATCCTGGGCCACTACAAGCGATTGTAGGCTGGGTGGACCAGAAAGTCTTGGCAGAGCCTTCCTGCCTGCCATCCTCTGGTAAATGCCCTGCTCTCGCTAGGCTGCTCCATGGTGTCCTAAACATGTCCACTGGGACCTCTAGGAACTGGCATATGAAAGGAGGACACGTCTAGCTTTTTAGGCCACTGTAGCTGATATCAAAGCACCAGGGAAAGAACAGACTGAGGCTGAGATTTCTGGGTAGTAGGAATGGAGTGTGAGAGGGTCGAGGGCTAGGAGGAAGGAAACAGGCTTTGTTGGTTAGTTTGGTAGATACTAGGGCCTATTTGTGAGTTGTCCTTCCTTCGCACTGCACAACTGGCTGCTTTCCAGCACAGTTTAGTCAGCGTAGGGAGTCACTCTGAAAGCAGATGTAGTTCAGATCAAAGCCGTGTAGGTTCTAGAAGGAACATTCTAGGGCTTGCCACTTGGCTTGAACACTTACAGGGCTGTGCTGCCCTATTCCCCAGCCAGGCTATCAATCAGGGAGCACATTTCTTTGGCAGCACAGTGGCCATATTGCCTGGACCCAAACTGTCCTGTCATAGAATTCTCTGATGTTTCTGTTTGCAGGAGGCAGCCTGCAATATATAGTTCAGGTCTGAAGGAGTGGAGTTTCTTGGGACATTGGATGATTTATTGGGCAAATTGAAACTTCCCTGGCATATCTGGGACACATGACCACTGGTACTGTTGTTCTCTCTGCTGTTCAGAGTGCTGATGGTGGCCCAGTGTCGAAGGTCAGGAGGCCTTTATTATTATTATTATTATTATTATTATTATTATTATTATTATTATTATTATTGTAGGCTTTCTAGTTTGGATATTTTTGGTGTTTAAGTGCCTGACACCCTGTGTTTCTGGTGAAAGTCACAGCTAGTTCCATAGTTTGGACTAATGCCCATCAGTTCAGAGCTCCTGCTCTGGAGGGAAGCATAAACGTTGGACTCAAACTTGGATAGTTTTAGTTAATCCTAAAGCACCTGATTACCGATCACAAAGAGCCACTAAAGGAGTGGCTCCCTGTGGAATCACCTGCTGGCACTGGGAGCTTGGCATTTGTTCTGCACTGTAGAGTCCATGTGGGCAGTGTGACAGACCTGACGTCCGTGATGTTGGGACCTTTGCCCTGCCTCATCCAGCGTTTTGTTGTAGGCGCCATCCCAGCTCCATGGTTTTCTGTCTAGAAGGGGGAATGGCTTCATAGATCCAGTGTTGGAGAAAACTGAAGCAGGAAAAGGTGAAAAGTCTCCCATGAGCTGCCTTGACAAGTGGCAAGGGAGAAACAGGTGTGCCAGACGCTCGTTGCTTCACTGAGGCTCGTTCTTGCTTGAGAGGAGCTGTTTACACATCCCCAGTGGCAGTCACAGCAGTCTGACTTCCCTGTTTCTAATGCACTTCCCCAGACAAGAAAGGTCTGTCAGCCAGCATTTGCACAAAAGAGCAAACTGGCCTCTTCACGCTGCTGGCTTTCTGGAGAGGAACGTGGAGTGAAGGATCTTTGGGGAGTAGTGGGTTGCTTGTCCTTTTGTCATCTCCCCCTGTTTCTGTGGACAGGAAAGGCGTTCTGTTTGTGTGTTACTCAAGCAAGCAAAACAATGTGGTATGTCCTCTGAGGCTTGTGCGCTGGGCCACTTGCTGTGCTTGCAGGATGGGAGAGTGTCGTTCCCACGTAGGAGGAAAGGCATCCTTTCCGGAAGCTTCAGGCTTAGTGCAAACTCCAGGTGCACTGTGTCTCTGGGTAGGAAGGCTTTCCCTCAGAGGATTTCTATCAGAGTTGCAACCATTGTCAACCACGAGGACTTCATGATAACCATCTAACCAAGCACTCCCCCAACAGGGCACTGTGTGGGCTAAGTGGAAGCCTGCCTCCTGTTCCTACTATTCTCTCTATCCATGCCATCATTTGAGACAAGGGTGACAGGAGACACCTGGAACAGTGCTGGCCTGAAGGGCTGTGTCTGGAATCATGTTCTGAGAGGTGCTGTTGTAAGTGAAAAGGACAGTCACATCAAAATGTAGGGCTCTGGCTTGGGCAGGCTGGGTTTCTTTTAGGGCCTGAAGCAGGACTTCTGAGGTTCCTAGAGGACATCTCTCGCCTCAGTGCCCAACCAAGGTCTCACCACCCTAGGTACTCTGTTTCTCTCCTACCTAACCTCCAAGCTTTATGATACCCCCTGAGGTGTGCAGAGGGTGCTGTCCCTTCAGCCTTGTCAGCTGCTGTCTGGGACTATCTCAGACCCTCAAAGGCAACACTCCAGTTAGCTGTCACATGGGTCTGTGAGGGCTTCTGATGGACACTGTCCAGTGGATGCACAGCGGTCCTGTAGCAGGGTTTCTCTGGCTGATCGGGATTCTGAAAGGCCTTGTTGTAGGCCTGTGAGGGCAGTGTGATTCAGTGAGGGAAAGGCTAGAATAGCAATGGAGATGCTTCAGGAACAAGGTGGTATGTTCTCTTGTCTGTGTTGGCAAGGCCTTATCTTCTGTCTGGCATTGCGTTGAATTAGGGGAGAGGCAGATTGGAGCAGAGGCCTCCTGTGACTGTAGTGATGAACCCTTGCCCTCTATCATGCCTGGCACAGCCCCTCTGAGCAGCTATCTAGGTACCACTCCACCATTCGGTTGACATTTTTGTGCCGTGAACTTCAAGTGGCATATGTCCTAAATCCATCTCATAAGTCTGCAGCTGCTTTCTAGAAGGTATTGTCTTGTAATCCTGCCTGTCCCTGAGGGCCCAGGAACAGGCTCTTTGCTACTGCTCATCTACTTTCTGCATGACCCACTACCCTGCCTCTCTGGCCCAGCCCTCCCAGGCAGCCAGTGGCCCATGATGGCCTCAGGACGCGGCGCCCCTTCCCCTGATATCAGCTTTGGCTGCGGCCCAGGCCTCCAGCAGGCTGGTGCTCGAGAACTTTGTATTCATTGGGGCCAGTGACCTCTGGTGGAGCAGTTCCTGCCTGTGGGTCCTCTCCACGTCCTCTGTGTACAGCACACTTAGGTGCTTGGCTGGTACAGAGTGAGTGTTCCAGAACAGGTATGGCCCTACAAATCTGACTTGAGTGCTGGGGTAGGTTTTTACCTGTGGCGAAAGCATGCTGTGTGCTTGAGGACTAGACACTTTGTTCTGTGTGTGTGTGTGTGTGTGTGTGTGTGTGTGTGTGTGTGTGTGTGT
>NW_026591560.1:2862571-2863227 GCF_907164565.1 Psammomys obesus | reverse complement strand
TGTGTGTGTGTGTGTGTGTGTGTGTGTGTGTGTGTGTGTGTGTGTGTTGGTGTGGCTCGTATCAATATTCTACTCAGAAAACCAGAGAAGGATTGGTACACAGCAGGCTCCATGCTACCTCTACACAGAGAAAGGCCCTTATGGAGGGCTTTGGGGCAGTTAGCAGGAAGACACATGAATGAATGTGGGGTTGCCGATGTGATCTGTATAGGGCTCTGGGGAGGTTGGGAGAATTTCTCTATTCCTGCAATCATATGGGAGGAAGAAAAGACAGTGAGAAAGAGTGACAACCTTTGGCATTTTTACCCAAGTTTACTTCAGGTGCTCTGTTTCAGTTGGTCCTGGAATGACCTGTCTCGGATGGAAGGAAGTGACACCTGAATTTACAGATGAGGAAACTGGGCCTCAGAGCTGCCAAACCATAGTGCTAGAAGAGGGAGAGCTAGGCCTAGCCCAGGCAGGCTGAGTGCAGCTAACACTGCACTAGCCTCCCACTCCATCTGAAAGGGCCTCACCATTTTCTGCCTGTAACCATCTGCCAGGTTTGCTGCCAGCCCTGGCTTCTGCTCTCTTATGGCTAAGATCATTTGTGGAGAATCACATCAAGCCTGTGTGTGTGTGTGTGTGTGTGTGTGTGTGTGTGTGTGTGTGTGTGT
>NW_026591560.1:2803607-2862561 GCF_907164565.1 Psammomys obesus | reverse complement strand
GTGTGTGTGTGTGTGTGTGTGTGTGTGTGTGTGTGTGTGTGTGTGTGAACTAGACATACAGTTCAGTTCTCTGTCATTGGGGGTCATAGAGAATCAGCCTCCCAGGAACTCGCCAGCTGCTCTCCTTTGGACACAAATCTAAGGAGAAGAGAATGGGGAAGCTGGCTGGTGAGAGAGGGGTCAGGGAAGCAAAATGGATGAGAGCAAGTGCTCAAGCAGCGGCAAGATGAAACCTACCAGGTGAGAGACCATCAGGTCCTCCCTAGGAATACCCTGAAATCTCCTGGGCGGGTATGCTACAGATGGGACAGACCAAACTGAGTAGTAGGTAGGAAAACAAGCATGAAGGGTCATGCCCAGCTCTTGGGGACCCACCAATCTAATTTTGTTACCAGGAGGAAGCCCAGAACTATCCTTGACCTTTCTTAGCAAAGGTCTACATTTCTATGGTTGGCCATGTTGGCAAAAGCCTGTAATCCCAGCACTCATGAGACAGAGGCAAGTGGATTGTTGAGTTTGAGGCCAGCCTGGTCTACAAAGCAAGTCCAGGATAGGCAAGGCTACACAAAGAGGCCCTGTCTCAAAAAAAATAAATAAATAAAAATAAAAATTAAAAAATTAAAAAAAAAAAAAAAGGCAGACCTTTTGTTTGTTTTGTTTTTCAGGACAGGGTTTCTCTGTGTAGCCTTGGCTGTCCTGAATTCACTTTGTAGACCAGGCTGGTCTCAAATTTATAGAGATCTATCTGCCTCTGCCTGCCGAGTGCTGATTAAAAGTGTGTGCCACCACACCTGGCTATCTGCCTTTCTTCTGCACCCTTCCTTTCTTCTTCTTTTCCTCCTCCTCCTTCTTCTTCTGAGGTACTGTTGGTAGTGATTATCAAGAAAAGGTCTTCTATGTAGTCCAGACTTGAACTTGAGATTGTCCTCCTGCCTCAGCCTCCCATGAACTGGGATTACAAATGTAGCTTGTATTTAAAAATTCTCTTTTACATTTATTTATTTTTGGTGAGGAGTGGGCATGAACACCACATTGTTTGTTAAAGTTCTCTCCTCCTACCATGTGGGCTCCTGGAATTAAACTCAGGTCGTCAAATTTGGCAACAAGCACTTTTACCAGCTGAGTTTCCCCACCAGCCCCGTTTTCTTTTCTAATTATGAGTAATGCGCCCCCAGCCTGGTCGTGAGCCAACGGCAGTCTGACCTGTTGACGTCCTGGAACATATCTTGGAGCAGGCAGTCAAAATAGGTGAATGATAAGCCACACTTGTCCAAAGTGGAGTAGTTTAACAATTAAAATTAAAGAAAACTAATATGGAAGGAAAAAAAATACTCTGCAGCCAAAAACAAAACAAAACTAACCAGCAGGAGAGCGTGCTGAGGGTGGTGAGGTGGGGCTCTCCTCCCAGAGCAGACTTCAGCACCACCTGACAGTCTTGCTTTAGACACCGTGCGTTGTAGAGATTTAAGACAGTTGCCGACGGCTTCTCACCTATGCTGATGGATACGTGGTAATCAGGACCAAGTGATCCCTTTATTTGTTTTTAAGCTTATCCATTGATGCATAAGTTCCAGATGGCAGATGCTGACCGTGATGACCACTGTTTGTGATCCATGTGCCTCCTACAGGGAAAGCTAGTTTTAACCTTTAATGGGTGGCTGCCTTGCTTTGTCATCATTCTGAAGTTGCATGTTTTTGGAGCTTCTCATGCTATTTTCATTTCTAATGTAGCAATAAAAAATAAGTATAGTTATTATCTTAGAAAATAATGTGCCCCCATTGGATAAAATATACAGAACTATATAGGAACTTTTTTTTAAAGCTAAACATATTAGTGTACACCTGTAATCCCAGCCCTTAGGAGATTCATGCAGGAGGATTACACAGTAAATCAAGTGATCTTGTCTCACTTGAAGATGAAGGAAAAACAGTGTTTTACATTGTGGCCTAGACTGGCCTTGAGTCTTGATCCCCTTTCTCAAGCTCTGAAGTAAGTGCTGAGATCATTCAGCACTTGCCTTAAAGGCTCTGCAGAGATTTGAACAGGGCCTCCAGGGTAACTGGACAGGACCCAGGCTGTGACTTGTGTGACTTCTCATTTAGAAATAGGATCTCTCATGAAGCTGCTGTGACTTCACAGGCAAGGGTAGCACCTTGCTGTGTTTTTAGTATCTAGATGTTTGGAGGGAAAACCTCATGTGCTGGCGTTGTACCCTGTCAGTGCTTCTCCTAGCCATCGACTTGCAGCAGGATCAGAAGTGAACACACACCACACACCACACTGCAATTTACAGGCTGTGTTTAACCTTTGTCTGTGCTCCCTTTGCGCCCTTATGCCCTTGCTGGCAACACAGGCCAGGGTTCAGTCAGTGTCTATGCACATTCACTCGCCTTTTCGGCTTTCTTTCATCTGAACTGATTCTCCATGTCTCATGGGAACTTTACATATTTGGGGGTTGTTGTTGTTTTTGAGACAAAGTTTCCCACATAGATCTAGCTGTCCTGGAACTCGATCTGAAGACCAGGCTGGCTTCAAACTCATAGAGATTCGTCTACCTCTGCCTGAGTGCTGGGACTAAAGGCTTGTGCCACAATGCCTGCCATCTTTCACATATTTGAAGCATTAATGTTGAAACATTAATTTCACATATCTGATGAAATAAATTATATGCCTTCTAAGTGAGGTAACACAGACCCAGAAAGACGCACATGGTATGTACTCACTGATAAGTGAATTTTAGTCATACAGTACTATATCATGTGCTGTACAGTCATATAGTACTACTATCCTGTCTATATGACTGTATAATACAAGATAATCATACTACAATGCACAGACCCCCAAGAAGATAAGCCCGATGGGCATCTTGGGCTTTATGTTGGCCCACTAGTTATTGCGGGATATCTCTGAGGTGGACTATGTTGCCTGCTTTTTGATCACTTTCCCTTGATGGTACTTCCCTACCAGGGGAGAGGACGAACTCAGTCACCGTGTGAATAGATGAGCTGGGGTGTCTGGGTAGGTGGCCTCCCCTATATTGAGGAATAGGGAAGAGGGGAACCGGAGGGAGGGTGGGACTAGGAGGAGAAGAGGGAGGGGCCTGTTTGACATGTAAATTGAATTAATTAATTAAAAAAATTGTATGCCCCCCACACACTGGATAAAATACGGGAGTTAGGCTTTAGTTAAACTTGGGTATGTATCTGAGGCAGGGTCCTGCAGGAGTGAGGCCTCCATCTTGGTGGACAATTTCAGGAGGCACCAAGAGTATCAGATTGGTGCTGGTGGTAGAACTTCATCTCTTAGTCAGTGAAGTGCTGGCTCCGTTTGTCTATCCTGTGTTGGCATTTGAATCTACAAATTCCTCTTTCCTCGGTTACCCGTGACAAATTATGTTTCAAAAGTAATAAGTGGAAAATTCCAGAAATAAACAAATCTTAAGTTTTAGGTGGCGTGTAATGAAATCTTGCAACCTCCCACTTCCTCTCACCCAAATCAAGAATTATCCTTTTGTTCAGACTCTCCATGCTGTATTTGCTACCTGCCTGCAAATACAGGGTTAGTAGTGTCATCGTCATCATTTAACTGCTGTGGAACTGCTTGTGTCTGGGTGACCAGTATTGTACTTCAGTGGCCCCAAAGCAGAAGAGAAATGAGGCTGGCAGCTGAGACTTGCTGGGAGGAAGCTATCTGCTTTCTTTACGGGAAAAGGTGAAAGTTCTTGGGTTACTAAGGAGAAGAAAATATGCTGAGTTGCTAAGATCCACAGGTAGACTGAGAAATCACATTCGCATAGCTGTATCACAGCATTTGTTATTAATTCCTGTTAATCTCTTACTGTTTGTAATTTCTAAGTTAAACTTTATTATGGGACATATGTAAAAAAAAAATCATTGTTGCACCAGGCGGGGGCGGCACACTCCTTTAATCCCTGAATTTGGAAAGGCAGCCTGGTCTACAGAGCAAGTTCTAGGACAACCAGGGCTGCACAGAGACACCTTTTCTCAAAAACAAAAACAAAACAAAATCATGGTTGCTACTAAATGTGGTAGTGCATTCCTGTAATCCCAATTTGGGAAGTGGGGGCTTGAGGATCAGGAGTTCAAGGTCATCCTTGACTATACAGAGAGTTTGAGGCCAGCCTGGGCTACATGAAACATTAAAAAAAAAAAAAAGCCATAGCTGCTATAGGGGTTAGCTCTATCTGGATAAGACACAGCAACTATGCTGTGGGCAAGATATAACCTATTTTAGAAAACCTGGAGCCTGGAGTCCAGCAAGGTGAACCCCCACTTTTGAAGCTTGGAGCTCAGCAAGGTGACCCCCACTTTTGTGAAGGTGAGCCAGGTGCTCCTGCCAACCAACCCTGGCTGCTACATGCTACTTGGGACTGACACACGCCTGAGGGCTGCCCCAGAGCTGGAGCCCTCTCACTCTGCCTCTCAGACATCATGGCTGACTCCACTTTTCCAGCACACAGACCCTGGCTCAGGACACTGTGTTCCTGGCCTTCCTGCTTGCTCTCGGGTAGCTGTCTCTCTGTTGGGTCTCCCTCCTAGTCAAGCTCTAAAGTACAGGTCTGGTCCTTCTCCATTCTGCAACATTCTCACCCTGGATTCAGACATTCTCCATTGTCGCTGGACCAGGTGTTCCTCCCTTGCTCTTTCCTTGTCCACGAGCTCGCTTCCCTCCTAGCCCTGTCTTTCTCTCTGCAGTCTTGCTGTGTTGGCCCATCCACTGAACAGGGTTTTTCATTCCTCAGGTCAATGGACCTCTTAGTGAATGTTGTCTGTGGTGCCCCTATACCCTTTCCTGACTCCAGCCTGATCCAGTGGTCCCTACCCTAGTCAGAGTCTGATGTAACTCTGTTACAATCTCTGCCCTACCTGGATCTTTTCCAAAGTCTTTTAGACCTCCTTATGGTCTGAAGGAGGCAGTGACCAACAGGTCTGTCCATATCTTCAGCCTTACCTCACACAGGGCTCTTTGCCCTCCATCTCCTGCCTATCCAGCTTGCTTCATTGTCCCAAACTTGCTCCCTCAGGGCCTTGGCAATTGTTTTCCTTACTATCTGGGTGTGGCCACCTCTTTCTCCCTGATTAGGTTCCAGGTTTTGTGTTCCTTCCTCAGAGAATCATCTGATGTCCAGCTGTAGTAACTTTCCCCAGGACACTCACAAAGTGTGACCTTTGAGGCACTTTGTCATCACTGTTTGATCAGAGGTGATCTTGAGTCCTGTTCCTTTTCCTGCTCCGATGGCCCAGGCTCTTATGGACGTAAGTCCACATACTGTGCCTCCTGGGGTGGGATGCTGCTCGCTGCCCCTCTTCCTCCTCGTCCTTGTGAGATTTGCTTATGCCTTCTCCTTCTCTGTATTGCTGGTCGTCCCTGTGACATCAGTGTTTTTGCAATGTTTGTTTTATTTATTGAGTTTGCTTTTATGTTTAAAAAAAAAAGTGGCTGAGTCAAACATTTCTATCTTTTACTAAGAACAAAATCATTCAGTTAGATAAAGGTCTCTGAATGGAGAGGCCAGATGCAGATTTGGACCCTGCTTTCTTTTCTGTCTTTCCTGGGCCTGGATCTGTCTTCCTCTTTCCTCTCTCCCTTCTCCCCACCTCTGTAGCTTTTTTATTTTTTTATTTTGCTTAATTCTTTTATTGGAAAAAAAGTACCTTAAAAGTTCCATCATCTTTTTAATATAAATTATGACTCTCAAACCCATTCCAATCACCTTGTTAAGTGGTGGTGGCACACACACTAGAGAAGGTAGCAGGAGAACATAAGAGAAGAATTGTGCCCAAAGAAATTTTCTAACATGAGACTGGAGCTCAGGAGTCACCCACACCTCTCCTGTTAACCCCACACAGTGGCCAACCTTTTGCCATTGTGACTTGATGTTTATCGCCTTCCTGGGATCATGCTCCCTGTGGGCATGCTGGACCTGTGGGCACAGGTCCATCATGCCTGCAACTGTTCACAGAACCTCCAGCTATGAGCTGCTCTCAGGCAACAAGATAAAGTTCCTTCAGGGAGGCAGGCCTGACTGGAACCGCAAGCAAACTCAGAACAGACATCTGTGAGCAACCTTGAGCCTGAAAAACTATAGGGAGCACACTGAACTTTGGACAAATGAAAACCTCAGTCAGTAGGTGAGGGGTAAAAGGACAGATGGAGTCAGCAGGAGTGGATCAGTTTCCACAGCCCTGAACCATTACCACAAAACACGCTTCCTATTACAGAGCTAATGAGACCCCAGCCCTCTCCTCTAGGAACAGGCAGGAGCTCATCTGTCTTGTTCTGCCTGCAAAGAAAGGCCAGAACTGTAGCTTTCTTTTAATTTTTTTTTTTTTTTTGAGGGAGTAGAGATAGAATCACACTGTGCTTCAAGCTGCCCTGGAACTCACTATGTCAAACTCAGCAATCTTCCTGCCTCAGCTTCCTGAATAGCTGAGACGACAGGGGTGAACCACCACACCCTGCTGCATCTTTAATTTGTAAAATGGTTACCTATGTTTATGGTATAGAAACTGTCTTCAGTTGATTTTAAAAATTAAGTTCCTGTATAGTACATGAAGCCAGATTTCCTATCGCAGCCATTTGAAGTGCACAGTTCTGTGGCATTAAGTCCATTTACAACCATTCCACCGCAATCTACAAGGCTCTTTTCAAGCTCCAGACCTGAAACTTTGTCCCCGTTAAATATAACTCCCATCCTACCCTCAGCTTAGAACAGTGACCCTTTTCTCCCCCTCTACCTCAGCCCCATTCTATCGTAACCACTTTAGGATCTCCTGTCAGCGGAATCCCAAGACATTTGTCTCTGTGACCAGCTTCTTCACTTGCCCTTTGTAGTTGTGATGAATATTGTACTTGATATCCCTCGGTGGAAGGAAGGTTCAGGCCTCTGAAAAAAGCTGTGTTTTAACTGAGAGCCAGCGCCATCTCTTGAGAGAGCAGGTTGACAGGATCAACATATGAAAGAAGTCTATATTGGATGTTGGTGGAGAACAAGGGTAGAGAGCCTGGATACATAGCACCAAGATGCATGCACGCCATGCTGCATAGAGCCCCTCTGTGGCCTCTGAATGTAAGCACCGTGCTAAGTAGGAGGCTGCTGAGCTTCACTTTGCTTCATTGGATTGGATTTGCTTGCTCTTCACAGCTCCACTACCAATGGAACCAGCGATGGCACTGTCTTTTTCGTAGTCTTCTGTGGGTCAGGGTCCCTCTCTCTTTCCTCTTTCTTTCTGGATGTGGGATGTTCAGTGCCAAGGCTGCTCTAACCTAGATTCTGATTGCTTCTCCTCAGATGCTGAAGTTTCAAACAGTTCGAGGGGGCCTGAGCCTCCTGGCTATCCGCCGCTCCTCCACTCTCCCTGCTGCCTCCCCAAATGACCGGCGCCTGGAGTACAAGCCCATCAAGAAAGTCATGGTGGCCAACAGAGGTGAGGACTACCAGAATCCAGGGCCTGGGGCCAGCCTGGCCTGGCCTCCTCCTCACCCTGCCCTGCCTAGCTCCTTTGTTTCTCTCAGGGCCCGGGAGTCTAACTGCTCACCCTGTCTATCCTAGGTGAGATTGCCATCCGAGTGTTTCGTGCCTGCACAGAGCTAGGTATCCGCACAGTGGCCATCTACTCAGAGCAGGACACAGGCCAGATGCACCGGCAGAAAGCTGATGAGGCCTACCTTATTGGTCGTGGCCTGGCACCTGTACAGGCCTACCTGCACATTCCAGACATCATCAAGGTGGCCAAGGTAGAGTCAACTCAGCCCAGGAGATGCGAGGGTCTCCTGAGGCTGGGCAGGATCCTGTACTGTGCCTGGCACCAACACCTACCAGGAGGCTATGTGTATGGGGGTGGGGTATACCCCAGTAAGAAAGGAAAAGGAGAAAGGCATTTCTCCTGTTTTCAGGAGAATGGTGTAGATGCTGTGCACCCTGGCTATGGGTTCCTCTCAGAGCGAGCAGACTTTGCCCAGGCCTGCCAAGATGCTGGAGTCCGGTTCATTGGGCCAAGTCCAGAGGTGGTCCGCAAGATGGGAGACAAGGTGGAGGCCCGGGCCATTGCCATCACTGCAGGTGACATATAACTCCTCCCAAGGAGCCAGTGTGAGAGTTTGTTTCCCTGACAGGATGTAGCAGGGATTCAGCCTGTTATAGAGACCCCTATACTCTCCCACCAGGTGTTCCAGTGGTCCCTGGCACTGATTCCCCCATCAATTCCCTGCATGAGGCCCACGAGTTCTCCAACACGTATGGCTTCCCTATTATCTTCAAGGCCGCCTACGGAGGTGGGGGCCGTGGCATGAGGGTTGTGCACAGCTATGAGGTGAGGAGGGCAGCACATATGCTCAGGGCTGGGTGCTAGGCAGGTAGCCCCTGTGGTGGGCTCTGGGAAGTGTGCAGAGGTGGCAGCAGAGGCACAGAGCTGGTCCCATGTCTACCTTGCTTGCCCTCCTAGGAACTGGAAGAGAATTACAACCGGGCCTACTCTGAGGCCTTGGCAGCCTTTGGGAATGGGGCACTGTTTGTGGAGAAGTTCATTGAGAAGCCACGGCACATTGAAGTGCAAATCCTAGGTGAGTGGGGAGTTGTGTGAAACAGGAGAAGCCTAGATCTCCCTAGTTTACAGCGATCTTTGGGACAGCCGTTCCAGGGACCGCTCCCTGGAAAGGGGCCCTGGACAGAGCAGCAGTCAGGTGGCCAAGGAGCCACAGTGCCCAAGGCCGAATCCCATTTCTTGTCTGCCCAGGGGATCAATATGGGAATATCCTGCACTTGTATGAGCGTGACTGCTCCATCCAGCGGCGGCACCAGAAGGTGGTAGAGATCGCCCCTGCTGCCCAGCTGGACCCTCAACTTCGTTCACGCCTCACCAGTGACTCTGTCAAACTTGCCAAGCAGGTGAGGACATGCTTCTGGGGACATGAGCCCAATTTTGCAAGTTTTCTTGGTACTTCTGCCCAGATTGTTTCATGGCCTCTGGGTATGGGAACTCCTTGTGGAGGGAAGGAGGAAGGTCCTGCAGAGAGGGAAAGGATGCAGACATCCTCTTGAGGCTGGAAGGAGTGCTCAGTGATAGCAGAGGTGCTTGCCCCAGAGGGAAGATGTCCTGGCTATTCCTTCTACTCTTGCTATAAAGACTAACTTTTTCTGGGGTACCAGCTCACCCTGATCACTATAAAGACAGAATTCTCAGATTCTGGCCCCTAACCTCTGACACAGTGTTTCCTCATTGAGTTATCTCTGCCAGGCTCTGCTTAGCTGGTAGAGTAGTTCCTGGGGTATGGAGGTGGGTACTGTGTCTGTAAGCAGTGACTTACCCCAGACTAGCCTGGAAACACCTGCCATGGCTGCAGGGTACCACACCTATACCTGCCCCTCTTAGACTTCCCATCTCCAGATATGTCACACTGTCCCATTTGAGCCCCACGGCCTCTAGTGTAGGCAGCCAGGGCTCAGAAGAAGGTAGAGATGGTGAGAACAGAGTGTTAAAACCACTCAGCAATGTGCGCAGAAGCTCTGCTGAGCTCTGGTGGGGCTGGGGTTGCCTCAGGAGAAACGTCACCTTGGCCTTGCTCTGTTCTTTTGGTCGATGTCATCAATCCTACCAGCTCAGACTCCAGGGAATGCATGTGTTGTTCTGGAAGGACAAGAAGGGAAAAGATGGTAGGGTTGCAATCCTAGTTAGTGTCACCAGTGCTAGTGCTGAAGTGGCATTGCTTGAGGTGATGGCCAGAGTGACACTGGTCAGAGATGACAGCAGAGTAACACAGGAGGAAACTCCCTGAAAACCCCTTCTGTAGTGGAGAAGTGAGCTGGGAGGCCCAGGACTGCAGGTCTAAGGGGCACAGACCAAGGAGGCTGCTGGGAAGACAACAGTGAAGTTCTAGGGTGGGCTGGGGGACGTCTTCACCCAGACTTGCTGGCTGTGGCCTGGCCTTAGTAGCTTCCAGTAGATCCTTGAACTTATAGAATATAGGGGAGGAGGTATATTCTGGGTCTTGGATGCTGGCCACTGCAGGGGAGCTGATGGTAGGTGGAGGCTGGATTGCCACAAGCTGTTCTGTTCCAGAACCTGTGCGGTGGGCAGGCTTGTGTGGCACAGCCCTGACCCTGGGAACCTCTGCTTACTGGCCGCCCTTGCAGGTCGGCTATGAGAATGCGGGCACTGTGGAGTTCCTGGTGGACAAGCATGGCAAGCACTACTTCATCGAGGTCAATTCCCGCCTGCAGGTGGAACACACAGTCACTGAGGAGATCACAGAGTAAGCACTGGGCAGAGGGCAGGGTAGAGAAAGAGCTACTGGGGGCAGCAGCCAAGGTTCACCTGCTTTCACTTTAAAGGACCTAGGAACTTCACTAACAAATTATTTCTAAAATTTATTTTTATTTTATGTACATTGGTGTTTTGTGTGTGGGTGTTGGATCCCCTGGAACAGGAGTTACAGACAGTTGTGAGCCACCATGTGGCTGCTAGGAATTGAATCCCAGTCCTCTGGAAGGGCAGCAAGTGCTCTTAACCACTGAACCAGCTCTCCAGACCCCTAAAATAATTCTTATGAGCATTTTACATAGTTAAAAAAAGTAGCACACAATAAAAACAACTCAAAACTTACCTAACCCTCACAGTGAGGATGCCCAGGGCCCAGGCTCTCCATGGAGCCCTCATGGCTGTACTTGAGAAGAAGAAACCATCACCTCATTTTTCAGATTAATGAACCAAGAGGTTAAGAGACCTGCCCAAGTCCACCCAGTGGGCCCAGTCTCTCCAGGCCTCCTCCAGCTCTGTGATGTTCCCAACGCCTATGCATAGCCTTTAGGTAGTTTCCATCGTTGTTTATTATATAGCTCCATGCCGTTAAGATGTTTTAGATAGACTCAAAACAAATTTTTGAGATTTTTATTTTTTGTATGCCTCAATGTTCAACTCAGTGTGTCTGTGCACCATGTCTGGGCAATGCCCATGGAGACCAGAAGAGGGCACAGATTCCTCAGGATTAGAATTAGAGATGGTTGTCAATACTATGTGGTTGCTGGGAATTGAACTCGGGACCTTTGGAAGAGCAGCCAGTGCTCTTAACCTCTGAGTCATCTCTCCAGCCCCTTAGACAGATTTTCAAAACAGATTTATATATTTTATTTTCAGATGTGTAAGTGTTTGCCCTCAGAGCCAGAAAAGGGTATCCAATCCCCCAGAACTGGAGTTACAAAGGGTGGTTAGCCCCCATGCAGGTGCTAGGGACCAAACCTAGGTCCTCAACAGGAGCAGCCAGTGTTCTTAGCCTCTGAGCCACCTCGCAGCCCTTAGAACTTTTATTCTCCTTTAAAACTTGCTTCTTGGCCAGCTGTGTGTGCGCATACCTTCAATCCCAGCAGAGGCAGGCTGATCTGCATAGTGATTTTTAGGACAACCAGAGACCCTATCTCAAAATAGAACAAAATGACAACCAAAAAAACCCTTGCTATTTGCTGAAGGCATTCCCCGGACCATTCTCTGTTGTGAATACTTTTCATGGCTGTAGGGTGTCCCACCATCTGCACCCCTGTACTGTTCTAGCTTTTGTGGTTCAGGTGTATCTGTTAACATCTGTTCAAATGTGAGCGATAGCTTCTTTGTGCCAGTGTATTCTCCCACAAACTTTGTGTATAGACTTAAAGAAAAAGAAAATCTACTCATTTTATAATCGGTGAAAATAGCTGTCATTATTCAAGGAGACATATTTTGAGACATAGAAGTATTAATCCTTGGCATTGGACCAGTCCACCTTTCCATGGAACATTGCTGGTCGTTTTCTCCTTGGTTGCACTCAGGACTAATGATGCGCTGCGCATCAAAGGCTGTGCCAGTCAGTGTTGGGCCACCACTGAGGACCCAGCACGCAGCTTCTAGCCTGGTTGGTACATATCCAGAAGCCACAGACCCTTGGCTTCCTAGGTTCAGAGCTAGAGTCACAGTGAGACTCCAGCCATGTTTTCCAGTCAGTGCCCAGGTGCTGCTCTACCAAGATTTGCTCAGGTGTCAAGGTCCCATGTCTTGAACCATGTGCAGGCTAAGCTAGCTATGTTCTCTCTGACCCTCAGCTCCTCTGATGGGGAGTACCACCAAGATGATCTACCATGCAAGCAGGGTCAGTGATCTGCAGAGAGGGTGTCATGGTGACCAGACCATTATTACTGCTGTGCTTTCGTAAGTGACACTGAGTACGAAGTGACAATAGAGTACTAGCCATGAGCCTTAGAGACAATACTTGAAGCCTGGAGGGCCTTGTGTTGACACTTCTTTGCCTGGACTGGATACCATCTTTAAGAGTGGCCATCACTCAGGCTGCGTTTACACAGCCATGCAAACAGGGAGAGCCTTCATGCATGTGCTTGAGGAACATAGCATCCTGACCATGTCTATCCTCTAACAGCTTACTAGTTGTAGGTGTCCAACTAATACTGTGCTCTGTTTTTGTCTGCTTAGCTTTTGGTTCTGTTTTGCTTTGGTTTGGTTTTTAAGGTAGGGGCTCATGGCATCAAACTTGTTATATGGCCAAAGGTGACCTTGGACTTCTAATCTTCCTGCCTCTACCTATCAATGCTGACATTACAGACACATACTGACATACTTGGCTGTTATTCCTATTTTGCAGCCTTTTCTTTCCTGCATACACAATATATCCCTCATGCTCCAAAAGTGAGTGTCCTAGCCCTGTGACAGTGACCCTCAGCCTATGCTTCCCTGCTACAGGGAGTCAAGAGTTTGCAGGCCTTAGGGCAGGCACACAAAGGACAGGCCACTGGAAGGGCCTATCGGGAAGGTGAAGGGCTTGTCTTCCAGACGCTTCTTCATCTTTTTTATTTTTATTTTTTGGTATTTTTCAAGACAGGGTTTCTCTGCATAGCCTTGGCTGTCCTGGACTCACTATGTAGACCAAGCTGACCCCGAACTCACAGAGATCTCTGCAAATCCTGCCTCTGCCTCCCTAAGTGCTGGTGGGATTATAGGCATGTGCTACCACGCCCAGATTTCTAGAAACTTCTTAGGGGAGTGTTTTCTCCTGACACATGGGGAAAGCAGGGCAGGCTTTGGGACCACCTAGGCTACTTGGGCTGAGGAGGGTACAGTATTGGCCTGGGTGAGTCATAGCGCCCCTCTTCTCTTCCTTACCCCACCTCATTTGCAGTGTGGACCTGGTCCATGCTCAGATCCACGTGTCTGAAGGTCGGAGCCTGCCAGACCTGGGCCTGCGGCAGGAGAACATTCGCATCAATGGCTGTGCCATTCAGTGTCGGGTCACCACTGAGGACCCAGCACGCAGCTTCCAGCCTGACACTGGCCGCATTGAGGTAGGTAACCTCCAGCCTGCACTGAGATTCTCCGCTGCCTCTCCATGGTGCCCAGGTTATCTGTCACCCAGGGGCCCAGGTGCAGCTGGCTTAGAGCACACAGGAGCCCAGTACTGTCCTAGAGTAAGGGAAGAGCGTTCCACAGAAGTCTGGCAGAAAGCCAGAAGGTCATCTTGGAATGGAGGCAGACCAGCTTAGGGGACACTTCACACTTCCAGATGTGAAGCCTTGGCCCTGATGCCCTAGGAGCCCAAAGCCTCACTGTGACAAAGCCAGAGCAGCTAGTCTCTAACCTACCTTCTGTCAGGGGTGAGGGGGTGCCTGCCAAGGCAGGCCCTTGTGGGGAACAGAGGACTGGGGCCTCTGTGGCAGGGTGAGTAAAGCAGAAAGCCCTTTGGGAGTAAGCAAAGGAGCTCTTCAGTGGGCAGCACTGAGGGACTGAGAAGCACTTTACCTCAGCTCTGCCCATCTACCCTGTTAGTGTCGGAGCCTCTGGGCTCAGCTGCCCTCTGTCCCCTCCATTTCTGTGGCTCCAGCCTGCTCCTTCACCCTGCATATCAGCAGCACTGTCTACTGTCTCCTGTAGACCAGGCTGGCCTTGAACAGGAGGATGCAGGACATCAGAGGTACTCAGGGTTGGCACTGGTGTCCAGGATATAGGGGTGGCAAGGATGAGCACAAACTAGTTGCCAGAACTGCAATCATGTCCAAAAGTAGTATGGGTAAGTATGGGGCGCTAGGTCGGTTGTACTGGCCTCGAGGGCCCAAGGGCCCCACCATAGCTCACCACCTGCATTCATTTCTGAGTCCCTAGGTGGGGCAGCTTTGGGCTGGTGCTGCCCCAGAGCCCCGGCTCCTCTGCCCTTGGCTGGGAGGGGGCAGCTGCTGCACTGGGGCCACCTCTTCTCCACCTCCACTTCCATGGCCAGGGCCTGGCTTTTGAGCCGGTCACCACAGGGTATTTTTAGCTGGTGGTTCCTGCACAGAGCTGAGTGTCCACCCTTAAATATTGCATGAAGTTCTTTTTTATTGAACACAGCTTGTGCCCTTAGCAGCAGAAGGGTGATGCTGAGGGTGTCCCCAGTCCAGTCCCTCTGGCATCCCCCTCTCTCTTTCTCTTTGAACCTCAGTTTCCCCACCTGCCCCATGCCTGTCATGAGCACTCACCTGTATGCGTAAGTGTAGTTACCTCAAACACCCAAATATTTACTGTCCATCTGTCTGCTATTTCCCCTCCTGCTTGCCTCTTGTGTTTTCTGGATGAGCTGGGTGCATTTCGTTCATTGTGCGTGTTTCATCTCCATGTTTTCTTCCTTCCTCTCTGCTTTTTCTCTCATCTTTCCCTTCAGGAATATGAGTAGAAAATATGAGTAGATATTCAAGCCTCCCCTTTCCTCCAACATTAAACAACAACAAAAACCAAAAACCAAATACCAACTGAAAGAAACAAAACAGAAAAAAACAGGTTGAGTGTGGTGGTGCACACCTATAATTTCATCACTCTGTACTCAGAAGGTTGAGGCAGGAGGGCCATGAGTTCAAGGCCAGCCTAGGCTATACTGTAAATTCAGGCTAGTCTAGTCTACAGACTGGTGTTTCGAGAATCAAAAGGAAACTAACCAACTAAAACCTTTCTTGGTCAGCCTGCTAGTCTTCTTTCCTCGCTCATGGTCCTGTGGCCTATGTACTTCAGAGTAGGGACTTCTCTGTTTTAGCTGCTTCATCCCAGTGAGCAGCTGGTAGTGGGCAATGCATTCAGCTTCCTGGAATGATGTGGGCACAGAATGGGCCTGCCAAGAGGTACAGTAGTTAGGCAGGTGGTGAACGGTCAGAGGGCTTTGTCCCTTCCCAGCTGGGCTGCTAACTGGGCTGAGCATGGTCTAGGAGCCTGGCAGGGCACTTCCTCCTCTGTCCCCTCCTTGCTGCAGTGCAAGAGCAAATGCACAAGACTCAGAAGGGCTGAGGCCTGGATCTGTTGGAAGAAGTAGGAAGAAACTGACCGGTCAGAGACGGGCCCTCTGGGTCCCATGGGAGGAGCCCAGTTTACTGCTAGTTTCTGTCTCGGTTGCTGACATGGGCTTCCTTCTGCCAACAGGTTTTCCGGAGTGGCGAAGGCATGGGCATCCGTCTGGACAATGCTTCTGCCTTCCAGGGGGCTGTCATATCACCCCACTATGACTCTCTGCTTGTCAAGGTCATCGCCCATGGCAAAGACCACCCCACAGCCGCCACCAAGATGAGCAGGGCCCTGGCGGAGTTCCGTGTCCGAGGTGTCAAGGTGAGAGACTGCGCCTTCCCCTGCTTTTGCCCACAGTGGGTCCATCTGATCACGTTACCGAGGGGTAGGCGTGGTGGCTACCTTGTCCTTGCTTTGCTTTTACTGAGGTGGCTCTCTGCCTCAGTGGCACAGTAATCTCTCCTGGCTGCTCTCAGACTGCTGGTGCCAGGATCCTGCTGGTTCTCTGTGTAAGCATGGTCCCTGGGTGAGAGCCCTAGCCCTGACGAATAAGGTCAGACCTTCTGCCAGCTCCCGGCTCTTCTGGCCTGGCATCTAGAATGGCAGGTGCTTCAGAGTAGCCAGGAAACATATGATGAGGGGCAGGGCCCTGGCCACAGTGGCTGCCTGATAGCGATGGCCTCAGGGCGCTTATTCCTTGCTGGGCTCCGCTTATAACTAGCGTCTGTAACTACAGACAAATTCACAGCCAAGAAATGCTGTTCTGTCCTTTGAAACCAGCACCCGCCCACATATCCCATGGAGCACACTTGGGTTTACACTTAAGCCCCCAGCCCATTGAAGAGCTTCTCCCTCCTCTTCCAGAGGTTCCTGTGGGGTGCTCTGGCCATGTGGGATTCACTGCCTCTGGGGCTTTGCTGTGGCTGACCAGGGATGGGAGGTTGTGGGCTGTACACTGGGCAGTTCCCAAGTTTATTTTTTCCTGAGCCATACCACCTTACACACCTATCCTATATCACAGTGTGCTTAAGATCCCAGCATCCAAGCTAGGCATGGTGGCACATGCTTTAAAACCCAGAACTTGGGAGGCAGATCTCTGAGTTTGAGGCCAGCCTGGTCTACACAGAGAGTACAGGACAGCCAGGGCCCTGTCAGAGAAACTCTGTCTTGAAAAACTGAAAAAAAAGAAAAAAAGAAAAAAAAAAAGAAAGAAAAAAGATCCCAGCATCCTCTTCCAATTTTGAGAACAGGGACAACAGGATCCATGATCCCAGGAATAGCAGTAGGATTTGGGGCCTGTGTCTGTCCCCTTCCTGCACACATTCTATCCTGTCTTCTCTCTCCTACATGTCTCCCATCTTTCACTTATTGCCCACAGGGGCCTTAAACCAGCACTTCTCTAGGTCACATACAGGTATGTTGTAGTGCCACGAGGCTGGGTATTAGGGAGCTTGGCTGTACTTGTGGACACAGTAAAACGCTCCTCAGCAGGTCTGGGCTGCCAGTGTCTAACTTCTATACTTTCATTATGCACCTGGGTGCCCATGTAGGACCCACATGAGCACTGTGGGTCCATGGGCATGGGAGGGCCAAAGCTGCTCAATATCAAGAGGCCCAGCCAGGCGTCAGAGCAGAGGCAGTGCATTCACTCCATCAGCAGGTTGAAGCCCACTTTCCCGGAAAGCCCAGCATACAGCTGCAGTCTTAGAACAGCCAGGTGCTGCCATCTTACCCAGGCCCAGTGAGCCACAGGACCTCCTGGACTGGTGGTATCTGCCTTCTGGCAGGGCCAGCAAACACCAGACTCTGGCTCTTGACTGCCTTGGGCTTCCCCCATAGGCTGCCTGAGAGTCTTGGGCCAAGAAGCACCTTTGCTGGGCCTGGCAGCTTTACCTTGATACCTGTGTGCATCTGTGAGCCTCTAGAGGCCTCCCTCCCTCCAGAGACCAAAAGACCCACATTGAAGTGTCCCCAACAATTTTATTATAAATAGAAACAAGACTCCCTTTTGGTGGCTGCAGCCCCTGCCTTGGTGGCTCTGAGCACCTGTTGGTGGGACCTGTCCCTTTAGTCTGGAGGCCAAAACCAAGGAAAGGGTTTGCTGTCCCACCAAGTACATGGGGAGCCTGAGGTACTGAGGATAAAAAGCAGAGTAGGGCCCAGAGCCGTGCTGCCCACCCAGGCTGGGTGCTGCCACCTGGGCCCAAGAGTGATACTGCTCCTTCCTCAGGCACAAGAGAGGCTGTTCCTCCTGTCACACCACACTCTCCTCCAGCCGCTCCGCACTGCCCCCCACACCCCGGCACCCAGCTCCCAGCAGTCCCCCATGTACAGAGTGGCTCCGC
The DNA here is from genome assembly GCF_907164565.1 of Psammomys obesus. Classification (NCBI taxonomy): domain Eukaryota; kingdom Metazoa; phylum Chordata; class Mammalia; order Rodentia; family Muridae; genus Psammomys; species Psammomys obesus. Next base: position 2,844,919 of record NW_026591560.1, on the reverse strand, counting down.
CGGGCCCAGGCTCCTCCCAGGCGCCTGGCATACCCGTAGCACCCACCCGTGTCTCCCAGGTCCAGGGAGCAGCTGCGCTGGGGACGGGGTGGAGGGCTCCTTGGTGGGTGGCTCTTGGGCATGGGGCTGGTGCCACCATTGGTCTGGGATTGGACATGGCTGAGTTTGAGTGGGAGGCGGCCATTCCCAGCTCCTCGGCCCCGAACCAGCAAGGCCACAGTGAAGACCAGTAAGGCAGCCACTAGGACCCCTCCCACTGCCACAGTCAGGGTTCCGCCCAGCACATGGGCCTGTAGGGCATGGCACAGGGGTGTGGCTGGTAGCGTAGAGAAGTGGGCACAGCCCAGCAGTCTGGTGGCCGTGAGATCAGAGGGCCCAGCAGCAGGTGACAGAGCCAGCAGGCAGAGGTCGTAGTCAGCACCAGGAACCAGGTGCTTCAGCAGGAAGTGGTGGCTGGAGGCTGGTACAATCCTGCAGGCAAGGGCAGGTAGTCAGAGCCCCAGGGAGGGGTACAGCCCCCATTCCCATCTCTCAAGTTTGCCCTGGACAGCCCCTCAGGCCTGTAAGACTCTGTTAGCACACAGGCCAGGCCTGTGCTCCCTCAGGAAGGCAGAGACAATGATAGGCATCCATATGCAGGACAGTGCCAGGGCAGAGATGGGTGTGTGCACTAGCTCAGGCAATAGGAGTGGGAGAGTGTGTGCGTGTGTGTGTGTGTGTGTGTGTGCGCACGCACGTGCATGTGCGAGAGCGGGGGGGGGGGGGAGATGGAACCGAGCAAAGGCAGAAATACCCTGGGGCGGGAGGCAGGTACTTCAGCTGACACCCAAGCTGTTATCACTGATGGTCAGGAAGACTGGCACATATAGCCACACCTGAAACCCCTAATAAGCAGCAGCTGTCCCTTCCTCTGCCCCAGGCAGCTGGCCCAGCTATGCTCCAAGAGTTTAGAAGTAGAGGAGGAGCAGGCACAGGCCTGGAGGGGAAACGGGCAGGATTTGGGGATACAGGGTCAGCAGGAAGGGAGGCGCAGTGAACAAAGCAGGCTGAAGGGCTTGTGAAGGGCCCATCCTCACCGGTAGATGAGGGTCTCATCCTCGCTGCTGTTGTACTGGATTTGGAACATCCACACTGGGTCTGCTGGCCGCCCTGGACCCCAGCTCACCAGGCCAGAGGTGGCAGTCACCTCCGTCACCTGCACGACTGGCTCAGATTCTAAAGACCCCTCGCCTTCGGCAGCAGTTCTAGCAGAAGCAGCAATGTCTGAGGGTCCAGGACGGCCCCCCTCAGCACTGGTGTTCCCACCATGGGGCAAGGCCAGTACCCGGAGCTCCACTCGGGCTGTGGCCTCACCTGCAGGGTTGGTGGCAATGCAGGTATAGGCTCCTGCATCTCCAGCGCCTGTCACCCCAATCTCTAGGGTCCCATTGGGGAAAGCCCAGGCTCGGGAAGAGTTGCCAACCAGCCTATCATCAGGGCCAACCCAGTGCATGGTGGGTACAGGGTCACCAAGGGCCCTGCACCGCAGAGTGGCCCGCTGGCCCTCTAGCACCCACAGGCGCTGTGTGTGGCGGGCAATCAGCGGAGGCTCACAGGAGAACTCTCCCTCAGGCACTGCCCAGAAGTAGCGGCCTGCCAGGGTTGGTGGAGAAGCGCAGGTTTCCAGGTCATCAGGCCGGGCCAGCCGCCGCAGCCACAACAGCTCACAGTTGCAGTGCAGTGGGTTCCCGCTAAAACTCAGCACCAGAGGGGAAGGTGAGGCCTCAGCATCCCGACCCCGGGAGAAGAGTGGATCGGGTGCCAGTGTGGCCAGACGGTTGGAGGTGAGGTCAAGGCGGGAGAGCTGGCTAAGCTGGGCAAAGACACCTGGAGGCAGTGCATCGATGAGGTTATGGTCCAGGTTAAGGGTATGCAGGGCAGGCATGGAGCCTATGCCAGCCCAGGGGACCTGCCGGAGATTGTTATAGGACACATCCAGGTCCTCGAGACTGTCGAGGAAGTCGTCAAAGGCCCCCGGCGCAATGCGGCCCAGCTGATTGCCACTGAGAATGAGGTGCTGCAGGTTGACGGGCCCCCGTAGGCTGCTGCTGCCCAGCTCCACCAGCCTGTTGCCATCCAGGTGCAGGGAGCGCAGGCTCTCCAGGTCCCCAAAGGAGCGGGCCCCAATACGGGTGATGGCATTTCGAGACAATGTTAGGTCCACCAGCCCTGTCATGTTGCGGAAGTCAGGCGGTCCCAGGGCCTGGATGAAGTTGTCAGCCAAGCGCAGTTCAACTGTGCGCCGGTCTACGTTGGGTGGCACAAACAGCAGGCCTCGGTGGGCACAAAGGGTGCTGAGCGACTCCGACAAGTTCTGGCACACGCAAGGTAGTGGGCAAGCGGCGGCTCCACTGGCCAGCAGCAGCAATAGGAGCGGCGGGGCCATGGTGAGTGCCCTGTGGGAAAGGGCCGCAGCCCCAGGCACAGGTGGGGCTGGGGCAAGTGCCCACTTGTGCCCAGGGCACGGTCCCAGAAACCAGTTTCCAGAGTCTGGTCTGGAGAAGGGTTGGGTAAGAGGCTCATGGAGGACCCCAGGGAGAAAAGATGGCTGGGGCTGCAGGCTTAGGGCCCCCAGAGTAAAGGTCACATTTCCCAAGCAGTTGAAGGGAGTCCAGGTACTAGGGACAAGGTGAGGCATGAGGCAGGAAGTGGAGGAGGGCCAAGAGCAGGGAGGGTCCGGGAACTTCCTTCAGGCATCCTCTGGAATGGCCAGCCCCCTCCCCCTCCCGTGCCTTTCCCTTCGTGGCTGAGGACAGCGTCCCCCAAATCCCTGGCGTGGACGGTGGCTCCTCCCCGGGCGGGCCTCCCGTTGTGCCCTGCCGGGGCGGGGGAGGGGGGCTCACCTGGTGTCCGTCGCTCAGGGGGCACGGGCTGGCCTCCCCGCGGGCCCAGCCGGCCCCTGCCGACTCCAGGCCGCTCTCTGACGGGGGCGAGGCCCGGCCCGCCTGCCGCGCACCCTCCGGCCCATGGCGCTGGGGCCCTCGGCCCAGGCTCTCTCGGCTCCCGGCACCTTTTCTCCCCGCCGTTCGCGGTGGCGGCGGTGGCGGCGGCGGCAGCGGCAGCGACAGGCAGGCGGGTGCGCGCCGGCGGACACGCGCGCCGCGGACACGCACGTGGAGGGCGGACCGGGAGGGGCACGGGGATCCACCCGGGCCCCAGCCCGGCTCCGGAGGTCACGAGGACACGCGGCCACTGCAGCGCCCACGGGTGGCGTCCAGTTACGCCCGAGGCCCGGCCAGGCCCGTCGCGCGGCCCCACGGAGCTGCCGCAGCGCACTCACCCTGGCACGGGCGCGCGCGCCCTCGACCACCCTGGCGCCCAAGCATCCTGCACCGCTCAGGCGGGCGCCGCGGCTCTGCAGTCGCCCAGACAAAGCGCCAGCTCGAAGGCCCCTTCACCATCTCCCAGGGACGGGTCTTTGTCACATGTCTCTGGGCACCCTCCCCAACACGCCCACATATGCCCACACGCCCACACCTCCCCGCACCCACGGGCAGGGCCGGGCGCAAACCCGCACTGTTGCTGGGACCCTCGCGTTCACAAACACACACTGAAGGTCACAACCGTTCTGCATCACCGAGTCACGTGAAGGATCCCCCACAGGCCCAGGCCCTGGGGGGCTGGGGTGGCGCCCCCAACAGGGCTTCTGCGGGTGGGGCCTGAGGGCTCTGCCACGGGACTGGCGTCGCGCCCCGCCCCACGGCGCCCCTCCCTCCTCTGCTCGGTCTTCCTCCCGCCCTGCCTGGCGCTCCCCAGCCAACCGGCCTCCGCCTGCGGCCGGATTGGTCTGCGCTGCGCGGTTTCCCAGCAGGCTGGCGGTGGCACGCTGTTTGAAGCTGTGCGTCAGTGGTCCTCTCCCGTCCACAGCTCCGCCTCCCCCTTCCCCCGCGTGGCCTCCTCCTAGGGAGTGCGGCCCGAAAGGTCTAAGACGTGAGGTGGCGCCACCGCAGAGCCCGGGCTTCGACCGGCGTGCGGAGGGCTGAGAACCGGGTTGGGTGTCTCAGTGCTTGTTAGTCTCCACCGTCAGGAGTGGTTCTCCTAATTGAGACGGGAAGTTGTCACTGTCACCTCCTATGGGGCAGCTCTTCGTCCTCGGGCTACCCGGGCCCCTTCTTCCTATTCCCCTCCCTCTACACCTGAGTCTAAGAATTGCGTGGGTGGCAGGAGCTCGCGGAGACAGAGGCTGGATTCTCGTCCTGCCTGGTACAGCTGCCCAGCCTTGAGCAAGTTACTGAACTACAGAAACAGTTTTCTCATGGAGATCTAGGGCTGTTAATTGCCTGTACTATTCACACCTAAGGGGGTAGGAAATTCGCAATTTGAAGGGCTTAAGTCCTCGCAGCTGGGAGCCATCGCTTGGGTTGTTCGTGTTGCTGGGACACCCCAGCTGTTGCAAAACCATTTGGATCTTTAGTGTGGTCAGCTGTGATGTGAGGCGGTGCCAGATACTTCCTTCTTCCCCTAAAGAGTTTCCCTTCACGCCAAACGTACACGTGTTCGAGCATCTGCCGTGGGTTACCCTGTCCTGGGAGCGAGGTGGGTCCTGGAATGGTGGTGGGTCCAGTAGTGGCAAGGAGAAATCTACACGGTTGGGGCTCTGAGGCTCCTACTCACCTTTATGCAGCCCTGGTTTCTTCAGATATTTTAACAGTTAAGTGTCATTCTTCAGTTCCTCCCCCCGACCCCCCTTTTTTGGGCATGGGCAAGTTTCCAGGAGACAAGCAGATGCAAGGCACTGATAGCTGGGCCGTGCTTTGTAATCGTTAATGACTCCCTCTCAGAATCTGGTGGGCAAGGCACTCTTCTTGTCCAATCTGTTGGGCTTGTGGGTGGGGGGGAGGGAAGGTGGACTGAGGCAGAAGAGATTAAGAATACAAGATTTGTCGTGGGATAGGGGTCTAGCATGCCCAGTCACACAGGGAGGTGGGTAGGCAGGGTAGAGCCAAGGCATCCATCTATCAGATGGGCTCCTAGGAGCACAGGGTGCAGGGCTTGGTGAGCTCCATGGGGAGTGCAGAGGTTCAAGAGAGCCTGTTCCACCTGGCTCTGAAGACAGACGCTGTCACTGAAGAGCAGGTCCAGATCAGGGCCTCCTAAGGACAGTGGAGTGTGAGAAGTGGAAGTGTAGAGGGGACAGAGGAGGTCCGGGTGGAGTGTCCAGGTGGGAGCTGTTAGCCAGAGGGTTGGGGGGAGCCTTTAGAGTTAGCAAGTGTGATCTCATGGTAGTGGGTTAAAGGGTGGTGTGCCTGCTTTTATAGGTGCTGAGCTGGGTTCTAGGCTGTGGGGAGGTGCTAGGCTGTGGGGAGGAGGGAGCGGCATTGGCATATGTTCTGGGGTGAGCAAGACTGGAAGGTGTGCATGCAGCCCCTGGCGACTTCAGGGGTTGCCAGGATGGTGGTGAGATGGGGAGGCCACAGAGCTCCGGGCTGACACTCTGTTCGCTCCTCAAGCTACATGGTGACTGCTCTGCCTGTGTCTTGCAGACCAACATCCCCTTCCTGCAGAATGTGATCAACAACCAACAGTTCCTGTCGGGCACTGTGGACACCCAGTTCATTGATGAGAACCCTGACCTGTTCCAGCTGCGGCCTGCACAGAACCGGGCCCAGAAGCTGTTACATTACCTCGGTCTGCCCGCCCTGCCCTTCTCTCCCCTCCTAAGTTTTCCTTGTCTCCCACCCCCATAGCCCTTCCCTTGTTAAGGTCCTGTAGCCTTCTTTCAGTCCACATGGCCCTTAATAGGTCTCCACTGCCTGGACCCAAGAGGCCTGGGTGTCTGGGAGAAAGTCTCTATCCCCAAGCCTACCACCTACGTACTCACACTGTTACTCTGCCCAGCCTGTCTTGACACAGCACCCACTTTCTCCCCAGGACATGTCATGGTGAATGGTCCTACTACTCCAATTCCTGTCAAGGCCAGTCCTAGCCCTGTGGACCCTGTTGTTCCTGCAGTGCCCATAGGTAGATGAGATCCATTTTTACCACCTCAAGGGGATAATGGGAAGTTGCTACCTGCAGGCTGGGCACTGATGCTCTTGTCTACCATAGGCCCACCCCCAACTGGCTTCAGAGACATCCTTCTGAGAGAGGGGCCAGAGGGCTTTGCCCGAGCCGTGCGGAACCACCCGGGGCTGCTGCTGATGGACACGACATTCCGGGATGCCCACCAGTCACTACTGGCCACTCGAGTGCGCACGCACGATCTCAAGAAGATTGCGCCTTATGTTGCCCACAGCTTCAGCAAACTCTTCAGCATAGAGAACTGGGGAGGTAGCCAGAGGGGGGCCGGGTGGTAGACGGTGGAGAGCTGGGGAGGTAGCCAGAGGGGGGCCGGCTACGGTGCTGGCGGGAACCGAGTGACCAACCCAGAGGGCTCGGGACGCTAGGGACAGAGATGCTGACAGTGAGGTGGGTTCGTCCCACAGACACCAACTAAGCGAGCTCCTTCTGGAAGGGCACCAGGCTTGAGGCTGCAGAGCTGGGATGCAGGGGCCGCCAGTGGAGGGGGAGGCTGGCAGCTCTGATGCTGGGAACATGTGGAACCAGGAAGTGTGCAGGCTACACAGCTGCAGGGCCCCGTGGGGTCCTCACGACATGGAGTAACCATCTCTCCTTTCTGTGCAGGAGCCACATTTGATGTTGCCATGCGCTTCTTATACGAATGCCCCTGGCGGCGGCTTCAGGAACTCCGGGAGCTCATCCCCAACATCCCATTCCAGATGCTGCTGCGGGGGGCCAATGCCGTGGGCTATACCAACTACCCTGACAACGTGGTCTTCAAGTGAGCCTGGGTCGGCTGGGACCACACAGCGGTGGGCTCTAGAGGGTCTTTGACTTCATGTTATGGGGACCAAACAAAATGGCAGAGATGGAGAGGGCAGAGCTTCTGGATCTCTGCGGCAACAGACACTGAGGGAGATGACTTGTCACGGGACTCACAGCACGGAATGGGGGTTGGAATCTGGGCCTTAGGGCTCTGCTCAGTGTTCTCCCCTCAGCCACCACTCCTTCGCTAAGAGTCTTCCTAAACCTCCAGGCTCAGTCAGGCTGGACAGCTCTTGCCAGTCACCTCCTGGCCCAGGCTGCGCTGGAAAAGGCGGTGTTCACACTTTGAAGCCCCCACTCCTCTGCCAGGCCAGACTTCATTTGCTAGAGGCCAGGAGCTAGAGAAGGGAGGGAGTCAGGTAGGACTCACCTGTCTTCTCCCCTGCCAGGTTCTGTGAGGTGGCCAAAGAAAACGGTATGGACATCTTCCGAATCTTTGACTCCCTCAACTACTTGCCAAATATGCTGCTGGGCATGGAAGCAGCAGGCAGTGCTGGGGCCGTGGTGGAGGCTGCCATCTCATACACGGGTGATGTGGCCGACCCCAGTCGCACTAAATACTCGCTGGAGTACTACATGGGCTTAGCTGAAGAACTGGTGCGAGCCGGCACCCACATCCTGTGCATTAAGGTGCCAGGGCCTCTTGCCCATCTCTTCCTTTCCCCCTCCCACCATGCCCACCATGACCCGCAACGCAGGAACACATTGGGTCCCTCCTTACCATATTTCCTTCTCTTCTTCACTTTTCAGGACATGGCAGGCCTGCTAAAGCCTGCAGCCTGCACCATGCTGGTCAGCTCCCTCCGAGACCGATTCCCCGACCTCCCATTGCACATCCACACCCATGACACATCAGGGGCAGGTGTGGCAGCCATGCTGGCCTGCGCACAAGCTGGGGCTGATGTTGTGGATGTAGCAGCAGACGCCATGTCTGGGATGACCTCACAGCCCAGCATGGGGGCCCTGGTGGCCTGTACCAAAGGGACTCCACTGGACACAGGTAGGCTAGAACAGCCCATGGCCTGTAGTTGTGAATAATCCCAGCAGAGTCTGGGACACAGAATCCAGATGCCTCCTTCTGGCCTGGCCTCCCATCCTGGAAGCTACCCCTGGGAGCAATGGCACATTGCCAAGCGCTCCTGACTCCAGGTTCCCCGCAGAGGTGCCCATGGAGCGTGTGTTTGACTACAGTGAGTACTGGGAAGGAGCGCGGGGACTGTACGCAGCTTTCGATTGCACGGCAACCATGAAGTCTGGCAACTCAGACGTGTATGAGAATGAGATCCCAGGGGGCCAGTACACCAACCTACACTTCCAGGCCCACAGCATGGGACTTGGCTCCAAGTTCAAGGAGGTCAAGAAAGCCTACGTGGAGGCTAACCAGATGCTGGGGGACCTCATCAAGGTGAGCAAGGCCCTCACGTAACGGCCTGCACACTGCACTTCTGTTCTGGGCCCAGCCTGCTCCTTACCAGAGATCTTTCCAGGTTACGCCATCCTCCAAGATTGTGGGGGACCTGGCCCAGTTCATGGTGCAGAATGGGCTGAGCCGGGCAGAGGTTGAAGCTCAGGCAGAAGAGCTGTCCTTCCCCCGGTCTGTGGTGGAGTTCCTGCAGGGCTACATCGGCATTCCTCACGGGGGTTTCCCCGAGCCCTTTCGCTCCAAGGTAGGGAAGGTGCCTCCTGGATGCAGTGGGGACTGACTTCCAGAATACTGCCTGACCCTCTGCTTTGCTCCTCAGGTGCTAAAGGACCTTCCAAGAATAGAGGGCCGGCCTGGAGCCTCCTTCCCGCCTCTGAACCTGCAGGAGCTGGAGAAGCACCTGATTGAGAGGCATGGGGAGGAAGTGACCCCAGAGGACGTCCTCTCTGCAGCCATGTACCCTGATGTCTTTGCCCAATTCAAAGACTTCACGGCCACCTTTGGCCCCCTGGATAGCCTCAACACCCGCCTCTTTCTTCAAGGACCCAAACTTGCAGAGGAGTTTGAGGTCAGTGGTTCTTACACTTGTCTTCACTCAGCCCCAAAGACTACATCACCCCGGCAAACAGCCTCCAAACTTGGTTCTCACAGCCCTGTGAGCTGTAGAGCAGAAGTGGTCCTGTGTGGCCAGTGGCTACGACTTTACACAGGAGAACTGGGATTCAGGGCCTGTTTTCCCGACACTCTCCCCAGCTCTCATCTCGAACCTCTTCTGCAGGTGGAACTGGAACGGGGCAAGACACTGCACATCAAAGCCCTGGCTGTGAGTGACCTGAACCGGGCTGGCCAGAGGCAGGTTTTCTTTGAACTCAATGGGCAGCTTCGGTCAATTTTGGTTAAGGACACCCAGGCCATGAAGGTACAGTGCTGTCAGGTCGGGGCCAGCCAGGTGGTAGGAGTGGGCCTGACCTGCTATCTCATGTCATCTGTCCTCTCTGTAGGAGATGCACTTCCACCCCAAGGCTCTGAAGGATGTGAAGGGACAAATTGGGGCCCCTATGCCCGGGAAGGTCATAGACATCAAGGTGGAAGCAGGAACCAAGGTGGTTAAGGGCCAGCCCCTCTGTGTGCTCAGCGCCATGAAGATGGAGACTGTGGTGACTTCGCCCATCGAGGGCACTATCCGCAAAGTTCATGTGACCAAGGACATGACGCTGGAAGGCGATGACCTCATCTTAGAGATGGAGTGATCTTGCTCCAGACTGGAAGCCCAGCCAACCCTACCCCAAGCCTCCCCACAGAAGCTGTGCAGCCAGGGCAGGCCCAGCCAGCCAGGGCCTGAGAGCAGGAAGGCCAGGCCCCTGAGGTCCTGTCCCATGGAACAGCACACACTACTTGCAATGGCCCATTCCCTTCAGCCGTCTGTCCTCTCCTTACCGGCAGGCAGTTGCTCACATATTCATCTCTTGCCAAATAAGGGTCTGCTCCTTGTAGGAGAGTACATGCGTAAGGTGGCCTCGTACCCGGGGAGGTGGTTTAGGGGGTCTACCTCTGGGGGTAGGAGGAAGACCTAATTTGCAGGTCCTGGGAAATTTGCTCAATAAAAGTGGCCTTCCCTTGCCCTCCACACTAGGTTGTGTACAAATACCCCACCCCTAATGCTGCCCCCAGCCTCGAGGCAGGGAGGGTGGAGCTTCTCCCAAACACCCATGGGATCTAGGTCAGATCTGCTTTTTACTTTTTTTTTTTTTTTTTCAACCTTCCTGGACCTCAGCAAATTAGACCCTGCAGCCTATCTGCCTGATGTTCTCGGGTACTGACACCCTACGACCTAAATGTATTTTTTACAGGCCACTTCCTACCTAACGCCTCACCTCCCAGCCACCAGCTTCCACACAGGCTGGGGAGGCAAGAGCTCCCCAGGAGGCAGGTGTATGACTTGGATACTCCCCTTTACAGCTTCGTGAGTGTGGCTATGTCACAGCCAGCCTTGGGGGCAGGGTGTCAATGGGGAATGATCACCGGTCCATGTCTCTCCCCAGTCACCAGCTTCAGAACAACCTTGAATGTAGGGGACCTAAAGGGATATTTGCAAATTGTTTAAAGAGCAAAGGAAAACAAAAACCATCTAGAAGTGCAGTGAGCGGGTAGACTAGAGGCCTGAGGAACCTGGAGTTGCTGCATAGAGCCCTTGCCACTCTCCGGGCTGTGACCTTTGTCCTGGGTTCCTCCAGAGACTGAGACGGAGAGCAGTCCACGTAGAGCCAGGCTCTGGCACCACCCTCCATCCTCACATGACTCGGCAGGAAGCTCCACTGTTGGGGGTAGAGCAGTGGGAATTCCTTGATCTTGTAGCCAAGTTGTAGCCCCACCTTGGATGAGATGATGGGTTTCTACCTGGTACCTGCTACTCAGAAAGAGTAAGCCACAGTCTGGGCAGCTGAAGGCACCACCCGATCCTTCACTGTTGGGATCTGCTTGCCAGGCTCGGCTGCCCAGGTCAGCATTGCTCAGGGTAGCCAGGATAGTGCACATACTCCCAAGTGCTGCCTCCAGCCCTTACCAAGACCCAAGTACGTGGATTCCCAAAGGTCCAACACCATGTTACCCAAGTTAAATCTCTTTAATATCCCAATACAAAGTCTTGATGCAAAAAGACAATGAGAAAACCCTGGAAGTTGGGAGGAGGGGTTTTATAAATAAACCCACTGGAGCAGCTTTTCAGAAGGGGGTGGGCAGCAAAGGAGCTGGAGAAGCAGCAGTCCAGAAAGGGAGTGCACAGCTCCTAGGGTCTGCCCTTGTCCCCCCACTTCCTGCTGCTCAATCCCCCTTTGAAAGGGGCTGCGCCCTTTGGATATCTGCAACTTTCTCTTGGTCCCTGGGATTCAACTAGCTCTGGCTTCAATCCCCTACAAAAATTCCTGAGATCTCGGGGACCCCAGCCAGCCCCTCCCTTGCAGTATTCCTTGACAAGGAGGAGCTGGAGAGCCCGTCAGAGTTCACATGAGTGCACACAAGAGTGACGGTCAGGAGCACAGTAAGGTCTCTGAGGCCCCCGTTCGTTCCAAAAGCACGCAGAGGGGAAGGCTGCCATAGAGCTTGGGGTCTGTCAGGGGCTGAAGCAAAAGCAGGAAGAGTCCCACGCCAAGGGCATAGCCTGCCAGCAATGGCCACTTCTGTGGATGCTCCAGGGCTGCACACACAGCAGGGAAACCCATGTAGTTGCAGAAAGAATGGCAGAGAACCGGGCCTATCAGGTGTCCTGGAGGGGAGATGGTATAATGTATGAAGCAGCCCCCCCCCCGCCACTGGCCCTTCTAGAGCTACCCTTGTCCCCTGAACAGGAACTCAATGACCCCCTACCCCGCACTGTCACCTGCCTCATGTCCTGACCTCTCAGTCCTTAAAAAGCTGAGGGCCCTAGCTTAGCCTGTCTCCAGGACTGTGGCTGAAGAAACTCTGCTATATCTACAGTATTACCCTTCTCCCACCCACATTTGGGGGCCCCTGGAGACCCATGATAGGCCGAGGACCAACCTGTGCGGATGAAGAGGAAAGCCGTGTAAGCACCGAAGACAGCTGTGTAGGAGAACTGGAACGCTGGAGATGGAGGCTTCGAGTGACCACACCTGCATGCCCACCCTGCCCCAGAACTGCACATCCCACAGCCAGGGACCCCTCTCTCCCCTTGGCAGTGGCTGCCATGACCTATGGCTGTTCTCTGTACTCCACCTCCCAGAGTCAGTGGTCCCCACCCAATACTTATAGGCGTCTGTCTCCAGCCCTTTCTGTAGAGTGTCCTCAGGGATATCAGAACATCCCAACCCATGACTGTTCCTGGGCATCTCTCCAGGCCTCACCTGCAGACAAGAAGATACTCCCCACACTGCTTTGGCGGAAGCGCAGCTGCTCAATAATGTGGTGAAAATGGGCTGGAAGGAAGGTGAAAACCACATCATATCCCCCAGCTTTCTATCTAGCCTCCCTCCTCCTCCTATATCCCATTTTTAGCCCTCATGCTGGGAACATCTTCGCTGGGGCGGTTAGACAGACTCACCAACTCCAAAAAAAAGTGGGCAGGTAAACACAGCAGGGCCCAGACCTGTGCATGGTGCTAGCATGGGCAGCATACAAGCCCGGAATACCAGTTCCTCTGTCAAGGGTGCGATGACTTGGTTTCGTAGCCAGCGCATGTCTGTGAGGCAGCGGGCCCAAGAACGGGGGGCTAGGGTGAATATTCAGGATAAGCAATGAGTGTCTAGTTGTTAAAAACTGACACTCCTGGGGCCCTCTGCCACAGATTTACTCTGGCCGAACTCGGGTCAGGAAATCCTGAGACTCGGAATGGGGCAAGGAATAAACCTTATTACTCCAAATGACACTGTCTTGAGATAACTGACAACAGTAAGGAAAGGCAAGAGTAGATGAGGGAGCCATAGCAAATTCTGGAGGCACCAAAAAAACCAAGACCAATCTTTGGGGAAGCCAAAGGATGGAAAAGCAGGGGAAGGTGCTGTCTGGCCCCATATCAGGTACTGTGTTGGGTCCTGAAAAAAACCTGCTCTAGTATCATAAATTGACAAGATAGCCAGCACTAAAATCCTATTTTATTGAGGAGGTGACATCTCACCTCTTCAGTCCAGATCACACCATCTCACTGACTCCTTTCCCCAGCGTCCTGGACTGCCTGTGCCTACCTTTTCCTCAGTCTTGAAGACTCACCCAGGACAACCTTCAGCCCATCTGTCAGGTCACACGGGCAATCCATAGAGAGCTGCATCAGTGGACCCAGGAAAAGGATCTGCGGGTAGAAAAACAGATCCAATGAAAGATTTTCACCACAATCCAATGACCTTGTTCACACCTGTGCCCTTGGTCAGCCTCACGAAACCTCAGGTTTCCTGAGTTCTAGGATTTCCCAGCTATACACACCAGGGGCTTGAGGGCCACATCATAATTCCTGTCTGCCATCCGCCAAAAGCTGGACACAAGAAGGGCAGGTCATTACACTAATGACAACAGAGTGGGGAAAATAAAGCAGGACTCACCATAGTTAGCAGCAGGGGCAGCAGAGCTGCTGGGAAAATGCCCTCCAGCCTGAAGCCCATCAAGGTGAGCAGTGATGTGCCTGGCTGAGCCAGAGGAAAGGGGGCATCAGTGATGTTCCCTCCCACAAGAATCTGCATTCTTTCCCGGGTTGCCCTGGGCCCCGCCTCCTTCGCACCTGGATGCCCGTGAGTTCCCTCCAGAGTAGCACGCAAAGAGGGGAGAGACTGGAGACTACCAGGACACTGGTGAAACGCCGCTTGATGACGGCAGGGTGGTCCCTAGGAGGGCGGACAGTAAGCTCCGGGGGTCTGTAGCAACCACCTGCCAACGCGGCCCCTCCCCGGTCCGCCCAAGCTCCGCCCGCAGCCCCGCCTCACGAGGGCGCGGATTCCGGCCGCGCGCAGCCCCCGCACCTGGGCAGCTCGCTCTTCCACACGTAGAGGCTGCCCACGTAGGAGCAGGCGAGGCTGAAGCAGGAGAACACGGACACCCAGCAGCACAGCCCCGGGCCCGGGCCGCTCAGCGCGGCTGACTCGGGCTGCCGCTCCGGCCGCGACACCGACAGTAGACGCAGCCCGTCCCCGCCCAGCGCCGCCATCACGCCCGGACCCGTGGCGCGCAGCAGTGACGCGGCTGCGCGGATGACGTCAGGCGGCGGCGCGAGCAGCCGTCTCCCCGCCCCCCCGGCGCCCCTCCCCTCGTACTGTAGTCGACACGGGGTGCTTGGAGCAGCTTTATTGAACCATGGGAGGCGCGACACGCGGGTCCCGGGCGTCCGTGCCTCGCTGCGACCCTCAGCAGCGGACGCTTAGGCCCAGTGTCCCGGACTTAGCCACTCGGACAGATTGGAGACCTCCCGCAGCCACAGGTCCTGCGGAGCAGAGGAGGCCGTGGTGAGGACCCGACGGCAGCCCTCAGGCCCGCACCCGCCCAGGGCTCGCCGCGGTACCTCCAGGCCGCCCGCGGGGCTCGCTGCGTGTGGCGCCTGGGCCCTGCCGTGGGCCGCCCGGCTCTGCGAGCCTCCGTCAGGGAGGGAGGCCTCGGTGGGCTCGCGGCGGCGCGCGGCAGACTCTTGCGGGCTCAGGTTCCTGGCGGGGTGCAGAGCTCGCGATTCTTCCCTGCCCTGGTTGGGGTCGCTCCTCTTGAGCCTCTTGTTTTCTGCTTGCCCGCTGGTTTCTAGGAGAAAATAAGCCCGTTTCGTCTTGCTTCCGAAACTTTGTGCCCGGAGATTCTTGGGGCTGGGACGCTGGGCATGGGCACAGTTCTAAATTAACTTCCAGATGACAACCTCTCAGCGCTTGACCTTCCGTAGTGTCTCCTCCCTCCCCTCTTTAGCTGGACCTTGACAGGGGGCACCTGTAACTTTCCGCACAGATTGTCAGGGTGACATGCATTCCAGGGTGGTCCTGTTTGAAACCAAGCTTTTATTGCTTAGGGCAAAAGACAACTCAGTCTCTGCCTGAGGTTGTACTAGCAGTTGCTACAAAGGCAGCCTTTAGTTGCTGATGTTTACACAGACGCATGTAACCCAGGTTGGCCTTAAACTGATCATCCTGCCTCTACCATCCAAGTGCTGGGATTCTAGACACTCGTCAACGTGCTTTAGCTCAGCGGTTCTCAACCTGTGGGCCGCATGCCAGATATTTATGATTTATGAATTATTCATAACAGTGGCAAAATCATAGTTATGAAGTAGCAACAAAAAGAATTTTATGGCTGAGCGTTACCCCAAAATGAGGAACTGTATTAAAGGGTGGCAGCTTTAGGGAAGGTTGAAAGCCACTGTTAGCTTATGATAACAGATTCGCTTGTGGAAGAACAAAAAGGGAGGGGGATCAACTGGGTGTTGGCAAGGAGGCAAGCACTCTGTCACTGAGCTACATCTTGAGCCCCTGAGGTACGAATTTACAGCGTCTTGGCCTTAGCAATTTCCTCCTGAGCAGGTTCCTGGGGAGGTTGGTCAACGAATGCACTTTTCTCTGGAAAAGCTAACGTGCACATGCTAATAAGTCCAAGGCACATATTCCTATCAAGAATGTATTCCTAGGAATACATGCTGATGCTGCTCAAGACGCACAGTCGCTGTGAAAGCAACGGCATCCCAGCAGGTGGCAGCACAGCTAAAGTGGAGTGGAATAGTGGGACCCTTCCACGCCATGATTTTTACTCCTCTGTGTCAGTCCAGGGTTTACCCAAAGAGCTAAGCCTTACCTGCAAGGCACTCCAGACCAGGACTCTTGTGCCAGGCTTCGGCGCTCTGGGCTGAATTCTTTTTCTCTGGGGCCAGGCGCTTTAACAATTAGAAATTCCAAGTGAGTTTTGCACAAGTCTGAGCCTAATGAAGCTTGGTTTACAGGGACGAGCTTCACTTTGAACTTCCTCTTCCTCCTTCCTCATCAGTTTCTACTTGGTCTCCAAGCTTCAAAGCATCCTCCTGTGGACCTTGTGCCCCTCACACTCTAACCGTTTCCCAGCATATCTGTTCTGTCCTGAACTTCAGATCCTTGCCTGTGGTCTGCCTCCCCTCAGGCTCTGAAGTATGGCACTATTAACCATATATGTGTCCATCTTTCTACTCAAGATTTATTACGTATATCTGTATGAATTACATGTCTATATACGTACGTGTAGGAGGCCGGGAGAGGGAGTCAGATCCTCTGGCTTTGGAGTTATACTTTTATGACCTGCCTGGTATCAGTGCTGGGTCTGCTGCAGTAGCAGCATGATCCCTCTTAAACATAGCCCTTTCTCCAGGCTCTGTTTATTTATTTAGTCCTGGCTAGAACACAATATGTAGACCAGGCTGCACTTGAACTTGCAGAGCTCTTCCTGCCTTTGCTTCCCATGTGCTAGGATTAAAGGCATACACCCCAATGCCTGGCCATGTCTTATTTTAAGATAAACAAAATGTTTGAGAATGGGTCTCATATATCCCAGGGCTGACCTTGAATATCTGATCATCTGTCTCTATATACATATACACATAATTAAAAATACATCTTTAAGAAAGATGGAAATGAGTACTTTCATAGCTCAAAAAGTGCATGAAAGCTCCAGGCGCAACCCCTAGCGCTATATACAATGACATAGCAGCACACATGTAATCCCAGCACTCAGAGAGGGAGGCAGAATGATCAGGGGTTCAAGATCATTTCCAGCTACATAGGAGGATAAGGGCCATCCTCAGATACACAGTGAGACCCTGTCTCAAGCAACAAATCCCCCACCTGTAATGTCTACTTCAAACAACACCAAGGGAAAAGTGAAAAATAAAAAAGAATAGAAGGTGGGCTGGGGTTTTCGGGAGAGGGAAGCTGGGTTATCTGCAGGCACAGTGCTTGTTCCGTGTGATGGAGACTCTGGAGTTTGGTGGGAGGAACAGCACAGTGAGTATCCTTAAAAGCATTGAGTTGACACTTAAGAATGGTAAAACATAGGTAAGAATTATCCCACAGCACAATGCATTCTGTAATAAACTGCCTTTCTTTCTTTTTCCTTGAAGAGAGTTTCACTGCATATCTTTGGCTGTCTTAGAACTCCCTATATAGTCCAGGCTGGCCTCTTGCCTTCCAAATGCTGGGATTAAAGGTGTGAGCTGCCGCACCTGGCCTCCTCACTAAACCTTTTTTATGTTATGGTAGCGCTGCAGTCACAGCCATTTCTCATTTCCGAGGGACGGGTCCCACAGGGTCTCCCGGGATACCCAGATCTGACACCTGGCCTACACTGCTGCTAATACAAGTTCCAACTTGTAAGTAGTTGCATTCTGAGGACCACACAGTGGCAAAGACAGCCCTCAGGAAACAGTGCTGTTGCATTCAAGTCTGGTGTTTCCTTCTGGAAACTGGTCTTGACAGAAGGATGACCCACCCGAATGGGCAGCTGCGCTCTGAGAACCCTGCAGTATCTAGGTCCCCAGAGAGAGGCAGCCTCGTCTTCCAGATACAGCTCACTGGATTAACATTGTGGAGCATTCAATTCTTGTCTGCACCCTAGGAAACCAAACCTTTCCTTAGAGAACTGTTTATGTCTCCTTAAACTATAGATGAGCTAATTCTGTATCCGGTGAGTTGGATAGTTAAAATAGAAACAAAAACCAAAAAACCCAACCAAACAACAGAAAAAAGCCAAAGCAAAGGAATTTGACCTATTGCCTCGATCATGTAGCTTGTAGCTGAAGCCACTAGGTGCCACTATTATGCCACCAATGAGTTGGTCTAGAGGGAAGGAGTGATGACAATGATCTGTGTGCACTCACTCCCTTGCTGGTCACTCAGCCTACAAAGACACAAGAGATCAGGCTTTGAAGCCCTGCCAGTTACCAGCTGTGTGACCAGCAAGTGTTAAGTTTTAGTTACCTTATCTATAACATGGAAAATAATGACCTAACTCAGAACATTTTTGTTGATACTGAAGTGGAAATACAAATTAGGTGATCTGTAAATCCTCCTTTCTTCCAAGATCTTGAGTTCACTAGCCACCCATAGTGGGCTATGGGTGGCCCTGAGACCATGAGCCACCACTGGAGCAAAAAGGGATAAAGAGGTCAGATCGAGTCTTTTCAGATCTCACTGAGATGTCAGAGAGGTCTGAGCAAAAGAGCTTCAGAAACAGAAATACCCTAGATGCTGAGGGGACTCCCCGGGTCCTAATGATGGCTTTTGCTGCACCCTCAAGATGCGCCTGGTTGTAGTGAACTGGATTGTGCTCCACGTTGTCCATCCTAACACCAAGAGCCTGTGAATGTGAGGTTATTTGGAGAAAGGGTCTTTGCAGATATAATTAAGGATTCAGAGATAGGACCATACTGCAAGATGGATTCATGGCAGGCCCTCCTAAATCCGAGAAACAGTTGGGTAGAGAAAGGCTAGGTGACGATGAAGATAGAAATGAGTTATGGAGGCCACAAGCCAGGCAACCAGAGAGGCAGGATGGATTCTCTCTCAGGGTCTCTGAAAGAAACGCAGCCCTGCTCACACCTTGATTTTGGATTCTGGCCTCCAGAACTATGACAGAATGGTGTTTTAAAGTCACTAGGTTTTTGGTACTGTCTTACGGCATCTCTAGGAAACTAAGTAGTAGTTAGCAGCCTTACATGCTTGAGGTGTGGCCATTGGCTCTCCAACTTGGCGAGAACCAGTGAGCCAGCTGAGGGCTGCAGACAGGTAGGACGGAAGTTGTGAAGAAAGGATTTACAGGGCTCAGCATTTTGTGGGCTGCCCCACCCCGATAAAGAGAAGGAAGCAAATCCAAGAAATCCCAAGATCCTTCCATGACCAAGCACCAACATTCCCCATCCAGTTAGGTAAAAAGAGGTACAAGGGGGAGAGCAAATGCAGAGGGCATGCTGAAGGTCCTGTTCTTTTAGAAGGTCTATTCAGATTATTTTAGGAAGTGAATGATGAAATGCAGTTTGACGGGCTGGAGATGGCACAGTATTTAAGAGCACTCGCTACTCGGAGAGGGCAGGGGTTTGGCTTCTGGCATCTCACATCCACCTGTAACTCTAGTGCCAAGGGATCATGTGTGAATCAGCTGATTGCCTTTATGGCTGAACAGTATCCCACCATATATATCATCAAACTGCCTATCCACAAACCTTGACACAAGATTGTTCCCGACCTGAGGTTCTGACAAAAGAACTATGAACATGGATGAAATAGTTTCTGTGTCACATAGTGGGGTAGCTACATCAGGAAGGTATATCTGTAACTTCAAAACAAAACAAAACAAACAACGGGTTGCTTCCAAAGGACTTGTTACCTACCCTACCCCCCTTAAAGGCAGGGTTCATCAGATTGTCCGGGTTGGGCCTGGGCTACCTCAGCTGCCAGAGCAAGGACTACGGGCACATTGGCCTTTTTATTCCCCAAATCTGTGGGGTTTATTTGATGAGTGTATGAATTTTATTTGCGGTTCATATGTTTTGTATGAGCACTTTTCTTAAGCTTGTGTTCACTTACTGAATTTTAAGAGTTTCTATAAAGAAAATTTTAAATATATCCTAAAGCCTGTATTTATTTTCAAACGAGAAATCCAGTTTCTTCCATAGATACAAGGCTATCCTGT
Source organism: Psammomys obesus (assembly GCF_907164565.1). NCBI lineage: Eukaryota > Metazoa > Chordata > Mammalia > Rodentia > Muridae > Psammomys > Psammomys obesus. The sequence goes on along the minus strand of NW_026591560.1, from coordinate 2,825,514 downwards.
GCCACAAGGGTATTTACTTTTAGTAAATTGCCTTTTTCATCATTTGTCAAATGTACTGCCAAAAATACCCTCCTGATAAGTACTTTTAAAAATATCAGATACCATGTCAGGCAGTGGTGGCTCATGCCTTTAAGTCCAGCACTTGGGAGGCAGAGGCAGGTGGATCTCTGTGAATCTGAGGCCAGCCTGGTCCAAAGATCAAGTCCAGGACAGACAGGACTACACAGAGAAAACAAACAAAAATCAGATGCTACATTTCTAATTTCTGATAGTAGCTTTGTTTTGTTTTGTGTAGCCCTGTCTATCCTAGACTCAATCTGTAGACCAGGCTGGCCTGAAACTCACAGAGATCCACCTGCTTCTGCCTGGGATCAAGGGTGTGTGCCACCACCGCTTGGCAGCTTATTGTTTAAAAGAAAAAAAAATCTGAGAAAAGGCAACTCAATCTGGTCTTGAACTCACTATGTAGCCCAGGCCTGCCTTAGACTCTCATGTCCCTGCCCCACCCTCCTGAGTACTAGGATTACAGGTGTGTACCACACGAACCCTTCTCTTTTATTCTGGTTACACTTTTATTGATATTCTCAACACATTATACCTTTTAGTTTCAGTGGTTTTCTTTATTTCCTATTAATCTCCACCTGGCTTTTTTTTTTTTTTTTTTTTTTTAGATTTGCTTATTATGTATATAGTGTTCTATCTGCACGTATACTTGTAGGCCAGAAGAGGGCACCAGATCTCATTATAGATGGTTGTGAGCCACCATGTGGTACTAGGAATTGAACTCAGGACCTCTGGAAGAGCAGCCAGTGCTCCTAACCTCTGAGCCATCTCTCCAGGCCCTCCACTTGGCTTTTTATCATCTCATTTTCTCCATTTGTACAGCTTGCTCTTCTCATTTTGTAGGACCACTGGAAGGCAAGGCTGCTGTGTTGAAACTGTCCCCTCCAGGCAATAAAACATTAGATATAGTCCATAAATTCCATTTGCATTTTCATTTAATTAAAATACTTCAACTTTTCTTGAAACACTTCATGTTTAACCTCATTTATCATTTATTTTCTAACTACTTTGGACTCCTTTAGATATTTTTCTGTCATATTTCAGTAATTCTTTGTTTTTTATTTTGGAGACAGGGTTTCTCTGTGTAGCCTTGACTATCCTGGAACTCACTCTGTAGATCAGGCTGGCCTTGAACTTACAGAGATCCGACTGCTTCTACTTCTGGGATTAAAGGCATGCACTACCATGCCTAGTTTATTTTAGTAATTCTAATGTGGTTAAAGCATACTCCAGAGGCTGGGGATATGGCTTGGCTCAGTGGGTAAAGAGTTTGCCACCAGGCCTGATAACCTGAGTGCCATATTTTGAGCCCACATGATCGGAGAGGACAGATCCCTGCCAGTTATCTCTCTGATTTCTACATATGTAGAAGTGTGGCAAGTGTCACAAATAAATGTCAACAAACACACACCAAGTACTTCAGAGCAAGATGAGTCACTGGGTGAAGGCACTCGCCAGTCCTGAGTACCCAAGTTCAATCCCTGGAACACACATGGACAGAGGAACAGCTTCTGCATGTTGTCCCCTGACTGCCACACAAGTAAAGTTTACATTTGTGTGACTTTAAATAAGTTTAGATATATTGAGAGATAGCTAATGTCTGGGAACATGGTCTATTCTGATACTGCCCAGAATATAATCTTTCTCAGACATAGTGATCTCCAATGGCTGGAATATGCTTTATCCTGTGTGCATGAAAGGTACTCTATTCTTCCATGGTTGGACAAAGTGTTTTTATGAACATCAGGTCACATTGATTGACAGCACTGTTAAAAACTTATACAGACTTACTGATTTTCTGTCTAGCTGTCCTATCAATTATTGCGAGAAGTATGTTGAAATTTCCAGGCATACCTTGGATTTAGCTCCTTGTACTTAAGAGTTTCTCTGTTTTGCTTCCTGTATTTTAAAGCCTTCTTAAAAGGTCTGTGCGTGTTCAGGCCTATACCGTCCCTGCATTATGCTGGTTTGGCATGGGTTCTTGGCTTAACATGATCTTTGTGGACTTCCCCTCGCCCTCTTCCTTCTTCTCCCCATGCCCCCTTTTGAGACAGAGATTTATCTGTGTATTTCTGGCTATCCTGAACTCACTCTGTACACCAGGCTGTCTTGGAACTCAGAGATCTGCATGCCTCCACTGGGATTAAAGGCATGCACCTACCTGGCTCCCCCCACCCCTAACTTTCAGAATAGCATTTAAAATCTCCCATGAGCTATTGTGTAAAATTGGCTTTGTTTAGATGTTTGTGTTTAGATGGTTTTTTTCCCCAGATGGAAGCTGTTGTGTCTGAACACATGCAAGCTAGATGTATTAAATGAAATTTTAGTTATGATTTTAACTTATGATGGGTCACTGTAAGGTAATCCAGTTGTAAGTTGAGCATCTACTGTGTCTTGATGACCAACTGACTTCATTAGTATGAAATGACCTTCTCTCTGTTCCTTATTTTTTATTGTGTGTATGATTGTGTATGTGTGAGTGATGCTGTAGCTGGATGTGGGCTGGATGACTACATTGTGGGCTGTGGATTCAGTTCTCTCCTTCCACCTTGTTTTTGATGCAGGGTCTCTCTTGCTGTCTCTGCTGTGCTGTGTACTCCAGGCTAGCTGATCCACAAGCTTCCAGCTGATTCTCTTGCCTTTACCTCCCATCTTGCTGTAGAGTGCTAAGATTATAAAGATACACACTACCACAGTTCACACTACCACATGGGAATCAAACTCTGGTCTCCAGATTTTTCTCAGCAAAAACCTCTACACCTGAGCCATCTCGCTGGCCCTGAAATGACCCTATTTAACCCACACAGTATTTTCTACTGTAAAATCTCCTGTGATGCTGATATAGCCAGTCTGGCTCTATTTTGTGCTAATACGGTGTGTATTTTCCTGCACATGTGTCTGTTCGTGCATGTGTATAGAGCGACAGTCTCTTCCTCTATCACTCCCCACCTTAGTTTTTGAGACAGGCTCTCTCACTGAACATGAAGGTAGCTGCCTGGCCAGCAAGTCCCTGGAGGCTCTGTCTCTACCAGAGCACTGAGATTACAGATATACACCACTGCACCCATTTTTATGTGAGTGCTGGGGATCAGAATTCAGAGCCTGCTGGGTGGTAGTGGCACACACCTTTAATCCAGTACTTGTGTTAAAGAGGCAGGCGGATCTCTGTGAGTTTGAGGCCAGCATGGTCTACAGAGCAAGTTCCAGTATAGCCAGAGCTACACAGAGAACCCGTCTTGAGAAAAACAAAGGAGAGATGGCTCAGTGGTTAAGAGCACCGGCTGCTCTTCTAGAGGTCCTGAGTTCAATTCCCAGTACCTGAGTTCAATTCCCAGTACCCACATGGTGGCTCACAACCATCTATGATATCTGGTGCCCTCTTGTGTACATGTGGACCAAATGCTCACACACATAAAAGAAACAAACCCCTCACAAAAAAACAGAATTGAGATCTCTGTGTAGCTTAGGCCTTGGCCTGGAGGTTTTCTGTGCAGCTTCCATGTGGCTTGGAGTATAGGTATGCACCAGCCACTCCGCCCAGCTTGTCTGTCTTTGGTAATTGTGTTGTTTAAACCAGATACATTTAATAGAATACTTTGTATGGCAGAGTTTAAATATATCACCTTTGGGGAGCTGGAGAGTGTTAAAAGCAATCTGCATCTTGTAGAAGATGCAGATTTGGTTCCCAAGATTCAATTTGGAGGGTCACAAGCATCTGTACCTCTGGTTTCAGGGGGTCTGTGCTGTCTTCTAGCCTCTGGCACTGATGCCTACAGTGTACACACACACACACACACACACATTCAGGCTAAACAGTGATACACAGGGAATAAAAGGAAATCTTAAAATAGTAAATATATCATTATAATTCATCCACCCTATTTCATTATTGCTGGTGTAGGACATGGTTGCCTCTCACAGGAGCTGATAAGTCTTCTCCCCTCTCTCACTCCCTTTCCGTTAGATGCCAGTGCCATGCTGTCTGGATTCTCTAACCCCCAGAGGTTTGAGTCGAATAAGCGACCTGTTCTCAAAGATTTGCCACAGCAGTGTCAAATAGACTGAGTAGCAGCCCTGGGTCCCAGCCCCATTGCTTACCTGTTGCCTGGGTTCCCTCTCCTTGTCTCATGGTTTCTATACTTTCTCTAGACAATATGTTGGGATAATCATAATTTTGTTTGATGAAAAAATGTTTTTTTCCTCAATTGGGTATGATGGTACATACTTTTAATTCCAACGCTCAAGAAGCAGAGGCAGACAGATCTCTATGAATTCAAAACTAGCCTGGTCTACCTAGAGAGTTTCAGGCCAGCCAAGGTAATATATAGTAAGACCCTATTCTCAAATTTTTTTTTTCCCATTTCTCAGAAATGACTATTCCATTTATTGCCTGATGTTAAGTAGACATCTTGATATCCCTCCCTCCCTCCCAGAAGCTATAGTGTAACGATTTAATCTTTTGTCTCTTTTGCTTATTCAACCCATGCTTTAGTTTTAAAAAAAAAAAAAAAAGTCGAGAGAACCAGAGGCAGGCATGATAGAGGCCCTCAGTATGCAGAAGCAGGCAGATCTCTGAGCTCATGTCCACACCAATAAGCCTGTTCCGAAAAACCAAAAGGGGAAGGAGAGAGAGAGGGTGAGCCAGAAAGGTGGCGTTACTTAAACAATTTACTATTAGCTCCACCTGAAGGTCCACAGAATTTTCTATCTAGGATCTCGCCTTGTTAGAGGACACTGGCACCAAAAGTTCTGGAGTTACCTCACCTCCTTGAGAGTAGAAACTTCAGCTTCCAGAAAGGAGAACTACTAAATGTAGGTTTTTATTAGACAAAACTTCACAACAGTGATTTTTAGGTGTGCATTATTATTATTTTACTGATATAGACCAAAGCTCACAAAGGTTAAACCACGTTTCTAATGATGTAAAAAATGACTCAGTGGTAGAAATGGAACTCAGTGTCTTGCCATGCTCTTGGCTTCTACAAAGCACTTGGTTCCTTGGTGTTTCTCTAGCACAGGCATCCTTGCTGGAAGGCCAGCCATCTGATCTGAAGCATTTGTCCTCATCTACCCTGAATTAAGAGCTCCTACGTCAAAGTGGGAGGTTTCTACTAAATACTGAGTGTGATCATTACACTTACCTGCTCTGTGTCACATGAGCAGTGGTGCAGAAACCTATGCTGGGTGATATCACAAAATATTCTGTGCAGTTTGGAGCCAAATTCCTGGGTGTCAGCTGCCTGCAACAGGTGAGAAACAGGAGTTACTGAACTAACCCCTGGAAACCAAAGGGGAAATGCTGTAGGGGTGAGAAGCTGGCATTCCCCACTGTGCCACAGGTCTGTCTCTGCCGGGAGCTTCAAAGGCAGGGAGGGACTAGGGTAATTGTTATGTGACTGCCATAGTCTTTCCACCTTAGCAAGGTCCTTCTACCAAGATCTTTGTCTACAGCAGATAATCATCACACAGATCCCTCTGTCTCATGCCTTGGCTGTGGAAGATTCTCTTCCATAAGATGAGCAAGAAAGCCATGATTCCTCTGAACCAGTGAGGCTGAGAAGAAGGTGGGGAATCTTCTCAAGCCTTTTGGAGAGAAGAGAACCAGAGAATGCAGTCTGCATCTAGGGCAAATGGGCTTAGCTTTAATGCTTTAGTACAGAACTGTGGTATCAGTTAAAGTACATGAGGAACCAGCTAAAATTATATGCTAATTAAAATAATCGTTAGGTGTGTGTTTGCATGTTTGTAAGCCATAGGTGTGCAGATTCCTACAGAGGCTAGAAGAGGCATCAAACCTTCTGGAGCTGGTTGTGAGCCACCTGATGTGAGTACTTGGAACTAAACTTGAGTCCTCTGGAAGAACAGCAAGTGCTCTTATAACAGCTGAGCCACTTCTCCAGCTCCTAAAATGTTAATTTTATGGATGAGAAATTGAAATTCAAAAAGAAGTAACTTAGTCAAGATCAGGTAGGACGAGAGTCAGGGCCACTCCTTCCTACTCCAGTCACCCACGTGCCCATAGGTGAAGCTACAACTAAAAGGCTCTTGCTTAGAAAGCTATTATTCTTTGTGCCATTAGCTCAAAGAGCTTCATTATAGACAGCAATTTTAGATAAAACAAGACAGCACATAAGTATTAAGTGAAGCACTATTTATATACAGCAATAAAAGTTACCAACTTAAATGCCTAACGTTAGAAGAATCATCAAATTAGATTAAGTAATAAAGTACACTATTTATTAATAAAAGCATTCTAACCATGTTGAAATTGGTAAAATGCCATTTTATATACAAAAATATAATCCCTTGGTTCCAACTATACAATATGAGATGTGAAAAATCAAAATTATAGTAATAGAAAGTAGTATTTACATTTTTCTATGGGTTGTATTATCTTTTAAGGAAAAAGTACATAAAGAAAAAGTAACAGCCAAGCATTGGAAGCAGAGGCAGATAGAGCTCTGTGAGTTCAGCTTCCCCTACACAGCCAAAACTTGTCTTAGAGGGGGCAGCAGCAACAAATAGGGAGTCTGTGATCTTCTGGCGATCCTGGCTGCTCACTAATCCAAAAGGAAGACGGGGACTAGCATGTACCGAGAACCCATCATGTGAAACCTGTTTTCACAGTCTCAGTTTCTTCAGCCACTACAACAAAATTTTCACAGACTAAGGGGTTATAAATGCCACAACCCTGATAATCACAGTTTTGGATGTCTGAGGCAAGATGGTTAATGGTGATTGTCACCTTGACACAATTTAGAATCACCTGGAAGAAAGGCCTCTGAACACACTAGTGGAGGGTGATGTTGATTACAGGAACTGATGTGGGAAGACCCCTCTGTTCTCTTGGCAGAAGGTCATGAACTGTATAAGATGGACAGTCGAGAGCACTGGCCTGCACACATGCATTCAATGCTCTGTGTCTTAAAGTTTCTGTTTCTGTGGGAAAACCCCAGGATCTAAAGCAACGTAAGGAGGAAAGAGTTGATTTAATTCTACACCTCTCGGGTAACGGTCTACCCCCAAGGGAAGCCAGTGTAAGAGCAGTGTAAGGCAGGAATCTGAAGGCAGAACCTGAAGCAGAAGGAACATGGCTCCCTGGCTTTCCGTGGCCTGCTCAGTCTGCTCTCTTAGATACTCCAGGGCCATCTGTCCAGGACAGCACCGTCCTAGCACATCAATCATTAATCAAGAAATGTCCCACAGGCTGGCCTGCTGAGCCGATCATTTTCTCAATGATCCCTCCCTTCTCAATGGTTCCCTCCTCTCCCGTGTCTTTACCTTCTGTCAAGTTGACAAAACACTGGCCACCACATTCTGTTAAAGACTATAAATGTAATGTGATCAACTCAAGCTCTTGCTGTCCTGACATCCACAATGGATTGAGCTGAAATAACCCTTCTCCCTTAAGTTGCTCTGTCAGACTGTGTTAATGCCGCAACTCTAGAAACCAAGATCAGGAGGCAGCACAGCGAGGTTCTGGTAAGAGCCCTCTTCAGGGTCTTTTCCAGTGTCTTCCTGCATCCTCACATTGCGGAAGGGCCAAGGGTTTATCTGAAGGCACTATTTTTATTTTTTAATTTAGTGGGTGAACTCTGTGGAGGACAGAGTACAGTCTGTGGGAATCAGGTCTCTCCATCATATAGCTCCCAATGACTGAAGTCAGATTCTCAGGCCTACCACTGTCCTCTCACCAGCTCCTGAGGCCATTTGATTAAGAACTAATCCTGTTGCAGGGTATTCACCAGAGAAGACTGCTCAGGTATGGGTTTAAGCCAACAGGAAGTCTTTATTAGCAAGCTGGCAACTACACTGAGTGTTCAGGATCCCACTATAGCACCAAGACTTTCTCTGGGCGAACATAAATTTGAAATACTTTGGCTAACAAGAACAGTTAGCCAGAAGCAGAACTACAGAAGCCAAAATGCAAGGTTAGTATATTTAGAGACTTTCCTAGAACTATAGTTTTTGATGGATTAGGTATTTGTTTTAGTTTTGGCAGGTGGTGCCATCTATGTGTTGAGTTTTACAGCCTGAATGGTACTCCCATCATGGAGTCAGTTGTGTTAAGGTCTTAGGGCATACTAAGGACTGAGGTCCTATTACAGTTCCATTCTTATGATCATCTCTCAAAGATCTAAACAGCCAATTAGAGAGAACAACCTAAAATTCTTTTAAAAGTTTCCTTTAATGGGAACCTACTATAAATGTCCTCTGAAAGACTTCACCCATAGGGGATCAAAACAGATGCTAAGATTATCACCCAAACTTCGGGCAGAGCACAGAGAGTAGTCGGAAATATTGGGGAAATAGAAAGACCCGGGGGAAGAGGAGCGCCATAAGAAGATCAACAGAGCCAACAAATATGGGCACAGGGAGGCCTGCAGAGACCGATGCTCCACCAAAAAACCATGCATGGAGAGGACATAGACCTAGCCCATAGGCAGCTCACTCTCCATGTGGGTTTCCTAGTAAGGGGAGCAGGGGCTGTCTTTGACATGGATTCTCTTCCCTGTTCTTTGATCACTTCCCCCTGGTGGGGAGGGCTTGTCAGGCCACAGAGGAAAAGGATGCAGGCAGTCCTAATGAGAATTGATAGGCTGGGGTCAGATGGTAGGGGAGGAGGACTCTCCCTTTCTGACTAGGGAAGGGAGATAGTGAGGAAGAAGGAGGGAGGATGGGACCAGGAGGAGACGAGGGAGGGGGCTACAATGAGGATGTAAAGTGAATAAATTATAAAAAAAATAAATTCAAGTTATATATATATATATAAAGAGTTTCCTTTGGGGCTCACACCTTTCATCCTAGCACTTGTGAGGCAGAGACAGGAAAATATCTGAGTTCAAGGCCAGCCTGGACTACATAATGAATTCCACAACAGCCAGGACTACATAAAGAGACCCTGTTTCAAAAACAAAAAAAACTGTTTGTGTGTGTGTGTGTGTGTGTGTGTGAGAGAGAGAGAGAGAGAGAGAGAGAGAGAGAGAGAGAGAGAGAATGAACAACTCCTAGGAGTTGTTTTCTTCAATTTTATGGATTCCAGGGATCAAACTCAGGTACAATCAGGCTTGGCAGCAAATGCCTTTACCTGATATATCTTGACATCTCCAAAAACTTAAAAATATCTTGAGCTGGGTATGACTGCCAGGAACACCACATTGAGGGGTAGGGTTTCAACTTAAGAGGTTTGGAATGATATAAACATTCAGACTGTAGCATACATTTAGACCCCAACCTATGAGGGGCTCATATTTTCCCTCAACTTTAAAACAAATTTTAGAGAAGTTAAATATAGGCCTAATTCCATGTAGCAAGTAAACAAGTCAAGAACTGACTTATCCCCAAACTCTGATTCCAATTTATGTCACTCACTCCATTCTGTCACATATACACAGTGCTGTGTCTGCTCAGTTCTAGAGTATTGTCACCATGGGGGAGTGAGGCATTCTTTAACAAGGAACTAGGAATCAAGGATTTAATTCTAACTCTCTCTCAGCTAGTTTGGTAATCTAAAGAAAGTATTTCTTAAATAACTTCTCATTTATAAAAATGGTGTATTCAACAAAAAGCTATTCAACAAAACTTATTCTCTCTCTCTCTCTTTCTCTCTCAACAAGGTTTCTCTGTGTAGCTCTAGCTGTGCTGGAGCTCACTCCAAAGACCAAGCTGGCTTCAAATTCAAGAGATCCATCTGCCTCTGACTCCTGAGTTCTGGGATTAAAGGCCTGCACCACCGCACCCAGCTTAATTATTACTTTAAAATGTGTATGAGTGTTTTGCCTGCATCTATGTCTGTGCACCACGCGCATGCCTGGTGCCCACAGAGGCCAGAAGAGGGTGTCAGAAGCCCTGGAACCGGAGCTACAGATGGTGATGAGCAGCCATGTGGAGCTGGGCATTGAACCCAGGTCTTCTGGTAGAGCAGCTTTTAACTGCCGAGCCCTCTTTCTAGCCCCAACAAATTCTTCTGAAGACACTGAAACCTGGTACTAGGTTAGGGTCACCCTAGAAGCGTTTCAGCACTGTACATGTTATGTTGCAAGGCCTGTTGCAGTGTCACTCATCTTGGTCTGTTGGTCCCACCCCCATCTGCTAACCTCAAGAGCCTGGAGGCAAGTCTTCCTGAAGCTGCTGCAGGTGCTTCCAGTCAGCACACTCATGATGGAATTCACAGCCACAGAGAGGGAGGCCTGCAGTCTCTGATGAGCCTGGAGCAAGGATGAAACCGTATTAGTCATAAAGTGCTGGCTCTGAGAAAGCCGAAGAGCAAATATTCTAGTCAAGGCAGAGCACTGACAGTTCCACAACCAATACTTAATAAGGTGGTGAAAGGACTTTTACGACTCAAAACATTCTCTTCTTCCACAGAGATGGCAAAACAACATAGGCGGATTAAGAAAAGACAGTAAGACACTGGGTAAGACCTAGGGAATGTAGCTGAGTTGACAGCTTGCCTAGCATGCCTGAGACCCTGGGCTCAATCCCGGCACAGAATAAAGCAGGTGTGGCAGCACACAACTGTAATCCCAGCACTCTGGGGGTAGAAGCAGGAAGATCAGAAAGGAGGTCATTCATTTTCCACTAAGTCTGAAGCTAGCCTAGGCTGTATGAGTCCTTGTTTCCCAAACAAATAAGACAATAAAACAGAGACTTAGCACTGGAGAGATGGCGCAACAGTTATGAACATGAACTGCTCTTACAGGGGGTCAGTTCCCAGCACCTATGTCAGGCAGCTCACTGCCACCAAGTTCCTGTGACCTCTATGAGTACCGGCACACACAAGCACATAATTACAAATACATTTATTTTGTTTGTATGTTTTTGTGTATTGAGACAGGATCTCACTGTGTAGTCTAGGCTGCCTTTTACTTCAGAGATTCACTTGCCTCCACTCCTGAGGGCTGGCATTAAAGGTGTGTGTCATTACATCAGGCTTTGATTTATTTTTATAAATAAACCAAAAATATGTATATGGGTGTTTTTACATGAATATTTGTGTACCACATGCATGCCAGCAGAGGCCAGAAGAGGGCATCATATCCCCTGGAACTGGAGCTGTGAGCTGCCATGTGGGTGCTGGGAATCAAACCAGGTCTTCTGGAAGAGCAGCCAGTGCTCTTGACTACTGAGCCATCTCTTTAGCTCTAAAAATAAGTTAAAAGACAGCTATTGAAATTTTTTTGTTTTAAACTTGCTATTGTTTGAGTGTCTGGTATGTGTGGGTTTGCACGTGTCACAGTGACTGTGTGAGGACAACCTCATTGAGTTGGTTCTCTCACTCCACCTTTCTGTGGGTTCCTGAGATCAAATTTAGCTGGTCAGGCTTGTGCTGCAAGTGCGTTGCCCGCTGAGTCATTTCACTGGTCCCTATTTTGTGGCAGAGTCTCACACTATAACCTTGAATTTCCTGAAACTCATTCTGTAACTCAGGCTGACCTTGAGCTTTTAGTAATCCTGCTTCAACTTTCCAAATACTGTGACCATGCACAGAAACTATCAGATCCGGTTCAACCTAATATTACTTTTTTTAAAGTTTTGTTCTTCAGTTGGCTGTTTTCTCTACAAGGGGTAGGGCATAAGAAATAGGATATTTATCATCAAAAGTGCACAGAGTGAAAGATTTCAGTCTGGGTAGAAGCAAGTGTGACATTATAGAATAACTGGGAAAGTGAGGGAAGAGGGTAATGTTTACTGAAGCATCAGCTCCAGAGAACATGTGGGATCAAGATGCACAGTAGGGGAGAGATATGGCCAGGTGTGGTGGCACATGCCTTTAATCCCAGCACTTGGGAGGTAGAGGTTCTGAATTCAAGGCCAGCCTGGATTACAGAGGGAGTTCTAGGACAGCCAGGGCTGCTCAAAGAAACCCTGTCTTGAAAAACAAAACAACAAAAAGGAAGCAGTATAACCACCATGTTTTTTTTTTTTGTTTTGTTTTTGTTGTTGTTGTTGTTGTTATTGCTGTTTCTATTCAAGCACAAACTGGCTGCTATGGCCTAAATGAAAGTTTAACTCCCTGTCCAGATGCAGTGTTAGGACCTCACCACAGGCGGCAGAACAGGGAGATGCATCAAGGGAAGGAGGACCCAAGGCCCTAGTTATCCACTCCCAGATTGTTGATTTCTTATTACCTTGGCAGCCTGCTGATGTGGCTCCAAGACCTGGTCCACCGCTGACTGCATGGAATCTTGCACTGTGCTGCGGCTCTCCGAGAGGATGGCGCTGAGATGAGCAGTGAGCAAAGTATGGAGTCCTAAGAGGACGAGAATGTTGGAGCCCACGCATGAGGACGGCCACTGTTTGCATGCGGTGTCAGGACTGGGGCTGAGAAGAACGCCTCTTGGAAAAAGCTACTCTATCAGCTCTCCAGAACTAACTAATTTTAGAGACAGCCCCTCTTGATTCCCATTTGCAAACAAAAGCAAGCTTAGGAAAAGTAAAGTGAGTTACATTGCTTTTGAAGAAATACATGCTTGATTCATGCTATGAACAAGACAGTGCTATCTCCCAGAGGAGAAGGAAGCCTCTTAGCAGGGTCTAACCCTCTTCTATTCCTAGCTGCACACCACTGTTGGTGAGCCTGTCAGCAGCCTGCCATTTCCTTCTCATGTGCTGTGGTAAAGAAAAGGCTAAAACTTACAAAAATGACTCTGGAATTGTTCATGCAAGACTGTCTAAAATGGGGTTGAGGATGTTGTTCAGCTGGTACAGTGCTTGCCTAGCATGTAAGTAGCTCTGGGTTTGATCTCCAGCATTACATGAACTGGTCATATGGTACACACCTGTAATCTAGCACTTGGGAGATTGAGGCAGGAGTATAAGGAGGCCAAGGGCACCCCCAGCTGTACAGTGTATTTGAGGCTGTCTGGGGACATAGGAGATCCTGTCTCAAAATAGAATAAAAATAAGCAAACTCTGGGTGACCTCAGATGAAGTAGCCATTGTCACTTCTGCTAGCATTACTCAGCAACTGACATATGGGGCTGGAGATGTGGCTCAATGGTAAAGAGCACTTGCTCTTGCAGAGGACCAGGTTCAATTCTCAGCGCCCACTCAGCAACTCACAGTCTATAACTCCAGTTCCAGTGGATATGACTCCCATTCTGGGCCTCTGGCCTGAAGATGTTAAGCACATACCTGATACATACATACATACATACATACATACATACATACATACATACATACATACATACATACATACATACATATGTATGTGTATATACAGGCAAAACTCATTCATACATAGCACACACACACTCTTTTAAAAAGTGGAAGTATAAGGAACAGTTAGGCACATAAGGAACAGGGCACCACGAAGCTCTCCAGGGAGAGAAAGCTACATATGGACTTAAAAGGAATCTGGAACTAGAAGTTAGAGAACATAGATTAAAGGTCATTTTTATCACTAATCGATGTTGATGTGGTAACTACACTATTCTCACTTCAGTGCAGAAAATAGCTTTTCTTATCTGTTTTCTTAGATATGTTGTCTAGATAAACTGGGATCATGTAAAGTGAAGTATTTTGAAACACACATGCAATGTTCAAAGGGGAAATATTGCTGTTGCCATGGTGATGGAGCACGCAGATTCTATTTTATACACATTGGCCCCCATGTGTATAAGAAATGAGAAGTTTTTGAGAGCAGACATTTAATTAAAAAAAAAAGTTATTCCTAAAACTGCTCCTACCACCAGATGCTTTTGGTGCTGCAGCAAAATAAGGAGTTAATCATAGAAAGTTACCATGACAAGGTGGTGGGAGGCCAGCGACTGATTTTTTTTTTTTTTTTGAGACACATGAACACAAACTAATTCTGTACAATCTGCTTCCTAAAGCAAGGAGCTCTGAAGAAGAAGGCGTTCGAGGAGGTGAGGAAGGATGGGGAAAGACAAGTCAGACTTGCCTTTGCTGACCCTCGCTATGAGTCCTTCAGAGGCTATCCTAATCCACAGAGGACTTTAGGACACCTGCTTTACATACTATGCAGCAGTGTGGTTGCTTTAAAATTTTTATTATTTTTTAATGATTAAAAAACATTATGTGTGTTTATCTGTATGTATGTTTATCTGTATGTATGCATGCCTCCAGGTGCCCACAGAGGCCAGAAGATGGCATTAGATCCCCTCCCTGGAACTTGAGACATAAATAGCTGTAAGCCACTTTACATAGGTGCTGGGAACTGAACTCTGATCCTCTTGCTCTTAACCACAGAGCTATCTCTTCAGCCCTGGCAGTGATTTTTGTTTTGAGACAGGGTCTCACTATGTAGCTCAGGACAGCCTGGAACTGGCTGTGTAGACCAGGATGGTCTCAAACTCAAAGTGATCTGCCTGCCTCTCTCTCCCAAATGTTGGGATTAGAAGAATGTGCCATAGCCGGGTGTGATGGTGCATGCCTTTAATTCCAGCACTCAGGAAGGCAGAGGCAGGCAGATCTCTGAGTTCGAGGCCAGCCTGGTCTACAAAACCCAGTCCAGGACAGTAAACCCTGAGAAACAGAGAAACCCTGTCTCAAAAAACCAACCAACCAAACAAACAAAGGCATGTGCCATGTTGGGCAGTGGTGATGTACACCTTTCCCAAGCACTTGGGAGGCAGAGGCAGGTGCATCTCTGAGTTCCAGGACAGGCAGGGCTACTGAGTGAGTTCCAGGACAGCCAGGGCTACACAGAGAAACCCTGTCTTAAAACAACAAAAATAAAACAATCCCATTCCCCAAAGACAACCAATCAACCAGCAACAAAAACTAGCACGCGCGCCACCACACCTGGATTTTTATTTATTATTGTTTCTTAGCAGCGAATTTTTAAATCTAAAAAACAAACAAAGCTGCAGGCCTTCAGAGATGTGGTAAAGAGAAGTGTATAAATTATCTCGGTACAACAAAAATGATAGGTAACACTGTTTTCAAGTTATCTGAGTTCTTTGGGTATGTTCAATAGTACTCAGTGTCAAACTCAAATTATCCTAGGGTTATCCTCTGGCAAGCATTTTAAAAATACCAGGAAATAACAGATCTTAAGTCTCAGGAGAGCATTTAGCCTCTGAAGGGCCTTTGATATTACCCAGTTTAACAACTCATGTTAAAGATTGAAAGGGAGGCTCAGATGGTTTATGTGACTTGATTTTCAAACATCACTGAGGAAGCTGGAATCAGAGCTGAAAGGAAAGCCAGCTATTTTAATCCTACCCTGAAGTCCTCTCCACTGCCCTCCTCATCAGTCTATCTTTGTTAGTACATGCCCTAGGATCCTCACCAAACTCTCCTCACTTGAACTTCATAACCCAAATCTCTTTTATTTCCTGTTCTCTTGGCCTTAATGGACTAGGGCCATCAAAGAACACCAGCTTCTCAGAGTTGAAAGCCTGAGCCCAGGAAAGCAGTGTTTCTTTCCCAGGTTATGCATACTCTAGGAAAGGAGCAAGAGGCTTGGAAGGCAGGTGACAGGAAGGATCCATCATTGACTTCCACAAATAACAGGCACCAGTCACTGACAGAGCTTCCGCTCTGGGGTTATAAGTAGTCTTGTTTCACCCATGATGCAGTAGGAACCAACTCCACATTGTGAAGAACACAACAATGGCAGAGGCTGCCATAGCTCATGGAGAAAGAAACACCCAAAAGGAGGCTTACAGGGCTTCCCTCAAGCATGTCTAGGCTCCATTTCTTGTAACCTTCCTCAGTTTAGGACTTTATTGATCAGCTCTTAAAATTCCCTTCCTAGGGCTCATTGGATTAAAGCATGTGCTAGGATTAAAATTCACACTCAATGGCTTCTAAAGTTTACTACATGTGATCATTTGAGAATCTGGTGAAAATGCATGTTTCAAGCATTCTAGATTTTTACAATATAGCAAAATTAATTAATTAATCTGGACCCAGGAAGCTGCATATTTCATATGACACAGGTGATTCAGCTATTTGTGCTCTGTGGCCCACAAGCTGTGAGAACCCTTCTAATAAGAGGTTACTGTGTACCCAACAGATGCACACCAAAGCGCCCCTAACTGTAGCAGCACAAAGATAGGATTCTCTCCTTGACCCCACCTAGAAAGGCAGTGATAAGTCCTTACACATTACACAAATATCCACTTTAGACAGATGTATACACCATTTATATAGCCCTTTCTTTCTTTATCCACTTAGTACTTGGCATACCCAACCTAGCTGCTGCATTTTTCTATACATACCCAAGATTTCCACTTGCTGTATTGACAATCCACTGTGGAAATCCACAAATAGGAAAAGTAGCAGAGTTAGTCCCTGTGGGTCCATATCCTGAGACTGACTTCTCTCAGAGGACTCCACTTGATAACTCACATCTGGAAGCACCAAATCTAAGGAAGAGAGAGAGAAAAAAAGACAAATTTGTAAGGTAAGCCCCCTACACAGGAAGTGACCCAAGAACCTATATCCTGACCAAGAAGGAACTACAAGGTTTAAAATAAAACATTCAATTCCACTCTTGAATTCGTTTTTTCTATCCACACAATGGAAACAAATAACAATGAATTACATGAAGAATATCAAAATAGCCAGGCAAAGGAAATAACACTCTTGTGCATTTACTATGGAAGCATTACACAATAAATTCATTTATTTGTTGTGTAACTTTTTTGTTTCCTTGAGAAAGGGTCTCACTATGTAGCCCTCCCTGGCTGGCCTAAAACTTAATATGTAAACCAAGCTGGCTTTGAACTCACAGAATTCACCTACCTCTGCCTCCCAAGTATTGGCTCAAAGGCATTCGCCACCACACCTGGCCTCATGTGCACCCAAGGCAGCTCTGGCTAGTAAGAGGCAGAGGACAGATTCAAACTTGAGTAATGATACTCCAGGTAACTTGTGCTACGTGCCAGGTACCATGTTAAATTCCTTGTATGTCCTATCTCAAGATTTAGACTTCATAACCCTCTTTAGTAAGATCTATTCTTACTTTTTACAAATAAGAAAAAAGGCAAGTCTGGTTGAATGCCTTGTCAGCATGAGCCTGTAAATGGTAAAACTGAGTGTAGACCTTGCCAATTTCAAATCTGTGCTCCTAAGTACTAGCTGCACCCTTTAAAGTTCTGTAAGGGTAGTCCCACACCCGCATGCATGCAGAAGAGCATCCCCCTATGGGTCCTAGTTCTGTCCTTTAAGAAAATGAAGGAGGAAGCATGGTATGGTAGCATGTTCTTATAATCCTTGTACTTGGGAAACCAAGTACTAGTACAAGGGGGATTACAGCAAGCTGAGGACAGCCTAGGCTACACATTTGACAGCGCGAGACCCTGTCTTAAAAAGCAAAATAATACATGAATGAGAGAAATGAGGGTGTATTATTCATTTACAAAATTAACTGAGCAAAAATCAGACACAGTGAGCTGTAGAAACAATGGAAACCAAAAGAGTCTGAGAATAAAAGTGAAAGGGGTGCCTAGTGGTGATGGTGGCGACGGTGCCACAGGCCTTTAATCCCAGCAATCACTTTGGGAGGCAAAGGTAGGCTGATCTCTGACTTTGAGGCCAACCTGGTCTACAGAGTGAGTTCCAGAACAGCCAGGGATACACAGAGAAAGCCTGACTCAAAAAATGAAAATAAGGGAGAGAGAGAAGAAAAAGACAGTGAAAATGGATAATGAGGATTGGGAATGTAGCTCAGTAGTTCAGTTGATAGGGTGTTGGTAGCATACATGGAATTCTGGGTTCAGTCCTCAGCACTGCAGAAATCAGGCATAGTGATGCATGCCTGTAACCCAGCACTTAAAAAAAAACAGAAGCAGAAGGATTAGAAATTCAAGGTCATTCCTGGCTTCATTTCAAGTTGGAGGCCAACCTAGGCTACAATGAGAGTCAATCTCAATTAAAAAAAAAATCCAGCATGGCATCCCTTTATTCATGACCCACGATATCTCGAGGTAATACTGAAAATAATTTAGTCTCAAAATTGTTTCCAGAGACTGCCCAAGGCTGCTTCCTCTCATCCTATTTTCTGGAAAACTGTTCTTAAGAATACACAATAAAGACAATTGCTCAACCATGTTTGTAGCAGCTTTATTTGTAATAGCCAGAAGCTGGAAACAGCCCAGATGCCCCTCAACTGAAGAATGGATGCAGAAATTGTGGTACATCTACACAATGGAATATTACTCAGCAATGAAAAATAAGGAAATCATGAAATTTGCAGGTAAATGGTGGGACCTGGAAAGGATCATCCTGAGTGAGCTGTCCCAGAAGCAGAAAGACACACACAGTATGTACTCACTCATATAGACATGTAATATAGGATAAACCTACTAAAATCTGTACATCTAAAGAAACTAATCAAGAGAGAGGACCCTGACTAAAATACTCAATCCCCATCCTGAAAGGCAAAGAGGAAGGACACCAGAAGAATAAGAAAACAGGAAACAAGCTAGAAACCTGCCACGGAGGGCCTCTGAAAGGCTCTGCCCTGCAGACTATCAAAGCAGATGCTGAGACTTATGGCCAACTGTCGGGCAATGTGCATGGAATCTTATATAAGAAGTGGGAAATAGTAAGATCTGGAGAGGACAGGAACTCCACAAGGAGAGCAACAGAACCAGAAATTTGAACGCAGGAGTCTTCCCAGAGACTCATACTCCAACCAAATACCATGCATGGAGATAACCTAGAACCCCTGCACAGATGTAGCCCATGGCAGTTTAGTGTCCAAGTAGGTTCCATAGTAATGGGATGAGGGACTGCCTCTGACATTATCTGATTGGCCCGATCTTTGATCACCTCCCCCTGAGGAGGGAGCAGCCTTACCAGACCACAGAAGATGACAATGCAGCCACTCCTGATGAGATCTGATAGACTAAGATCAGAAGGAAGGAGAGGAGGACCTCCCCTATCAGTGGACTTGGGGAGGAGCATGCGTGAAGAAGGGGGGAAGGTCGGGATCAGGGGGGGAGGGAGGGGCTTATGGGGGGATACAAAGTGAATAAAGTGTAATTAATAAAAAATTTTGAAAAAAAAAGTTCTGCATATAATCGCTGATACAATTATATTATAAATGATGGGATTTATAATCAACATGGAAACAAATGTGTGGAAATGTATGTGAGGGATTACTTAGATTAAATTACATGCAATGAGAAGACATACTCAAAATATAGCTGGTAACATACCCCCCCCCCAAAAAAAAGAGAATAAAAGCCTTTCCTAAAGGCTGATTTCTTAAAGTACCCTAGAGATGCTGCCTTATTGCAAGATGCAGCAATCTTTTCATACTAGTGAAAATCCTAGAACATCCCTTTCTCTACTGGCCGTTTTCTATAGGGCTCCTAGAGTCAAGCTCAGAACTGTAAACCTCCAAGATCTTAGCCATGGTTGCAGTCCTGCTCCTCAGTCGTATATATTGGTACAGTCATTAGCCACTCAATTTCTAGTAAGTATGGTAATCAATTGCTGTGTATGTGCAGCCATGTGCCATGGTGCATGTGTAGGAGTCAGAGGACAGCTTGCAAGAGTGAGATCTCTCCTTAGATCTACAGTGTGGATCCTAGGGATAAAGCTCAGGTCATCAGACTTGGTAGCAGCTGTGTTTACCCTCTGAGGCAGCTCGCCAGTCCCAACCTTTCAACTTTTAGTGCAGCTTACCCAAAATTAACATGGTTAGACCCTATATGAGTACCACAACCAGCTTTCCAGGTTTACGCTACTTGAGCTGCATTGTGTTGCCTTTAATTTCTTCTAAGTAGTTTTTTGTGTGCTAACACTTATTTCAATAGGAATCATGTCCTTTCCATGGTACAGAAGAGCGGCTGCTCCCTCATCTACTGTTCTAAAGCTCCCAGACTGACAAATAGAAGTGTGACAGAAACCTTCCAAGAAAGTCCCTATGAAAAGCTTGAGAAATAGAGGCAGCAGTGGAAGTGAGAAAGCCAGGGTCAGGCTGAAATGGCAAAGCAGGCTCTGACTGAGCTTTGCTGCAGGACACACTGCTTGTTTTAAATGGCATCTCAGATGTGGTCAGATCCCATCCTCTTGCCAGGCCAACATCATATTACTGGATCTGTTTTTTTTTTGTTGTTGTTGTTGTTTTTTTACATACATCTGTTATTTCTACTCATTTCTCTAATTCTTCAGATTTCTAAATTTTGCTTCAAAATATAGATACATACGTGTATCCAAACTGAGGTCCGAACTGGGCACCATAAACAAATTGTGTTTCTTCCAGTTGATGAAATAAGAGGTATCTCTGAAGACAGTGGTGCTTGGATGCTCCTGGTGTGAGGTTATTAGAGGCAGACCCAAAGGTCCATATAGAAATATGTATAGCTGCTAAAGAAAACTTAGAATTTTCTTACAGCTATATACTCACTTGTTTAAAACAAACTTACATACTGGCCTGGTTCACACTCCTAGGAATATACATGTTAGACAATTGCATGTTTAGCTTTTTCCACACCACACTTTTTCTGGTATGATGAGCCAGAACTCTACCAGGATCCTCAGATTTCTGCAGGGGGTTAATGAATGTGGGCTACACATAGAATACTGGGACGATTTTGATTCCTTATTCATCTAATCATAGATTTGAGGAGAAACACAATGCTAGGTTCTGGAGGTACGAAGATGAGTACCCAGATTCAGCATCTATTTCAAGTTTTACCATATTTTACTATGGGAGGCAATTAAAACCTACGGTTTTCAATACAAGGTGTTGCATGCTTGAATGCAACTACAAAGGACTATTTTCTAGAAAGTAATTGAGAAATTTCCTCTCACTCTATCCAATCCTATTCTTCAACCAAGACAAAGGCCCAAGAAAGAAACACTCCCCCTCTGGACTTTTGCTTTCTTATACTTATGCCTCAATTAGGGCTTCCTACTATATATCAGTATTTGACACTTGGAGGCAGATGTTCCTTGTTTACTACAGACTGGAATGTTTTGGAAAGTCACAGAACAAGGGAGGCTGAACTCTTGACGTCTCCCTCACAATCTCAGCAGGCCACACTCACTGTTCAGGATCAGAGAATCTTTGAGCTGCTTCATATACATTGTGAAGAACAGAGTGTCTGGAGAGAACCCTGGCTGTTGTGGAACTTGCTCTGTAGACCAGGCTGGCCTTGAATTCTGAGAATTGCCTGCTTCTGCCTCCTGAGAGCTGTGATTAAAAGTATGCACCACTCCCTCCCAGCTGGCGTTTTACTTTTTATCACTATTTTGATTTTATTTGTTTGGGAGTTTTGTCTGCATGCACACTTGTGTAGCACATGAATGCAGTGCTCACAAAGGCCAGAAGAGCATGTCAAACCCCATGGAACTGCAGTTACAGTTGTGGAATCAAACCCAGGCCCTGGGAGAGCTGCCAGTGCTCCTCACTGCGGAGCCATCCCTCCAGATCCAGACCTCTTTGAGGGAAGATTTCATGTAGCCTAGATGAGCCTCAAACTATACAGCCAAGGATGACCTTGGCTTTTTGATACTGTATTCACCTCCTGTGTGCTGAGGTTACAGGCATACGCCTCTACCCAGTTTGTGTGGTGCTGAAGTCCAGAAGCAGGGCTTTGTGCACACTAGCAAGCACTCTATCAACTGAGTTATATTACCAGCCCTTAATTGGAGGCTTTAAACCTTACATTTAATATAAACACAACCATAGTTGGACTTAAATCTACCCCCTTGTTATCTGTTTTCCATTTGCTCTCTTTACTATTTTTGGATTCTATTTTGGATTGAGTATTTTATCTCCCTTTTGACATATGAGTCATAATTCATTGCTTTAGACTTTAAAATATTATCAGGCTCCAACTTCAAGTGCTATTCTAACAGCTCACACACACACACACACACACACACACACACACACACACACACACAC
>NW_026591560.1:2741389-2803597 GCF_907164565.1 Psammomys obesus | reverse complement strand
CACACACACACACACACACACACACACACACACACACACACACACACGAATCCAACAATATACTTCCATTTCTTCCTGACCAGCTTCATGTTATTGTTATCAAGTAAGAGGTGTGGGAGGGGCTGAGGGAGGAGGCTACTACAGCTGGGACGCAAAGTGAATAAATTGTAATAAATAAAATTTTTTTTAAATGTTAAAAAAAAATTTATAAATCATTGTTTCAAGTGTCAGCTGGACCACTACCTTCAATCTGAACTCCAGTGAGGTTATTTGAAACCACTTTCCCAATTAAAAAAAAAAAAAAAAAAGGCATCAGGGTCAAGCAATTCTTGGAACCTGGAGTTTTCTTATGAGATATTAACTGAATATCTCATCATGGAAGATAGTTATTCTTGAATGTCAGCAGAAGCAAGGTGGTTTTAACTGTGACATGAAAGCAAGCATGAACTGAGCAATAAAAACAAAAGGTAACCATTCCAATAGCCATAAAAAAAAAAAGAGTTGGAGATGGATAGGATCAAGATATAATATATACATGTATGAAATTGTCAAGAATGAAATTCCAAAGGATTTCCTTAAGTATTTAAAAAATAATGTCACTTGTTAGTGAATTCTTGACTTTTTGAATCCCTGAAAAGCTTAATCTTGTATTCACTGGTTTTTGTTTGGGGGTGAGGAGTTCTGGGTAAGTTTTCACGCTGTATCCTAAACTGGCCTCAAACTTCTGTCTAAACTTCTGGCCTCAGTCTGCCGAGTACTGTGATTACAAGAATGAACCATCAGTACCGGCTAGCTCTTGTTTTCATTTTGTGTGTTCATGTGTGCAGGTGCACTTATGTTTGTGCAAGTGTAGTCAAAAAACAGTCGTGGCTGTTATTCCTCAGATACCGGCTGTTTTGAGAACTGACTAGTCTGGCCAGCCCATGGGCCTCAAGGACCCACCTGGCTCTTGTCTTCTTAGTACTTGAACCGCGCGCGCGCGTGTGTGTGTGTGTGTGTGTGTGTGTGCGCGCGCGCGCATGCGAGTGTGCTTTTAAACATGGTTTCTGGGGCTGGAAATCAGGTCATCAGGAAAGCAATTTATTGATAATCACATCCCCAGCCTCTTGCCTTTATTCTGAAAACTATTTTCCCTGGGTATAGAATCATGTGTGGATTGCTTTTTCTTTTCTTTCCTTTCAGTAACTGAAAAAACAAATAAACAAACAACAACAAGCCCCCCCCAAACACCCACCCACTTTCTTCTAGATGTTTCCAAGAAGAAGTCGCTGCCACATTTACCTTCTCTGTTCCCTGTTCTGTGTCTTGTTGTTTTCAGTAATTTGATTATAATGTGTTTTGAGACAATTCTCTTTATTTTTTACAATTAAGCGTGCACAGACAATGGGATCTGCAGACTTACAGTCCATCAATTTTGGAAATTTGGCAGCTAGTATTTCTTCAAACGTTTGATCATCTTGTCTTTCTTTCTGGACTCCAATTATGCATCACTAGATTAGGCACAGGAAACCACCCCAAAGTTCACTGCTGCTTTGTGAAATTTAAAATCTTGTTGTTTTATTTTAAGTAGTTTCTGTTGCTGTCTTCAAGTTCATGCAACTTTTCTTCTGCAATGTGTAAATCTGCCATTAATCTTATCCAGTGTATTTTCAACCTAAAATTAAGATCTTTTTTAAATACGTGTTTTTCCTTGTCTTTAACATGCTCAGTTGTTCTTCTACACACACACACACACACACACACACATATATGTTCATGTATGTAAGTGTATGTGTGTGGGTGCATGTTGGAGCCACGGGTCAATAGTCAATATTAGGTGTCTTTTTCAATCACTCCCAGTCTTTCTGTTTGAGAAGGTTCTCTTATGGAATGTGGACTCAGTGTTTGGCTGGCCAGCAAGCCCCAGGGATCTTCCTGTCTCAACATCCTCAGTGCTGATTACACACATGCACCACACATCCATGTGGACACAGGATGGTAATCAGATCCTCGTGCTTGTACAGCAAGCAGTTTTGCTGATAAAGACATTTTTTGTTTTGGTTTTGAGACATGGTCCCAACTTATGTAAATTCAGGATGGCCTTCAACTCATGGAAATCCTCCTGCTTCAAAAGTACTAAAAGTACTAAAAGTGGCCATTACACCTGGCCACGTGTACCTGTTTAATGTCTTTGTGTACTATCATCATTTGGTCCATTGATTAATTTTCCTTATTTTGAGTCTTTTCTTCTTCCCAAGTAATTATTTATTAAGTACTGAATTATTAAGTTTATCTAGTTGAATACACAGTATTTTTGTGTCCTGTAAATATTCCCACTTTTTTGGTTGTTGGGTTTTGAGACAGCTCTGGCTGTCCTGGAACTCGATTTGAGAAAATGAAGGTCACATTCCTTAGTAAGGCGAGCAAGATCTACCACACTCAACTCCAACCATTTTCCCTGCTCCCATCTCTTTCACTATCTGTTGTAGTTTTCAGTTCCTGGCAAATACTTCAAGCCTAGCATTCATATTACAAATTATACAGGGTTCTTGATAAATAATGTATATATAAAGACATTCCTAAAATTAGAATTAAAAAAAATTTATCTTCAAAGGCAAGAAGGCTAGAACCTGTCAAAAGGATATGGAGACTGAAGAAATCCTTTTCAGTTGGCTGGTAAAGACCTTGGGGCTGGGGCACAGAGCAGCAGCTGGGGTCAGAGTCAGTTCTCCCAACAAGTCCGTGTCAGCCATATTGTCAGGGATGGACAGGGGTGCTGGATGTCCTAGCACAGGGTGGATTCTGATGCAGTGTGATTCAGTTGAATTGAATTTTGGTATACTATTAAAAAAAAACATATAAATTATCCAGGAAGTGGTGGTGCACACCTTTAATTCCAGCACTCAGGGGGCAGAGGCAGGTGGATTTCTGTACATTCGAAGCCAGAATGGTCTAGAGAGGAGCTTCAGGACAGCCACAGCTATAGAGAAACCCTGTCTTGAAAACCCCCAACCAACCAACCAACCAAACAAACAAACAAAAAAACATACAAATTTGACTTTTTCCTTCAAAAAAAATTATTTAATGAGCATTTAAAATTCTTTAACTTCTCAGGATAAATAGCCCATTTTATCTGCATAAGGTTGGGAAAACGGGCATTCCAAAGATTCTATTTTGGCTTCTCCTTTTGTTGTCTCTCATGATAGTCTCTTGTTCTCAAATTGTATTACAATTATGCTCTATGGTTCCAGGCACGTGCTTCCAAAATCATTCAAAGACAGCACTATGTGTGGCAACTGTGAGCAGGTGGCCTGAGAGTGCCCCTGACACTTGAGAATCTACGTGTACATTTGCCTAGCTCTGATGTTGCGGTTAGGTAGGAGCAATGAGGAAAATTAGGTTCTCATTCTCCCCAACAAAGAAGGCAGTAGATCTGTTTACCTCCCAACACTTCTGTACCCAACAAAAGAGATATAAGAAAAGAAGAAAGAAGAGGAAGGGAAGTGGAAGAGAGGAGAGGGAGGGAGGAAAAAGGAAAAGGTAAAGAGACCATTTCTAGCTTCTACCAATATTCATACTCAAAACAGAGAAAAGTAGAAAGGGACAATGAAATTTTGCTTTCACCTCACATAATGCTGAAAGCCCACAACAAGAGTGATTCCACTGGACAGTCTCAAAGTAGGTTCATTCTCTGCCCTGCAAAGCAAAACAAAATCTAAGTCATTTCTCAAATCAATCTCTATTTGACTCATGACTACTACCACCCAGAGATAACTGGAATTCAGCAACCAGAACCAAAAGGAAAAACACAGCCTTTGAGCTCATTCCCCTCAATGAAGGGAAGAAATATGTAATATTTAGAAGAACATATTTATTTGTTAAAAGCTAATATAGAATAAGAAAATGCAAGGGTCTCAGGATTAGTTTCAAAGAGATTTTGGACTAAAAAAAAAATCAAATTGTAAATCTATTGGAAACACAGGGCAATAATGCTTAAAGATCATTCAGAGCCATAAAATCGCTTACAGACCCAAAGATCTCTGTAGAGAGGATCCCATTCACCGTTACACTGAAATTAAACTTGAGCTGCAAAACAAAGGGCGAGATTTCACACCAGTAAGAATGGAGATCAGAAATATCCACACTAGAAGCAGCAGAAACTTCAAGAGAAGCGCTGCTGCTCACACACCCAACTTTCAGGACCAAAGGAGGCCTCAGTGGAGTGTAGGGGTATGCTACCAGAAAAGGACTTAAAACATCCCCTCTCCACAAGCCAGAACCCCACTAACACAGAAGCTGCAGAGACCAATACTCCCAAACGCCCAAAGCACCACATGGAACTGCTAGAGTCACAGGGTGTGAGAACTTCATTTTTAACTCAGCACAGTTTTGCAAGGAATTCACTCCATGAAACTTCCTTCCTTCCTTCCTTCCTTCCTTCCTTCCTTCCTTCCTTCCTTCCTTCCTTCCTTCCTTCCTTTTTTTCTTTTCTCTCTCTCTCTTTCATTTTTTTAGTTTTTCAAGACAGGGTTTCTCTGTGTGGTCTTGGGTGTCCTGGACTCGCTTTATAGACCAGGCTGACCTCAAACTCACAGTGATCCATCTGCCTTTGCCTCCCTGAGTGCTGAGATTACAGGCATGTGCCACTGCTTCCAGTGAGGACTCTTATTTCTTACTTTCTCACTCTTGCATGTATGTCTTGGGATGGTTTTGCTTTTGTGTGCATTGCTCAGTTAGGTTTTAGGACTGTTGTATATACTTCTTACTCAGTTTACTCCAAGGCACTTTACTATGCTCTTCACCTGTATCTCTTAAACTCCCCTCTTTTCTTAAGAATTTTGTTTTTTTTTTTACATTAATTAAATTTTATTCCCTTTGTATCCCAGCTGTAGCCCCTCCCTCATTCCCTCCCAATCCCATTCTCCCTCCCTCCCTCATCTTCTCCCATGTCCCTCTCCAAGTCCACTGATAGGGGAGGTCCACCTCCCCTTCCATCTGACCCTAGCTTATCAGGTCTCATCAGGACTGGCTGCAATATCCTCCTTACAAATGGTGCTGGTCCAAATGGGTATCTACATGCAGAAAAATGAAAATAGATCCATATTTATTACCCTGCACAAAACTAAAGTCCAAGTGGATAAAAGGCCTCAACATGAAACCAGACACACTAAATTGGTTAGAAGACAAAGTGGGGAAGAGCCTAGAACTCATTGGCACAGGAGACAACTTCCTGAACAGAACACAAACAGCACAGGCTCTAAGATCAACAATCAATAAATGGGACCTCATGAAACTGAAAATCTTCTGTAAAGCAAAAGACACCATCGTCAGAACAAAACAACAGCCTACAGACTAGGAAAGGATCTTCACCAACCCCATATCTGACAGAGAGCTATATCCAGAATATATAAAGAACTAAAGAAGTTAAAAAACAACAAATCAAGCAATCTAATTTAAAAAATGGGGTATGGAGCTAAACAGAGAATCCTCTGCAGAGGAACATAGAATGACAGAGAAATACTCAAAGAAATGCTCAATGTCCTTAGCCATCAGGGAGATGCAAATCAAAACAATCCCGAGATTTTATCTAACACCCATCAGAATGGCTAAGATCAAAAACTCAAGTGACAATACATGCTGGAGAGGATGTGGAGAAAGGGGAACCCTCCTCCACTGCTGGTAAGGATGTAAACTTGTACAAACACTTTGGAAATCAATCTGGCGCTTTCTCAGACAATTAGGAATAGTGCTTTCTTGACATCCAGGTATACCACTACTAGGCATATATCCAAAATATGCTGAAGTACACAACAAGGACATTTTTTCAACCATGTTTGTAGCAGCTTTATTTGTAATAGCTAGAACCTGGAAACAACCCAGATGTCCATCAATGGAGGAATGGATACAGAAATTGCGGTACATTTACACAATGGAATACTACTCAGCAATTAAAAACAAAGAAAACCATGAAATTTTCAGGCAAATGGTGGGATCTAGAAAAGATCATCCTGAGTGAGGTATCCCAGAAGCAGAAAGACACACACGGTATATACTCACTTATAAGTGGATACTAGATCTGTAAGATAGGATAAACACACTAAAATCTGTATACCTAAAGAAGCTAAACAAGCAGGAGGACCTGGAGCAAGAGGAGCAATCCTCACTTAGAAAGACAAAGGGGATGGACATTGGAAGAAGGAGAAAACAAGAAACAGGACAGGATCCTACCATAGAGGGCCTCTGAAAGACTCTACCTAGCTGTGTATCAAAGCAGATGCTGAGACTCATAACCAAACTTTGGGCAGAGTGCAGGGAACCATAGGAAAGAAGAGGTAGTTGGTAAGACCTGGAGAGTACAGGGGCTCCACAAGGAGAGCAACAGAACCAAAATATCTGGGCTCGGGTATTTTCTGAGACTGATATACTGCAACCAACGTACATTCATGGATATAACCTAGAACCCCTGCTCAGATGTAGCTCATGGAAGCTCAGTATCCAAGTGGGTTCCCTAGTAAGGGGAAGAGGGACTGTCTCTGACATGAACTCAGTGGCTGGATCTTTGACACCCCCTCTGAGGGAGGGGAAGCCTTGCCAGGCCATAGAGTAGGACATTAAACTCCCCTCTTAGTTCACTTCCTCTTCCTTTTATCTGTATCCTCTCATTGTACATCATAATTGTAGTCTTCCATAGATTTAACAATCCCAATTTCTCCCTCCCAGCTACTTTACTTACATCAATTATTTTCAAAGGCTTATCCTTACCTACTCTCTTCTCCTGCTTTTTAAAAGCATTTTAAATTTTTTGTTTATTTATGCATAAGTGCTTCATCTGATGTACACACAGATGACAGAGGAGGCATCAGATCCCAGTATTGGTTATGAGCCACCATGTGGTTGCTGGGAATTGAACTCAGATCCTCTGGAAGAGCAGACAGTACTCTTAACCACTGAGCCATCTCTCCAGCCCCATCCTCTCCTGCTTTTAATCTGTTATAAGTCAGCTTTAAAATTTTTAAATTATCTGTATATGTTCACATTGGTGTAGTATCACCAGAGGCCAGAAGAGGCTGTCTGATTCCCTGAGGCTGGAGTTACAGGTGGTTATGAGCCACCTGATATGAGTCCTGGGAACTGAACTCAGGTCCTCTTGCAAAAGCACAAGATTAGAAGTGGGAGGAAGACAGGGTGTGCTTAACCACTGAGCAATCGCTTTTTCTCAGAAAGAGTCAAGGACCATTCATCACTCTGTAGTCATGTCTGTGTGTGTTCTAGAGTTTCCTTGATGTTGGTGTATAGTGTTAGTCTACTGTGATAAGACAGAACACAAGGAATTATTTCAGTTTTCCTGTATTTTTGAAGACTTTCTTTGTGTACTAACCTGTGTTGTATTTTAGTGAAAGTTCCATAGTCAACTCCTTATCTTATTGATTAAAATCTGAGTAGAATCCACACTACTCTTGGTTGTTCATCTCTAGCAATTATGAAATATTGTCCACTGTTATTAATTGGCTGGACATTTGCAGAGCAATACAGAGCAGCTGAGCCACAGTTGCTCTTCCAGTTAATATCCTAAGAATACAGAACTTATGCCAGGCACCCTGCGCTCCTAGATTGAAGAATTATTCCCCCCCCCCCCACCAGGCTGAGGACCGAACCCAGGGCCTTGTGCTTGCTAGGCAAGCACTCTAAAACTGAGCTAAATCCCCAACCCTGAAGAAGAATTATTTTTTGAACTATACATTGAACTCTAACACATCCAAGTTCTACTTGAAAATTGTGAAACTTTAACTGAAGTAATATAACTGATTAAAGAAAATAAACTAAGCAATAAAATAACACGAGATGGTAAATCCCAGGGTAGCAACATAAGATACAGAAATGACTATGACAATATAACTCTTCCAAGATTACTAATCCTATAGAAATTCTATCTAAGGAGATTGAGGTAGGTGAAAGCCCAGACAGAACTCAAAAGAATGATTATAAATGTTCAAAGACACAAAAAGATGTATGAAATAAGGAAGGCCAGTGGATGATATAAAAGAGGAATTCCACAAACAGAAACACTGAAGCAGAAGAAGAAGGAAACAAAACAAAACAGAACAACAACAACAACAACAAAAAACAAGCTGAAGCACTGGAGAGGAAAAACATAGTAAGTCAAATAAAATCATGAATAAAAGAAAATCATGAAGAGAACAAAATATCTGCTTTTGAAGATAAACTGGAGAAACTGGAACAATTTAACAAGGGCAAAGATAAAATAAGAAGAAAGTATTATGAGGATGAACACACACACACAGTAATACACCACACACAAATTGAGTGTTAATTAAGAGAGGAATAGGAAAAGCAAATGCCACAAAATTAACAAAAGGGCAGGAATCAATACATCCCTTTCATTAATAATCCTGAATATTAATGGTCTCAGTTTCCCCACACAAGGCAAGGACTAGTAGATTGGGCCAAAAACTAGGAACCATTTATTTGTTGGCTCCAAAAACTTATTTCACCACAAAAGATGGATACTACATCCTTAAGTTCAAGGACAAAAAAAGGTATCCAGGTAAATGAATCTAGGAAACAAGCAGCTGTTGCTGTTCTAATATCTGACAAAACAGACTTCAAACAAAATCTAGTGGGAAAAGACACAGGAGGCACCGACTAAGAAAAAAATCTGTCAAGATAATATAACAATTCTAAACTTGTATGCTCCAAATACAGGTGCACACAATTTCATAAAACAAATATACCTAAATGTAAAGTCACAGATTAACTCCAGCACAGTAGCTGTGGGTACCTTTAATACTTTCACCAATTTACAGGCAATCCCAACAAAAACAGATAATCTGAATGAAATGGCATCACAGATAAACGAACTTAACAGAACACTGCAGGATACAGAGCAGCCGATGGAACTTTCTCTAAAATACAACATAGCTTAGGACACAAAGAAAGTCTTAACAAACGCAGAAAAACTGAAATAATTCCTTGTGTTCTATATGATCACAATAGACTAACACTATACACTAACATCAAGAAATACTCTAGAACACACACAGAGAACATGACTACAACATACTACAGAATGATGGTTCTTGAAGAAATCAAGATGGAAATAAAGGCATTCTTAGAGACAAATGAAAATGAACACAACACACTGAGAAGTGTTGGATACGATGCATGCAGTCCTAAGAAAGAAGTTTAAAGTTCCAAGAAATAGAAGTGAGGTCAGGTGGTGGCGGCAGGAGGTAGAGACAGGTGGATCTCTGTGAATTTGAGGCCAGCTTGGTCTACAAAGAGGGTCCAGGACAGCCAAGGCTACACAGAGAAACCCTGTCTCAAAAAACCAAGAAAAATAAAAAAGAAATTGGAGCGATGTCAAGTGACTTAACCACATGCCTTAGAGCTCCAAGAAAGAACAAGCCCCAAGTCAACAGATGGAAAGAAGTCACTTACAATCAGGGTGGGTATTAATTGCATGGAAACAATGTTTGTTTAGTTCTTAGAAAAAGATAAACAAAATGGATAAGCCCTAGCCAAACTAACATAAAGACGTAAATTAATACAACTAGAGATGAAAAGGGAACCATTACAACAGATGCGTATGCAATCCAGAGAATCATTATGTCTTATCTAATATATATATATATATTTTCCCCTCAAAATTAGAAACTGTAAAGCTCATGATCTACCAAAATTAAAGCAGGGTGAGCCTGGCACAGTGGCACATACCCTTCATGCCCATACTCGACAAGGGCAGGCAGACCTATGAGTTTGAGGCCAGCTAGGGCTACTCAGTGAGGTTCTTGTTATTGTTTTAAAGAAAGCATAGACAAGTTGATAACATTTAAAGAACAAACAACTTAACCTTGTGATGAACTATGATGATTTTTCGTAAAAAATGCTTTATAACCAGACAGTCTGTCATCAAACTTCGAGGATTCTCATCAACCTGTAACAAGAAAATATAACTTGTAATCCCAACAGTGCAAACAAGTAGGCATTTCTTCCAATAAAAGTGAATATTTAGGACCATTTTGGGATATCCATGGGGAAATAACTTGGAGAATGCTAAAAAAAAAAAAAAAAAAAAAGAAGAAGAACATAGAACACCTACTTCAGCTGGGCGGTGGTGGCACACTTGGGAGAGATGTCTGTGAGTTTGAGGCCAGCCTGATCAGATGTACTAGACCCCTTCCTCCCAAAGAATAAACAGTAAAGACTGCTGAGAGTCACTCTTGGACAGGCTCAGCCATCTGGAAGAAAGAGAAATGAGCCAAGCTGCCTGGGCTAGGCTTAGAATAATTGAGCCAACTGGTAAGGACACTCTCCAACCAGCTGAACTGCCTGTAGGCTGTGCAGGGAGCTCCAGGGTTTTAGCTTTTGTGAGCTGTTACCCATGCTGAGGTAAGCCTTGGTGACAGCAGTTTTATCCTGTAAGTAACCCCAATAAAACTCATTGTCTCAGCCGGCACGGTGAAGCATGCCTTTGATCCCAGCAGAGGCAGAGGCAGGCAGAGCTCTGTGAATTTGAAGTCAGCCTGGTCTACAAAGCAAGGACAGCCGAGGCTACACAGAGAAACCCTGTCTCAAAAAAACAAAAACCAAACCAAACCAAACCAAACAAAACAAACCAAAACCAAACAAACAAACAAACAAACAAACAAACAAACAAACAAAAAACCCTCCTTGGTTCACTGTTTGTATAATATTCTTTGGACTGTATACAGTTTACCCTTGTTCATTCAAATGCTGATTTCTCTCCCCCACTATCTGGTTTCAATCGGACATTGTATTGTGATGCTTATTCTAAGCATCACCTATCTCAAGTTTGTGTAAACATGCCACCACTTGTTCTCTAAATTGTCAATTAAAACAACCAGCCACAATGCTGAGCAATGGAAAGGATAGGGTGGGACATCCTGGTCGGGAGTGGGAAGAAGAGGAAGGAAACAGGGGAGGAGAGGAGGAGAATCAGCAGGAGCAGACTTGGAAGCACATGGAGAAATGAACTGGACCTAAGATACGACTAAAAACAAGTATAATGAATGAAATCTGAATGGTAAGAAACTATGCGGGCTTGGAGGTTTAGGATGGAGTAACTATTGCCCAGCATTGTGTTCTAGGTTAATTAAATAAATCCTAGTCTCTGTGTGGTGATTTGGTTATACAGCAGGAATAACCGCTGCTTAACTAAGTCAATAATAAATATTATGCCACAAAAGGTCACCAAAGTTGGATTTTCATGGTATCCTGACTTAGGTCTGTTCTGAATTCCTTGTCTAGGGTGAGTAAGGTGTAGGGGTGTCTCTCTTTGTGTTGCATATTTCCAGGAAAAATCCGATATATAACTGATGCCCAAACATAGACATGACAGAGTAGGGAAAGAACGAATGTATAGTCTTTGCTGTGGGTAGCAAAAGGTATCCATGTTGGAACTAAACAGGTGAAGACAATCAGCCTGTCCTAAGGGTGGGTAATTATACTATCCCCACCCCCGGCCTCCATTTCATAGGCTACATTTTCCTAAAGCAAAGGGTTATTAGGGGGTGGAGATGGTTTGAGCAGCAGGGTGTAGTGAATGGCAGTATCTATGGCTACAATGCCAACCAAGGGCCAAGTCTTGGATTCAGAGAGCCAGTGCAATAGAGGTGAGCAGAGCCATGGCCTTGGTTAGAGCTGAGAAGCCTGAGTCAGGTCCACTGAGTTCAGCAAGGGTGGGAAAATACAGGGATGCTCTGTGGAAGAGCTTCAGGGTATGGAAATATAATGGCTCAGAGAGAATAACTAGGGATTACAGAGAGCTAATTAAGTTACTGCCTCCTATCCATGCTATCCTACCCAACCTTGACCTGTGGAGGAAGCTAGTGGCACAAATGAATGGAACCTTTCCATGCTGTATTAGACCTTGCTTATGTTTGACTTTATTATCTTCTTATTGGTGAACTTCGGGATTGCTAGGAGCAGGTGACAAAGGACTTTCAGAGTGATTCATCCAGGTTTTCTTTGTAACCCAGCTATTTGTTATGCGCTGGTTCTTCAGGATGTTGCCTTGTCTCATTTGTCCTCTGGAAAAGGTCTGAATATACATACATGCATACATATATATATGTATAAATTATATGTAATGTAACCAACTCTCTGATTGTACTTAAGGGTGAAGTGCTGTGTGGCAGTACCCTCAGAAATGGAAACATTCCATAAATAGTAAAGACTGTTGAAAGTCACACTCAGACAAGACAAGCAATTCGAATGAAACAGAAACTAGCCGAGCCTGGGAGAGGTTTAAGACAACTGAGGTGCCTTTCCAGGCATACTTCCCAACCATATGAGCTGCCCAAGGGCTGTGCAGTGAGCTCCAGGTTCCCAGCTTTTCAAGCTGTCATCCATGCTGGAGTGGGCTTCTGGTGATGTTCCTGTAAGTAACCCCTCACTCATATTCCTGTAAATCCTCAAAACACTCCCTGGTTCACCAAGTGTTTTCACAAAAAATCTTAGCAGGATCATAGAGTCCACATTTTATAAATTAAAAACAAAATTCAAGGAGGTTGAACAACTTACTCAATGTTAGGTGAGTTTGAATCCAAACCTTTAAGTGCTTAATGATCTCCATGTATTAACTCACTAAATTTAACATGGAGTCACATGTTAGAAAATAGAAACTGTCTTCTAGAAAATAAGTCCAGAGAAATGAACATGCAGTATGAAATTAAACTAGAAAATGCAAAGCTCAATAGAAGAGGGAGTTCTTGTTGGCAGCTCAGAAAAGACAGAATCTTGTAACCTTAGTATATTTTTAGGGAGCAATGTGTTCTCAGACTACAGGATTTCCTAAGGCAACAAAGAAATGTGAATAGGTCTGATCAAGAGTGATAAACCTTTATGGCACTTTAATAAATCCAATGGAAAAGAGATCATGCTCCATGAGGTAGGTGGGGATTGTTAGAAATTTTATTAGAAAAGTAGCTGAGTCAGGCAGTGGGAGGGCACACCTTTAGTCCAGCACTCAGGAGGCAGAGCCAAGTGGATCTCTGTGAGTCTGAGGCCAGTCTACAGAGCTAGTTTCAGGACAGCCAGGACTACACAAAGAAACCTTCTCGAAAAAGTAAAGAAAAGTAGTTGACCAAATTACTAGAAAAAAATGGATAAGGGATTATTAAAAACTACTAGGATTTTTCATACCTATAAGCAGAGGTAAAAGAGAAACCACAGTTCTGCAGTTACATATCATAGTCATATCCTTCATTTAAAAATGGTTAGTTAGAACGGTTTAAATGGTAGACAAGCAATGATATTTTAAAATAACTTTTTGTGCTTGACACTTTAAAGACTAGTTCTTGAAACAGTTTCAAATCTCTGTAATCTTGGTAATTACAGGGTGTATCACAAAGCAGGATGATTGCATCTAACAGTAAAGAAACTAAATAAGTGAAGAAAGTTCACCAAAGAGATCTGAGAGATTATAATTAATGATGATAGTTACCATTTATTTCAGCACATGCTACAGGCCAAGAGTTTATGAAGAATATTCCCATTTTATAAAGATCATGAAACTCTACATTAATAAATAGATAAATGGTAGCATTGGTATCCAAACCTGATTTGACTCCCTCCAAAGCCCATACTCTGTCATGTAGTATTGTCTAAGAATGTCCCTCTTCTGTGAATGTAGCTAGTTATGTGGACAGAGCAATATATATGCCATTATTTAATGAAAAATGACAAGCAATGTTTACATGTGACTACTCAATATTACATTTATTTATTCACTCACAAAACACTAATATAATTTATTTGCATATATGAATCTATATAAATAAAACAACTTACAAATTAGAATGGTTCATAGGTCAATAGAGAAATAAGTAACTCATATGACAATGTAAAATGTTTTATAATTTAGATATGAGATTCTAAGTAAAACAGGTAATGCACCTAAATAAGCCTAGAAGCACCAAGCAAGTTACATTAGGTCAGCAGAGAATAGTAAATTGCCCCTCTACACTAGGTAGCTTTTGGGGAGATCATACCCTGAAACCGAAAGAGACCACTGCAAACTCCCTGAAAACCCAGAACCCCTCCAGTGCAGGATGGCTACTCTGAGAAACCACAGGTGAATGGCTGGGCTTACTACAAAGCCAACATGGCCAAGGACAGCTTGGTGGATGACTTTGAAGAGAAGTTTAATGCCCTGAAGATTCCCGTGCCTGGGGATAAATACATTGCCCTGATGGACACTGAAGGAAAGGAAGCTGTGTAGAGCTATCCTAAGTTCATGTGTGAATTGAAGGTCATGATGTAGAACTATGAGAAGCAGCTTGGGAAAATGAAAAATATAATTCCTTATATTCAGATGGCCATTGAGGAATGAAACCAAGGTAGACAAGAAGTATACCTGCTGGTTTCACCTGCCAGAGACAGGGACAGACAGTAAAGCCTTT
Source organism: Psammomys obesus (assembly GCF_907164565.1). Lineage (NCBI taxonomy): Eukaryota > Metazoa > Chordata > Mammalia > Rodentia > Muridae > Psammomys > Psammomys obesus. The sequence continues at coordinate 2,789,174 of NW_026591560.1, read as the reverse complement.
TACGTGTGTATGTCAGAAACCCAGTACCCCAGGCTGGCGTATCTGCAGAAGCAGTGGCCTTACTTAGGCTATTACGAAAAACAGATACTTGAGCCCTAGGGAACAGAAACCATGTTTAGCTGAAATGGTGGCACACTTCTGTAATCCCAGCACTGGGAAGATGAGGGCAAGAGGATCAGAAGATCAAGATCCTAAAAATTTAGGCCAGTTTGTGCTATATAAGACACTTAAGAAAAAGATATGGCTAATTATATACTAAAATTTTTTTTAAGTTTATGAGCATGTATTAATTATGCATAATGATGGGTTTCACTCTGACATTATACAAATACATGGTTTATTTTAATCTTAGTCATCCCCATTACCATTCTTAACCCCCTCTGAGCCCCATTTCCTTTCCCATTCCTTTTTCCTTCCCTAACCTCCCTTATATAAAAGTTCATGTATTTTTCACATTTTTTGATTCTTTGTGAATTCTACATCATGTGCCACAATCCCACTCATTTCCAAGTCCTTTCATATCTGCCCTCCACCCTTGTAACTTCCCCTGAAATGAAAAAAAATATTGACATGGAAATTGCAGTGTGTCATAAAGTATATTCTTCTGTCCAAACAGCTTTACTTACAAATGCTCACTGCATAATCATTATCAGAGAAGTTTCATCCAGCAATTGATGGGAGCAAATGCAGAGACCCACATCCAAAATTATGTGGAGCTCAGGGAATCCCACAAAAGAGGGGAGGAAGGACTATAGGAGCCAGAGGTATCAGGACACCACAAGAAAATGGCCCAGAGAGTCAACTAACCTGGGCTTATAGGCGCTCACAGAGAGACTCAGTCAGGAAGCCTGTATGGGTCTGACCTAGGCCCTCTGCATAGATGTTATAGTTATGTGTTCCCCTTGCTACACACCCTCACCAGCATGAGCTGTTACTTGTGTTTTTGATCTTAGCCATTTGCACAGGTGTAAGATGGAACCTCAAAGCAGTTCTGCATTTTCCTGACTGCTAAGGATGTTGAAGATTTCTTTAAATATTCCTCAGCCATTTGAAATTCCTCTGTTGAGAATTCTTTGTTTAGATCTGTACCCCGTTTTAAAACTGGATTATTTGGTTTGTTGTTGTCTAGTTTCTTGAGTTCTTTACATATTTTGGATATTTACCCTCTGTCAGATGTGAACTTGGTGAAAATCTTTTCCCATTATGTAAGCTGCTGTTTTGTCCTATTGATTGTGTTCTTTGCCTTACAGAAGCTTTTCAGTTTCTTGAGGTCCCATTTACTAATTGTTGCTCTTAGTGCTTGCACTATTGGTGTTTTATTCAGGAAGTTGTCTTCTGTGCCAATGAATTCAAGGCTAGTCCCCACTTTCTCTTCTATCAGGTTTAGTATATCTGAATTTTACGTTGAGATCTTTGATCCACTTGGACTTGAGTTTTATATAGGGTGATAGATATAGATCTATTTGCCTTCTTGTCTATGCAGATATCCAGTCTGACCAGCACCATTTATTGAAGATGCTTTCTTTTTTCCATTGTATATTTGTATGTACATCTCCATCCATCTTATCATTCAGTAGTACTATTACAAAAATCAGAATAAAACTGGATAGAGGTGTTTTTGTTTTGTTGTGTTTTGTTTTTTGGCTCTTGTTTGTTTTTTGAGACTGGTTCTCTCTTCATAGTCCTGGCTGTCCCAAAACTCACTATTTAGATGAGGCTGATCTTGAACTCACAGAGATCTTCCTGCCTTTGCCTCCCAAGTACTAGAATTAAGGGCATAGGATATGACATCTGGATAAATTTCTTAAGGTTTATGAAATCATACTGCTTTGGAAGGGTGTGTTACCCAGCTTAATGTAGTGAATCATATAAACACCAAAGTCACTATATCTCTTTTACATGAGGCATTTCCCAGAAATTAATTTTCTTCATATGACCAAGGTAAATAGATCATCTAGTATAGTCCTTTCATTAGTCCTGTCTCAACTAATGTTTGCTATTAATCTTGCTACTTGACCCTACACACACAGACAACACAACCCTACAATCCTACAATGAAATTTAGTACTTTCTTCATTTAAATATCTTTTAAATAGCTATATGATATTAGAGACAAGGAGATGCATTGGAAATGATGCTTTAAGGCAGTTCTTGCTCCTTTAAGGCTAATGCTACCTGGCTACACTATTCTTTTACCTCTCATCTCCAGCAGGCTTACTCCTGGTCACTAAGCTCAGAGATCCTCTGTACTTCAAGTCTAAGTACATGACAAGCAGCTAGGAGGGTAGTTCAGTGATAGACTGCTCATCCAACATGCTTGAGGCCCTGGGTTCAACTCCCAGCATAGCAAAAATGTTTTGCCTGTCAAGATGATCATGTTAAGCAACAATTTAGTCTTAACTCCCTGTCCTCTTCAATCACCATGACTCCCCTCATTTTTAGCTATTTCCACAGTTACATCTTAGAACTGATTCTGAAAACTTTAAACCAGTGTTTCTCAATTTTCCTAACGCTACAACCCTTTAATATATAGTTTCTCATGTTGTGTTGGCCTCCAACCAAAATATTATTTTCATTGTTATTTCATAACTATAATTTTGTTACTGTTGTGAATAATAATGTAAATATCTGATATGCAGGATATCTGATATGCAACCCATGTGAAAGGGTCACTTGACATCCCCAGGGGTCATGACCCACAAGTTGAGAACTACTGCTTTAAACCAAAATGTATTACCAGTGGCTTCCTTGATAAACCCAATTATATGTACTCTATATATTAAATATGTATTCTAAATATTTGATTTAATCATACTTAAATTTTTCTTAGGAAAAGAGTTTTGCAATAGAAAAAAAGTGAGAAGCTTTGCTATCTAATTCTTTTAAGTGTCATAACTTCTTATTCTAGAGTTTATCTGATCTAAATTAAAATCTACTTTTCAGTGTCATCAAGGCCTCTGGACCTGGGCCCTTTGGTTGGGCTAGGTGTCCTTTCTCTGTGCTAGGGCAGCACTCAATGTTTACTTCATTGTGGCATGTATCGCAATGTTTTGTAATGCTTGTTGACATGTGCATCTTTCTTTTATATTCCAAGTTCCTTAGGATCAAACAACATATCCTATGAATGTGTACCCATGAGACCTAGCTCAGTGTGACTAATTTGAACAGACATTGGTTTCTAAATGAATAAATATTGAACTACCATTGACCTATATGAATCAGACAGATTAAGCTCTAATTCTTCCTCTTTCATATGACACTAGGGAAGTCAGCCTAATTCTGTGAATCTCAATTTTGTTATCCGTAAAGTAGAGTGACAATCCTTATTCTATCCACTTCACAGAGGTGTCAGAGGCTTAAATATTTGTGGATGTTAGTCATGTGAGTTATCACTTGCTCCAACTGGCTGAATCACATGCTCTCATTTCTTAGCATTGTTTTCCTCGGTTCACTGGAATCACCTTTTTATTGCTTCTTGACATCAGCAGTTTCAGAGCTGACTAACCATTAATTGCTCTAGATTGTTTACCTTTCATTTCCTCAAGAAGATAAGGCACAGCCAGGGAATCAGCTGGCCTGATACTGTGCCTATTCCTTCCAAAGGAATATGCAGTTATTCAAACATGGAGAGATAATTCCCAGCACTTCCTGGAAGACTTTGGGTTTTGTTTGTTTTGAGACTAGCTCTTATATAGCTCAATCCAGCCTACAACTTGCTTTGTTGCTGAGGATTCATCTAAACTGATCTCCTCCTGTCTCCACCTTCCAAGTGCTGGGGTTGCAAGTGTGTGCTGCCAGACCTGGCCCAGAAAGAATGTTAAAATCATTCTAATTCTTTAGATTCCTATTACTTTCAACTAAGGAAAGATAGGGGACCAGAAAAATCATTAAAGATAACATAGCAGGCAATTATTCTCATAAATCTGGACTATATATCTATAAAAAAAGATATCTATAAACCAACTGGATAAAAATTTGTTCAAATGAGATCTGTGTTGAAAATAATTTATTACTACGTTTATTTATTGTATTATGCATGTGTGTACACATAATACCGTATGTATGGAGATCAGAGGATAATTTTATATAGTTGGTTCTCACTTTCCACATTGTGGAACTCAGGGAGCAAACTCTAGTCATCAGGTGTGGTGGGAAATTGCCTTTATCCATGAATCATCTCACTAACTCCAGAATCAATTTTTATTCTACTGGAAGGTCCACCATCCTGTCTCCAGTGCTCAGTTGATCCTGGTGCCTTAGCCTCAAAAGTATAGGTGTTACAGATGCAACCATCACACCTGATCCAGATGGCAGCTTGATCTTGGACTTCGAGCCTCTAGAACTGTGGGAAAATAAACCTTTGTTGCTTATGCCACCTAGTCCAACCTATTTTGTACAGAAGCCTAGACTAATGCAGCCCTTAGGTCAACTAAATATCAGCCTCTTGGTAGAACACAGCCACTAGCACTTTGGTAGCTCCTAGGTCATCTAATGTCTGCACAATTTCTTTTTTTTTTACTTATGTTCAAACTATGATGGAACCAGGCTTTCTTTCCTGCAATTGTAATTGTCTGTAAAAACAGGAGTCAAATGACCAGAGTGTATAGAACCCCAACAAACTTGCCTCAAAAAACATCTGGCAGGGTGCTACATCTGATGTGTCTTGAGAATGGCTCCCCTCCTCTGAAGCCAGAGTCAGCCTTGGAGAGAACCCGGGCAGCACAGGATGTGTTTCTATATGAGAAGAAATGCCAACAAGTCAGAACGGAGACAGGAGCCAAGAAGAAAGCCTTTACCTGATGAAAGATTACCTGCAAAACATAAAATAAGGAAACCGGTTACAAGTCAGCAAATTGTTTTAATTTTTAGAATTACTTTCTGGAGGAAAGATACCTAATCTCATGTTTTTAATTCTTTAGATTTGTTAAACCAATCTGAAATTTCAGTTTCCAGTCAGGTCCTATGCCAGACATTCTAGCTGATAATCCTGCATTTTCCAACAAATTGGTTCATTACTTAATAAACACAAGTCCTTTAAGGGAATAATTTAGAGCTGAAAACTGACAAGTTCAAAAACAACTCTTCAGGCATATGCTTTTTAAAATATTGTAGCCCTTTTAACTTCCTTGCACAGATGTACCCCATGGCAGCTCAGTGTCCAAGTGGGTTCCCAAGTGGGGAACAGGGGCTGTCTCTGACATGAACTCAGTTGCTGGCTCTTTGAACACCACCTTCTAAGGGGGAAGCAGCCTTACTAGGCCACAGAGGAAGACAATGCAGCCAGTCCTGATGAGACCTAATAGGCTAGGGTCAGATGGAAGGGGAGGAGGACCTTCCTTATCAGTGGACTTGGGGAGGGGCATGGGAGGAGAAAAGGGAGGAAGAGTGGGATTGGGAGGGGACAAGAGAGGGGGCTACAGCTGGGATACAAAATGAATAAATTATAATTAATTAAAAAATAAAACATTGCAGCCCTTAACAAGTTCAAATTCTCACCAATTTTAATTTAAGAATGAACTGCTTGGTATTTTGTATGCGTTGACTCAGAGCTAGCTTTCCACAAAGCATCTGGGAGGGGCACAGATTATCCACAAGAAAGAAAACATCAAAGTATGCCCCATCTTTCTTCTCTATTTTCTGTACCCAAATTACAAAAAATCAAAAAAACCTTCACATTTTATAAAACAACCCCTGCAGAGACAGTAAAGAACAAAGCCACAATAACAAGTTAATTCAACTTCAAGAACTTAATAGCAATAAATACACCTTAAAATAATAGTGCTTTAACGATTAAAAAAAAGTATGGGTTTTCTCAAGATAAAAGTCTAGACATTCATCTTAATGAGTAACATTTTTTCATCATTGTGTTCTTCAAATGTAATTCGGCCCACAGAGCCCCAAATAAAATGGCAGCGAGGTCACGCTGCACTGAGGCTCACTGACCTTGCCACTGAACCCGGATACTCTGCACCTGTCTTTAGTTTACCATTGACTGACTGCCTTACTTAGAGAAACCTCTCTTTTCTGATTCAGTCACTTTTCTGTGAAATAAGGAACAGCTGTCTAAATTAATGACAGTACAAAAATGAAGAGAACATCATTGCATGAAAAAGGGGGTTGTGATTGTCTCTGAATTCTTTAGGATAATCTTAATAACCATTTAAAGTAAATTGTGTTAAACATTAATTCTATACTTTAAAAATAGTCTATTCCAAATCAGGCGGTGGTGGTGGTGCATACCTATAGTCCCAGCACTTGGGAGGTAGAGGCAGAAAGATCTCTATGAGTTCAAGGCCAATCTGGTCTACAGAGGGAGTTCTAAGACAGCCAAGGCTTCACAGAGAAAACCCTGTCTCAAAAAACAAACAAACAAAAGATGTAAAGTTTACTCAAACCATCTCATTCTACACACCAAAAAAGAAATGAGCAAGCAAACAAGATTTAGATAGAACGGCCAGAGTTAAATATATAAAGGTGAAAGAATCAGAAACATTATTTCAAGATAAATTGAACCTATGTTAAAATTTCATGTTCAAACATACACTATAGAACAATTGTTTTTAAATTTAATAAAGACACACTCACGGTGGGGAAAAAAGGAAAAGGAATGTATTAGTCCAGAATGGAAAACAAAAAGAAACAGGCCTATTTGCTGCTAAACCTGACGACTGAGTTCAATCCCCAGTTCCACATGGTGGAAAATGAACATGGACTCCTCCAACTTGCCGTCTGAACTCCACACCTATACCAGGGCATGAATCAACACTCCCTGCTCACTTGAGGGATGGCTAGAGCAAAGGAAAGCTGGTAGCCACATCACTGCTGTGTGACAAAGGCCTTAGTTGTGTTATGCAAGCAGCCACAGGACTCAGAACTATATAATTTACTACCGTGCAGGAACTTTGCATCTATCTCACTACCCAGGTAAAGTACGATCCAAGACATACACCATTCAAGCATGCAAAGCTAGGGGTCAGTAACCCTGAGAACCTCTGACCTACCAGTTGTCAACATGGGGTATATTTAAGCTAAACAGATCATGGGTGATTAACTCTAAATTACCAAACAACAAAACTTGATACCATCAAAAGTATAACACAGCAAACAACAACACTTGTACTTGAGAAGTTAATAATGAGACATTTTAAAATAAATATCTACACCTTCAACAAAGAAAAAGAAGCTATGAAACAAGATCCCACTGTAATAAATTACACCAAAAGTAATGGGGGAAACCTTATTAGAAATCTTGTAACTTAAAGATATAATATTTGAAATTAAAACCTTATGAATGGGGGTCTGGAGAAATAGCTAAGTGATAAAGAGCATTTACTGCTCTTGCAGAGGGCCCGGGTTTAATTTCCAGCACCCACATGATGATTCATAACTATCTGTAACTCCAGTTTCAGAGGAGCAATGCCCTCTTCTGACCTCCACAGACATCAAGCACTCTTGAGATACACATATGAACATAAAGAAAAATCACATAAAATTAATAAATTTAATAAAAATAAATCTTAAAAAATTATAAATGGTCCAACTGGATGAGAATAAACCAAAAACAAAAGTTAAGACATGAATGTTTTTAGCAATATTACGCATAATAACCCAAAATGGAACTCAAATATCTACCAAATGGTGAGCACCGACCGGCTTAACAACTGTAAGCTATCACTTCAACTATAAAAGAAATAAAGTACACACTGTGTCCTGGCTAGTCTTATGTCAATTTGACACACAGACTAGAGTTATCTGAAAGGAGAGAACCCTAATTGAGAAGTGCTGCCATAAGATCCTGCTGTAAGACATCTTCTTAGTTATTGATGGGGGAGGGTCCAGCCCATGGTGGGTGGTCCCATCCTTGGGCTAGTGGTCCTAGATTCTATAAGAAAGCAGGCTGAGCAAGTCAGTAAGCAGCACTCTTCTATGACTTCTCAGCTTCTGCCTTCAGGTTCCTGGCCTGTTAGAGTTCCTTGTCCTGACTTCCTTAGATGGTAACAATGGTCTGGAAGTGTAAGCCAAATAAACCCTTTCCTCCTCAACTTGCTTTTTGGTCATGGTGTTTCGTTGCAGCCATAGAAACTAAGTAAGACACACTGTAACATGGGGAAATCCTAAAACAAACAAACAAACAAACAAACAAACAAACAAACAAAAAACATGCTTAGGCAAAACACCAGACATAAAAGGCTATGTATCATGTAATTCCATAATGTTCAAAATAGGCAAATCAACACAGGGAAAAAAACCCAGATTAATGTTGCCAAGGCACAGGGCTTGAAGTCAAGTAGCGTAATAACTGTTGGGTTCAGAGTCTTCTAGGTGATGAAAATACTAAAGTTAGATAATATGATTAGATGGTGATTGAGAGTATATGATTACATGAATTAGATAATTCCTGGAACTCATTGGCTCAGGAGACAACTTCCTGAACAGAACACCATCAGCACAGGCTCTAAGAGCAACAATCAATAAATGGGACCTCATGAAACTGAAAAGCTTCTGTAAAGCAAAGGACACCATCATCAAAACAAAACGAATGCCTACAAATTGGGAAAGAATCTTCACCAATCCTTTATCTGACAGAGGACTAATATCCAGTATATATAAAGAACTAAAGAAGCTGAAAAGCAACAAACCAAGTAATCCAATTAAAAAATGGGGAACAGAGCTAAACAGAGAATTCTCGATAGAGGAATATTGAATGGCAGAGAAACACTTAAAGATATGCTCAACCTCATTAGCCATTTAGGGAAATGCAAATCAAAATGACCCTGAGATTTCACCTTACACCCATCAGAATGGCCAAGATGAAAAACTCAAGTGACAACACATGCTGGAAAGGTTGTGGAGAAAGGGGAACCCTCCTCCATTGCTGGTAGGAATGTAAACTGGTACAACCACTTTGGAAGTCAATTTGGCGCTTTCTCAGACAATTAGGAATAGTGCTTCCTCAAGACCCAGCTATACCACTGCTAGGTATATACTCAAAATTGGCTCAAGTACACAACAAGGACATTTGCTCAACCATGTTTGTAGCAGCTTTATTTGTAATAGCCAGAACCTGGAAACAACCCAGATGTCCATCAATGGAGGAATGGATACAAAAATTGTGGTACTTTTACACAATGGAATACTACTCACCAATCAAAAAGGAGAAAATCATGAAATTTTCAGGCAAATGGTGGGATCTAGAAAAGATCATTCTGAGTGAGGTATCCTAGGAGAAAGACACACATGGTATATACTCACTTATATAGGCCTACAAGATATGATAAACATAATGAAATCTATACACCTAAAGAAGATAAACAAGAAAGAGGACCAGGGGTAAGATGATCAATCCTCACTTAGAAAGACAAATAGGATGTGCATTGAACGTATGACAGGAGTCTACTGCAGAAGGCATCTGAAAGACTCTACCTAGCAGTGTTTCAAAGCAGATACTAAGACTCATAACCAAACCTTCGGCAGAGTACAGGGAATCATAAGAAAGAAGGGGAGTTAGTATGACGTGGAAAGAATAGGAGCTCCACAAGGACCAAATATATCTGGGCACAGGGGTCTTTTCTGAGACTGACACTCCACCAAGGACCATGTATGGATATAACCTAGAACCTCTGCGTGGATGTAGCCCGTGGTAGCTCAGTAACCAACTGGTTTCCCATAGTAAGGGGAACAAGGACTATTTCTGACAGGACTCAATGGCAGGCTCTTTGACCTCCCCACCCCCCAAGGGAGGAGCAGTCCTGTTAGGCCACCTAGGAGGACTTTGCAGCCAGTCCTGAAGATACCTGATAAAACAGGGTCAGATGAAAAGGGAGGAGGTCCTCCCCAATCAGTGGACTTGGAAAGGGGCAGGGAAGACATGAGGGAGGGAATGAGGGAGCGGGATACAACTGGGATACAGAGTTAACAAAATGTAACTAATAATAAAAAGAAAAAAAAAAGAAATATATGAAAAACAAGTGAACTAGAAGCATTAAAATAGTCTATTATAACATGTGGAATTTATATCAATTAAGAGAAAAAAAGATAAAAGACATTAAAATAGATCCAAGAGAAGTACTGACAGAATTATTATAAAACAGCCAGGTGCAGTGGCACACGCCTGTAATCCCAACACTCAGGGAGGCAGAGGCAAGCGGATCTCTGTGAGTTCAAGGCCAGCCTGGTCTACAAAGTGAGTTCAGGATAGTTAGTGCTACACAGAGAAACCCTGTCTCGAAAAACAAAAACAAATTATTATAAAACAAAGGCAAATATAAGAATTATTTGAACAAGGTACAGAGACGTCTAATTTTCTACCAGACAAGACAAGGCAGGTGGGAGGGCTCCACAGGTTAAAAGTGCTTGCCCTGCCAGCCTGACCACTGAGTTATATCTCTGGGTCCCTCTTTGGAAGGAGATAGTTGACTCCAGAGCTTTGTCCTCTGATTCCTGACAGGCCACACCTGGAAAGCCTTTTTTCCAGCAGGGATAATGACTTTCCTGTATCAACATAGATGAAGGCCCTTCTACCCTAGTCTTCCTCAACCTCCATATTCTAGTCACTCTCTGGAACTGAGTGCAATTAAGGTAGAGTTACCTACAGCAAGTGGTGGGAGCAGCTGAATGCTCAAGTGAGTCTCATGACCCTCTTTGTCACAGCACCAATACCAGCTGGGATGATCCTTTTGCAAAGGGCACAGCTAAATTTCCCAAGACGGCAGTTGCTTGCCTTGGAGGACAGTCACAATACACACACACACAAAAACAATAATACAATAAAATGTATGTGAAACTAAACATATCACAATGTATATAAAACTAAATGTATGTAAAACCAAACATATCACAATGAAACTCAGAATAACAAAGATAAGAAGAACCCTAAAACCTATGGTAACCATAAATAAATAAAGTGAGTCAACAAAAGAAATACAAGCCAGGGCTAGGGCAATGGCTCAGTGGAGCAGGCTACTTGCTGTGCAAGCCTTGTGACATGAGTTTGATCCCTAAAACTACATAAAAATTGAAGAAAAGAACTAGTTTCACAATGTTGTATTCTTATTTCTGTATTTATGACATTAAATCCCTACCACACTACCTTGCCCCATCCAGCAACAGACTCAATAATATGAGAGGCAGAAACAGAGAGGGAAGTTACATTTCTTATCAGCAAAACTTAGTGGAAAAAAAAAAAAAAGATCTGGTACTACACCTTCAGAGATAAGAAAACTAAGTTTGATTCTGGACCTTCCCCCATCTCTTTTTTGAAGTGTTGGTGATGTCACGGATGCTATGTCACTTAGCAACACTCTCAACTTCTTAGTATGGATTTTAAAAATTAGTGTGTGTGCTCACATGTGTGCCCATCAGCCAGACTGGGTTGCCAGGTGTCCTTCTCTACCACTTTCTGCCTTACTCTCATGAATCTTACTCTTACTTACCCTGAATCTGGAGCTAGGTCAGCAGCCAGCAAGGCACATATCTGCCTTCCTAGCTCCTATAGTGATGGGGTTATGGAAGAATAAATTTTTACATGGATTCTGGTGATTTGAACTCAGGTCCTCACTGAGTCACCTCCCCACTTCCATTTGGACTTTTAAGATAGGTAAACTACCATTAAAAATTAAGAAACTTGAACTGGAGAGATGAGTCAATCATTAAAGGCTAATTGCACAACCAAAATTACAAAACAAACAGACCAACAAACAAAAACTTACCTGGCAACAAGAGCTCAGAAGAACACTTGATTACCATGTATAAGGCCCTTGGTTCAACTCATAGCCCAAGCAGGAAAAAGGAAGGAGGGAGGAAGAAAAGAGAGGAGGGAGGAAGGAAAGGGATGGATAAAAGGAAGGAAGGAGGGAAGAAAAGAAGGAAGCAGAGAGTAGGGAAAGGGGAAGCGGGAGAGGGGAAGCGAGAGAGGGAAAGGGGAGAAGGGAAAAGAAGAGAGATTGATTGATGTTTACATACTTTTCAGGATCAAAGCGATGGCTTGGCAGGTGAAGACACTAAGAGAATAGACTGGTAAATTGTCTGACTTCCACATGTATCTCTCACTCAAAACAAAGTTTACAAAAAAAGTTTACTATTACCAAGCCCTCATTCCAAGTACCATGAAACTAAACAGTGTTCCATTTAAAAGGAACTGATATTGCTAGATGCAGGGGCACACACATTTAGCCCCAGCACTCAGGAGTCAGAGGCAGGTGAATCTCTGTGAGTTCTAGGCCAGCCTGGTCTACAGAGTGAGTTCCTGGACAGCCAGGGACACACACACACACACATTTTTTTTTTTAAAAAGAACTGATATTTTTGTAGGTAGTATAATGGGAGAAAATAAGACACCATCAATGTTAAATTGTTTCTTTATACAGCTCTTTAATGGTTCAAGTTGGTGGGAAAAATTTACTGTATGACAATATGAACACACACCAAAACCATTTTTTGGGACCTTTCCAGTAATGAAGATACAGAATTTGGAAGTACAGAATGACATTAAGTCATAGTAATTTGGGAAATGTCTTGATTTTCCTTAAACCTACCACTTAAAATATAAGAGGGCAAGGTGATTTGTCTGCTAAAAATCAACACCCTTCAGAGGAAGATAGCAGGATATAGAATATGACCACATATTGCCTGATAAAAAATAAAGTTGTAGAAGCCAGATGTGGTGGCATAGCTCTAATCCAGCAGTTCTCAACCTGTGGGTCATGACCCCCTTGGGCTGTATATCAAATATTTAAATTACAACTCAGAGCAGTAGCAAAATTACAGTTATGAAGTAGCAATGAAATAATTTTATGGTTGGGGTCAGCACAACATGAGGAACTGTATTAAAGGGTTGCAGCATTAGGAAGGTTGAGAACCACTGCCATAACCCTAGCACTTCAGAGGCTGAGGTCACAAGATTTCTTCAGGTTTAAGGCCATTCTAGCATACTTGGCAAATACCAGGTCAGCCAGGACTATAGAGTGGGACCCTATCAAACAACAAACAAATAAAATAATGTAAAAAAGGAAATGTAAACAAGAAAAATAGTAGTGATCACAAGTCAAGAAAAGTAGTGGCAATACACACCTCTAACAACACCACTCTGCAAGTGGAGGCTAGAGGACTGCTTGAGTTTCAGATCAACCAAAGCAAGGACGATTGAGACAGACAGACACACACACACAAACACAAACACAAACACACACACGGGGGGGGCATCAATAGAAACAGGGCTTGGTATGTACAGATAAGCCAAAGCCTCTCCTGTTTCACTCAGGTCATGTCCTACCAAGGGGCTCAGCACTGCTACCAGCACTCCATACCAGTCTTATGATCTTTACTGAATCATTTCTTGGCTCCACAGTCTGAGCCTGAGAACTGGGTGTCAAACACTGCTTCCCATATCTCATTCCTTAGTGGGGTCAGCCCTTTTTCTACTGTTTTCCAGTCCCTAATATTCAGAGGGACCTGAGGTAGATATAACCAGGTATGCCTAATGGATCAGATGAGCAATTCTTCAGGGACTGATTCCCTTCATATTTCCTCAGATTGTAATGCTTTTGTCTCAAGGCAGTATGGGTAGTCAGATCGCTCTGCTTTTCTGTTCTGCAGAACTCAAATTGACCTGATCTGCCTCCATGTCCCACAACCTCACAAGTCAAGTGGTGAGGTGCTCCTCCATTGCGTGTCTGAAAGTCTTCCCTAGCTCCAACAGCTGTGGGGCTGAGTATTCTGATACCACCAACTGCACCATCCCTCTGTTAAAACATCAGTGTGCTGAAGCATAGACCTTCCCTTTCTCTGTATTAATTCTCTGCATTCAACGTCACACCTAAGGCGGGGTTCTGTGGTCACTTCTAGTTCACTCCCTTCCACATCACTATCTAACTCCTTATCATGGCATGTTCTAGGTTTTAGGGTCCCAGGAGGGACTTTGTAATACTGGTCTAATCTGGGCCCTATAGACTTAAAAACCAGCAGATGAACAATTCAATTTCTCCATTTATTTTATCCAATTTATTCAACATGTCTAAGTGCCTCAATCCATTTCTTGCTGAAGTTCCCTCATTATCCCTGTAAGCTCCCTCATGCTGCCACCTCAGCCTCAGGTAGGCCTCTTATTACAGCTGCAGCTGTTTGCCGACACCTCTGCCCCCAATGTGCTACTCCCACAGACTATAAAGTGTGTTGTAGACATTTGGCAGTTCTCGGAACAACACCATACTCCCAAGGTGGACACAAACATCAAGCAAATGCACCAATCCATTCCACCTTGAAGTAGGCAGCCATCTTGGGATTTCTCCCACTCAAAACCCTTGACTCTTTGGTGGCCTTCTTAGTTACAATGTTTCACTAATCTCTGCACTGTCTATGCCACAAACCATATAGGGACAAATCATGTTGAAATTACCTCTGCAGGGTGGTGGTGGCACACACCATTAATCCCAGAACTTGGGAGGCAGAGGCAGGTGGATCTCTGTGAGTTCGAGGCCAGTCTGGTCTATAGAGTGAGTTCCAGGACAGCCAGGGCTACTCAGAGAAACCCTATCTCACAAACAAACAAACACAAACAAAAACATATTTAGCTGGGTGGTAATGGTGCATGCTTTTAATCCCAGCACTTGGGAGGCAATGGCAGCTAAATCTCTGAGTTTGAGGCCAGCATGGTCTATAAGTGAGTTCCAGGATGGCCAGAACTACACAGAGGACTCCTATCTTGAAAATCCAAAAATAAATAAATAATAAATGAAAAAGAAAAAGAAAAATTTCCTCTGCAACACACACACACACACACACACACACACACACACACACACACACACTTCACTTCACATATTTATCCCATTTTCCATATCAGACAAATCCATTGTTCCTTCCACACCCATCTTCAGCTTTGTCTTACCCTGCCAACTAGTCCAAGCGTTGCTAAAATCTCTTCAGATAGGTAGACATACACAATATCTACCCCTTCTCCTAAGAAGAACCAGAACCAGAACCACAATTCTACCAATGTCCATTCTGGGGAGCCAGTGAGTTTAATGAGTTTCCTTACAGAACATGGATGAGGGGTTTCTTACAGGAGTGTGAGTGCTCCTGGAAAGCCTTTACCCAGCAGGAATGAAGGCTCCTCCCCTCTAGCCCTCCCTACCTATCCACTCTAGACCCGCCCTAAGGCCTTGTGCACTTAAAGCAGAATTTTGTACTCTTAAGTGGCAGGAAGTAGCTGGGTACTCAAGGTGAAGGGCTAGTGACTTTCCTGGCTGGCCCCTCTATGAGGAGTGCAAACAGCCAACATACGCATCTGTGGTAGGTAATCTTTTGCAAGGGGGCACAGGTGAACTCTCTAAGACATCGATTCTTGGTTCAGTTCTTAGCACAGCGGATACTAAACTGAGGGGAGGCTGTTTTGTTTTGTCTGAGACAGGGTTTCACTGTGTATCCTTGACCATCCTGGAACTCATTCCGTAGGCCAGGCTGGCCTTGAACTCATAGAGATCTGCCTGCCTCTGCCTCCCGAGTGCTGGAATTATAGGTGTGCTCCACCACTGCCAGGCTTGAGGGTAGACTTTAAAGCTTCCAATATAAATGTGTCCAATTAAAAAAGATAGTTCCTATTAAATATTAGCTGAACTACTTCATGGACTCAGGAACAAAAGCAAAGGATTTTTGTTTTGTTTTGTTTTGTTTTGTTTTGAGATAGGATTTCTCTGTGTAGCCCTGGCTGTCCTGGAACTCAGTCTGTAGACCAGGCTGGCCCCAAACTCAGAGATCTGCCTGCCTCTGCCTCCCAAGTGCTGGGATTAAGGCGTGTGCCACCACCGCCCAGTTTCTGTTACTATTCTTGTCAAGTGACACACTAACAAACTTGTCTATCCTGTGGCTGCACTTTTGAGGCTTCTGGCTTATTTTGATGATGGAGAAACTTCACCAAAAGAACTGACGAAGATCCTAAGTCATAATTTCCTACTTCCTTTTGGTTACTTCATTACTTTACATCAGCAGAATGAAACATAAAAATAAATATGCTCAAATACTAAAAATGAGGAATGAGCTGGTAGGGAATGTCAGCAGAGAAATGAACATTATAGAAATTTAAATGGGAAGCCGGGTGTGGTGGCGCATGCCTATAATCCCAGCACTCAGGGAGGCAGAGGCAGGTAGATCTCTGTGAGTTTGAGCCCAGCCTGGTCTACAAAACAAAGCTACACAGAGAAACTCTGTCTCTAAAAATAAACAAAGCAAAAAAAAAAAAAATCACAAAACAGAAAATCAAATGGGTCATTTCCTAAGCCAGCATTCCAAAGATGAAGTCATGTTCAAATGCTAAGATCATGAGCCCAACCAAGTGAGAAAACAGACAAGGCTGAGGTGGTCTCCCAGATGGCAATCAAACCAGAGACAGTCCTGGACCTCAAGGCCCAGCAGAAGGAGTTCAGCATCACAGCAGCCAAGGGTATCACACAGCTGGGAGTTGTCAGAAAACCCCAGTCAAACTAGTGCATGAGTTAGGAGGAAGATTCCGTGGGAAGCATGCAGTCTTCCTATTCAGAAGAGAATTCTGCCTAAGACAGCTTGAAAAGCTGTATGAAAAAAAATTTAAAGGGCCCTAGAAGCTGCATCCTGACTACTATGCATGATGCAATAGTTGAGGCATTGCCTTCCCAAGTGAAACTGGGGCAAAAGAATCTGTGAAAGTGGAGGGCTACCAGCCCATAAAGGTTTACTGAGACGAAGTACAAAATAACAACCTACAACACAAGGCTGAAACTTGTGTGGCTTTAAGAAGTCCCCAGAGCTTTGATATAAAAAAAAAAAAATACGAAGCTAGCAAGATGGCTCAGTAGATAAAGGTGCTTGCTGCCAAGCCTGACAACTTGATTGGACCCTCAGAACCCATGTAGTAGAAAGAGAACTGCCTTCTGTAAACTGAGTCCATGCACACTGTGGTACACACATGCCCATACTCACACACACAACCACACTTGGATGCATGCATGAATAACTAACTAAATAAATGTAATAAAAATGTATTAATAACTAAGGATCATTCTCAGGGAAAAAAAAAAACAAAGAAAAGAAAATTCACATGGGAATTCTGGAACTGAAAAGTTGAATACTACTACTACAGAATTTACTGGACAGGTTTATCAGCAATGTAGCCATGAAAGAAGAGTCACTGACATCACTAAAGAGCAGTGGAAAAAAAAATACCCCAAGGCCAGGCACAATGTAATGCATCTGTAGGCCTGGCTACTCAGAAGGCTGAGGTAGGAAGACTATTGAATCCAGGAGTTCAAGGCTGGCCTGAGCAACACAGTAAGGAAGCCATCTCCCTTTCCTTAAAGCTGTATTATCTCACCTAGAGAACATAAATTTGAAAAATTGAAGAATAAATGAATAAATACTTAAGGAAAATATTGACCAGCTTGCCTGCCTATCTGTCTGTCTATCTATCCATCTATCTATCTATCTATCTATCTATCTATCTATCTATCTATCTATCTATCATCTGTCTGTTTATCTATCTATCATCTATCTATCTGTCTGTCTATCCATCTATCTATCTATCTATCTATCTATCTATCTATCTATCTATCTATCTATCATCTATCGATCTTAGAAGTCCTAGAAGGAGAAGAAAACTAAAATAAGACTTTAAAAGCAAGGGCACATTTTCCTAAAGTTTAAGATGTGAAAATCTCGCAAACCCAAAGCAGGATATTTAGGAGAACAGTGCAAAGCAACAGACAGGCAGGAGATGGCTCAGGGCAATGAGAAGGGGATCCCAGGAGCCTGCTGTCAGCTGATTGGTGGTGAGCTCCACGTTTAGTGGAGGGACTGAGAAGACACCAGACTTCGACCTCTGGCTTTCAGTGTTTACAACCATAAAAATGTTAAGTTTAAATGTTGTAGAGAGCAGAGGAGGCCCTGTGTGAATGTGTGCTGTTGACACAGACTCAGCCATGTCACGAACCATACCACAGACCCAGGGAAAACATCGAAGCCTTTCCCCGGGCTAAGGTTCTGATAAATGGCAAGCCTTCCTTTCTGGTCCAAGTGCACATATTGATAGTATGTGTAGAAGATGTCCACCATAGCTCTCCCCACCATATTTACAGCCTGAAGCCTGCTCCCCTAGAGGCCATTCCTATTTACTTAAACCTGCCTCTGGTTCCCTGTATAGAACTCTGCTTCCTCCTTTATCTGTAATAGTCCGCCTCCTAATTCAGCTGGATGAAATAACCTTGCCTCCCTGTTCGACAAAATTATAAGCAGTAGCTTAAGTCACATGGTGACTCTAATTGTTGAGGTTGTGTAGAGGCAGGTGAAGGCTTGAAAAGGCAATTGAATTTGTACCCACCGCAGTCTCAGTCCATACTTTTTTGTGAGCCCCTGATAGTATGTGACTCAGGCCCTTTGTTTGTTTGTTTTTTGTTTTTTGTTCAAGACCCAAGTGACTGAACTCTATGAACATGCAGTCATGATCACTTATCCCTTTGCATTTAGAAGTAGAGAATGAAGATTTGATGCAACATGTCCTAAAGATCACTTTTCTTGCTGTTTTTCCTTTTCTAAAGTGTGTCTAGGATTGTTTTATAATATAGAATAATAGCCACTGTAAATAATGACATCAAACCACAGTCACCAAAAGAACTTTTCCTGTATTGTCTTAATTAGCCTCATTTTTAGAAATGCGGTAACATTGCCATTTTATTTACTGGTGCATTCTTTGCAAGCAGTATTATAGTATTATGCTAAAGTACAGGTGTCAGGCCTAGTAAAACCAACAGTTACTAGCTTGCCGAGTCTCTTGAAGAAACCAAATAATAAAGCAACTGGATTTCAACTTTGTTATCATTACAGGTCTTGCTATGTAGCCCTAGCTATCCTGGGACTTCCTGTGTAGGCCAGGTTGGCCTAAAACTCAGAGATCCACTAACTTCTGCCTCGGAAGTGTTGGGATTAAAGGTGTGTATCGCCAGACTTAGCTTTAAGTCTTTTTCTTACAGAAGCAACATGGCTTATTGGAAAATTAGAACATTAAGAAAAGGATGCTAGACGTGGTTCACACCTGCAAGCCCCACTCAGGAGGCTGAAGTAGAAAGATTGAGTGTTCAAAGCCAGCCTAGACTACATAGAAAAACTCTGTCTCAAAACCAAACAGAAGGAAAAGGTGAAAAACAGAGAAAACGGGAAAAACAACAATAAAACTTCTTGAGCTAGCAAGATAGCCCAGTGGGTAAACTTGATGGTCATACAAGTCTGATGACTTGAGATTGTGTTTAATCTCCAGGATCTATGGTGAAAAAGGTAAAATCAACTCTGGAAAGTGGTCCTCTGACATTCACATGTGTGCTGTGGCATGCACATGCTCATACTCACAAACATACAAACATGAATAAAAGTCATTTTAAAAATGTACACAATAATAAATGTTGGCATCTTGCTGAATTCTTTTTAGAATCCCCATTCCTATGAATTTTGAAACAGTTGTATTCATAATGTATACAATATGTTCTATTGCTTTTTTATTTAACACATTATAAGCATTTTTCATGTTAAAGCATAGTCATCTAGTCATCATTTTAAATGGCTAAACTGTTTATCCAGATTATATAGTCTGATTCAATAGTAGAACATCGTGCTCAGTATTTAATTCCTAGTGCCAAGAAAAAAGATACTATCATAAATTAGCAATTTTGCTATTGATAGGCATTTATCTATGTTCATACATTTCTATTAGCATGAAAAACAGGACACTTTGGGAGCTCATACTGTGTCTTTGAATTAGGTTATTTGATCTTTTAAATATCACATAAAGTTGTTTTAGGTATTAAGTAAAAGAATATAATGTATTCAGCACAGGAGTTATTTTGGGGATATGGTTTTCAATACATGGTAATTAAAATTAATGACTCTAGAATTAGTATTTTAATACATACAGCTTTTTATTTCATTGAAAATTTTGGGACTAACTAAAGTAGAATTATCGAACTTGATGTATATTTTTATGGTTCTTGAAACTGCTTTTCAAAAAGTTGTGTCATGCAATAGTAGCGTTTGTAATTTAGATGCATGCTCCATCATACTTTGCTGGCAATTGGGAGCCAGGCCCGAGGACCTGTGTTCAGTCTTTGAGCTCTACCTGCTCAAAAGAGAAAACAGGCTCCTGCAAGTTATCTGCTGCAATCCACATATGCACTGAGGCATGAGATACACAACATACTTGCAAAAGTAAGGAAATAAAAACAAAGTAAGAAATAGTAAGGGGGGGGGTTGGAGAGATAGCTCAGCAGTTAAGAGCACTGGCTCCTCTTCCAAAGGACCTGGGTTTGATTCCCAGTGCACAGCGCACGTGGCTGCTCACAACTGTCTGTAACTCCTGAAAATTCTAATTCCCTCTTCTAGCCTCCTTGGGTACTAAGCACATACACGGAACACAGATATATATGCAGGCAAAACACCCATAACATGAAAAAAATTAGATTGAAAAAGAAATACTAAGGTAATAATATATTAGTATTAAGGGAATATTAAAAGAACACAGGAACCCACTTTATTTTAGCTTCTTTGGTCTTTAGTCCTTTATAAAATATTCCCTAGAGTAAGGCAAATTTACCAGCCAGAAAATCTTTAGAATGTATCAAAAGCTTGGTCTCATCTGGTTTAATGGATAACTAGTGATTTATAAAACCACAAAATTCTTCTCTTTAAACTTTGGATAACAAGCTGATGTAAGTCTGGATTTCCTCATCTCGGAAACAGATAACAGGTCTGACCTACCTCTCAAAAAAATGAATGATGTCATGTCTTGCTTAAAGAATAGGAGAGCTGGGCATGGTGGCTCATGCCTTTAACCCCAGCATTACAAAGGCAAAAACAACATAGAGTTCTGTGAATTTGAAGGCAGCCTGGTCTACACAGTACATAGTATGTTCCATGTCAGGCAAGGCTACCTAGTGAGACCCTCAAAAAATAAAAAATAAAAGAAGCAGAAGTTAATCATCTTAATTTCCATAACAGACATGGCTAAAATCCGATTTAATTGAATTTTACATCTTTTTACCAGAAAAATAAACACATCCACAAAACTGCAGAAGTTTAAATTCTATCAAAGACCCTAAGTTGTGAGCTTCTGTTATAGAAAAGAAGCTAGAGCTGCAAGAGAGTGCCTGGTGGGGGCACAGGGTGTTAGACCAAAACTCAGACTTATAGTTTTTGACCCTCTAAGATGTTAAATTGTAATAGAATTTTATTCTCTGAATATAAGAATTTCAGATTTAAAAATTCAAAGGTTGACCATTCTGAGATTCTCTCTCAATGCTGAACAAGCTTGGAATCATCTCTCACTGACTTTCCAAATAAACTTTCAAAATTAAACATTTAGTGCAGAGAAGAGCTCTTCATTAGCATTCATGAGAGGCCCTGGATTTAATCCCCAGCATCACAAATATAGGAGAAAAGAAAAGATTAAAAATAAAAAAAAGTTCACTGATGGCAGAACAGTCTTTACATAGAAAGGCTAGTGTTCTTATTTAGTTTTTTTGAAAAAATTTAAAAGATAAAAATTTTCTGACTTAGAGGCCAGATGGTAGTACACATCTTTAATCCTAGCACTTGGGAGGCAGAGGCGGGCAGAACTCTGAGTTCGAGACCAGCCTGGTCTACAGAGTAAGTTCCAGGACAGCAAAGATCACAAAGAGAAATGCTGTCTCGAAAAACCAAAAACAGAAAAAAAAAAAAAAAAAAAAAAAAAAAAAAGGTCTGACTTAGAAAAAAAAGTAACTATTTTAAAACTGTTTAGCCAAAATGGATAGAGTTAAATTATGTCAATAAAAAATGGAGGACTGGGGATGTAGCTCAGGAGTATTGTTCTTAACTTGGCATGTTCAAGGCCTTCCATCCATCCCCAGGACTGCAATAGATGATTTAAATGAAGTTAATTATAAACATAGAGACAAGGAGAAGGTATTTTTAAAATATAAGTAAGAATGTCTTTGCTGCCTGTCTGTCACTTTGCTATCTGGTAGGGTTCATCTGGTCCATCTGGCTATGCAGGTGCCTGAGCATGAGCATCCCTGATATAGCAGGGCTGTTTTCAGCCAAGGTTATTAGAAGAGCTGCTCTTCCCTGATAGAACCTCAAACAAGCTTTTACACATAGGTAAATAGATAAGTAAATGTAATATGAAGAGACAAACAGTAAAATAAGTACAGACTTATAAATATGGCTTTCTTCTATTATCCATTTCACCACTCCTTTTCCCCCCACCTGAGTAAAGACATAATAAAAATCAATTTCTAGAGCCAAGAAAGTCAGACAAACTGAAAAAAAATGTTTTACTAAAAGACATATATTATAAAAGTAATCAGTAGATAATAGATAAAGGAAATGATAAATAGAATTACACACAAGTGAATAAACATACAGTGTTGAACAGAATTTACACATTTAAATGTAGAAATTAGAAACTCTAAACACCAAATTATCTATCTTTGTTGGTGTCTTCAGTCTAGGGTTTCTAGTGCTGTGACGAAACACCATGACCAGAAGCAACTCGGGGAGGAAAGGGTTTGTTTGGCTTATATAACCTTAGTCACCATCCATTAAGGAAAGCCAAGGCAAGAACTCAACAAGGTGGTTACCTAGAGGTCAGAGCTGATGCAGAGACCATGGAGGATTGCTGCTTAATGGCTTGCTCCGAATGAGTTGCTCAGCCCACTTTCTCAAAGAACGAAGACTGGCCCCACCCACAATGAGCTTGGCCGTCCTACATCAATCAGAAATAAAGAAAATGCCTTCCAGGATTGCCTATAGCGTGATCTTATGAAGGCATTTTTCCAGTGAAGCTCCCTCCCCCTGATGAATCTAGGTTGTATTAAGTTAACATGAAACTATTCAGCACAGCGGCCATTGCTTTTAAAAGCCGAGGTTATTATTCCAATCTGATCTTTGTTTTCATTTTGTTTTGTTTCTTAAATAAGCAAATAGGAAATCATTCAGGGAGGAACATAAAAACACTTTTAAATTAACTTAAACAATTATTTATTACAAAGACATATTTAATAAAAAGTTGATTTGTTATATAATAAAGAAAAGAAAACTGAGAAGCTCACTCCTCTCAAAAAAGGCAAGATTTCTAACCTTCGAGACTATTGACATAAGAAAGTTGACATCAGTAAAAAGGAATGGATATATCAAATATCAATTTAGGAAAGCATTTCAGAGTAACTCCTAAATAGAATAGTTTATTTGACAAGCTATTCCATTGGTGTTCAGCAGATATGTCAGTGATAGAAAAAGAAAAAAAATGTCTACAGCACAGAAACAATCAAGTTTTAAAAACAGGAAAGCAAAAGCTGGTGAGCTGCTAAGTGGGTAAGGGTGCCTGATGCTTAGTCTGTAGCCCTGAGATTAATGCCCAAGGCCTAGCCTACATGTTGGAAGGAGAGAACCAGTTCCTGTAAGTTATCTTCTAACCTCCACATGTATGTCAGATGTCTCTTTGCCAACATACTTACACACACACACACCAAGCTGTCTGGAATTAACATAGACTAATGATGCATATTAACGAAGAGAACAAAGGCACACTTGTGATTGAACTTTGAGGACTATCCTCTGGGTTACCACAAAAGCTCTGAGAACACAGCTCCAATTAGAGTCCTGTCACACCATATTTTATTTGCAAAGCCATCTCTCCTTTCTATCACTTCATGGCAAGGCAAATATTCAGTAACAGTTTACTGAATAAAAGCATGAATTGTTTGGAACTGAAGAAGGATAAAAAGAAAACAAGCCTACACCAGGCAGGACACTAGGGAGTTGCTTTGGTCCAGTGTCTGTTAACCCAGCACAAAGTAAGAGCCTATTTGTAAAAAATGACCTGGAGTACCCAGAGGGAAGAAGCTAAAGAGTGAAGACAAGGGAAGCTGGATTATTCCCAGAAGCTCAGCTCTCTAAAGAAGAGAGGAGCCCTATTCAGTACTGACAGAAATCAAGTAAGGGATGAAGGTGACAATGTAGTCACACTGAATTCAGAAGTATACTGCTAATTTTGTAAAGAAACACAACTTTTTAGCATCTGGACCCTGATGATTAATGAATCAGCTGCCAGAAACTCCCAATGAAGCTAATTAAACAGTGTAAAGACAGTGGACCAATTGAAAGCAGTGTGCTAACAGTGTTACAGGAATGTTAAATAAATAATAATAGTAATAAAGGCATAATTAATGGCACATAAGCCAGAGAGCTAAGGGATTCAAGTCTTAGACTTGGCCAATTTCTTTTGTGAGCTTCACTGAGCTATTTATGCTACTAATTAGTATAAATAAATAGCATTATGGAGTGGAGGTTAGTATTATGAGCCCTAACAACTGAAGAATTAAGCTGAGGTTGACTACTGAATATGACTGACAATGAACAAATGACTCAATTTTTACTCTATACCTGATCCATGATATTGCATATTTATACATTCATCTTTATCACAATCATATAAGATATATTAAACTTTTTCAAGCTTTTAAATTTAACGGTTAAATCTAAGTCACCATGACACTGTCTAATATCCGTATTAGTATAAAAATATGATTGTTTTATAAATGATACTTGATGCCTCCTCCCTCCTAATAACAATGACAATAAACTGACTCCTTTGTTATTACAGGCTTTCCGTTTACAAAGCACTTTCGCAAATATTAGTTGAAGCAGCCTTACCTATAATCTGACCACTCCTTTCACAAGCATATTAAGTATGAGTTGATGTTACAGAAAACACTATCACCTTCCAACTACTCATAATATACTCCCTCTGTGTATATGGAATTTCTGATTCTTTCAACGTACTTTCACACATATCAATTGGGCAGGGGCATTAGGAATAATCTTTGTATTCTTTGTATCATCCCATTAAAAACAATCTCAAAAAAAAAAAAAAGAGCGACTAAGAATAAGTAAGAGAAATGATTTTGAGGCAACTGATTCATGGTTCTTTTTTTGGGAAGTGTGGGAAATGGGCTTTTGAGACAGAGTTTCATGTAGTCCAGGTTGGTCTCAAATTCACTAGGTAGTGAAGGATGTCTTTAAACATCTGATTCTCCTGTCTCCACCTTTCAAGTGCTGGGATCACAGACATGTACTAACATGTCAGTCATAACCCACCACTCTTGAACTGGATTCAGATCTCCCAAAAGTCTTGGAAGCAGAGCAACTCTTTGGGACAGTAAGCTGATGCCTCTGTCTTTCAGGATGGCTTAGGAAGCAGCAGGACAGAGTGACTAAAATGTAACTGTGAACTGAGCTGAGGTTGGTAGCCTGCTTGCTTAGCCTGCAAGAGGCCATGGGTCCCCTACCAGCACCTCATAAATTGGGAATGGTTTCTCAAAAACAGCAATAAAGAAATATATATGGGGCCAGGCATGACGGTACATACCTTTAATCCCAGCATTCAGGGAGCAGAGGCAGGTGGATCTCTGAGAGTTCAAGGCCAGCTTGGTCTATACAGCAAGTTCCAGGACAGCCAGGGCTACATCAAGTTTCCTTCCAGGGGAAAAGCTCTGCCTCTAGAAGCAGTGCTTAGCCACTACACAACCTTGAGAGCTAAGTAGACACATTGTTCTCTGGGGAGGTGGGGTATGCTGCTTCAGCCAAGCATGGTCTGGCTCCATGAGTGTGATCAGTTGTTCCCCAAACTGTATGCATTTCAGGCACTAAGAAACTGAAATTCCAAGAATGTTATTAGGAAGGGGGAGAGGAAAGGCAAAACTAGATGCTTGATAACAAACTAGTAAATAACTACTAGAAGCCACAAAGGGATCCAGATATGTTCCTCATAAAGTTACAGATGAGTTCCCATGAAAACTTTAAATAAAAGCTCACCTTTATTTAATTTGTAATTTAAATAAAAACATGCTGATTAACATCACTCTAACCCCCTGTTCAAATTATCAAACTAGAACTGTCAGAATAAGACATATATGTATAGTTAAAAGTACCTGCAGCATGTACATAATTAGAGTATTAAAAGTAAAATTCTTTTATTAAGATTTGGGGGGTTTATTTTTAATTAATTTTCATTTTTAAATTTAAAATTTTAATTTAAATGAGTGTTTAATTTTAATGAGTGTTCTCTATGAGAACCATGCATGCCTGGTGCTCAGAGGCCAGAAGAGAGGTTCAGATCTCTGGAACTGAAGTAACAGATGGTTGTGAGCTATCATGTGAGTGCTAGGAACTGAACCTCAGTCTTCTGCAAGAGCAGCCAGTGTTCTTAACTGCTGAGCTAACTTTCCAGTCTCAAAAAATAAAACTCTTAAATCATGCCTTAATTCTAATAATCAAATTATTAATAAAACTGACAAAATATTATATGGTATTAAATAAAAGAAAAACAGACAGATAACAGGTGATGCTTCTCTGTGGTCAGGCACTTGCCTAGTCTACAAAGCCTTGGTTTCCATCCCAAGTACCACAAAAAGTAGTAATAATTGTTTGGGGAACTAAGGACAGAGCTCAGTGGTAAAGCATCTGCCTAGTGTGTGTGAGGCCCTGGGTTGTATCTCCATCACCAAAACCCAAACTTGGTAAAATTTATATAAAGTTTTTAAAAAATTAAGTTCCTAAACCATACCAATGTTGACATATAATATAGAGAACAACGAACGTTATTATATTACTAGCAGGAAAAACACTTATGGCATATTCCTTATCTAAATTATATGAGAACAAATCTTCTTTATATCTGGGAAATTTCTGCCTGAGTTGTACAGAGAATAGTCAGAAAAGCTGCAATTACATGGGTATCATATAATCTGCATCTATTTCGTTTTATTGCTTCGGTGGAATTGCCAGATAAAAATGTGGGATAGAGTATTATTACATGAGCACTTATACTGAAAAATGAGTGAGTCTGGAGAGATGGCTCAGGTGTTAAGAACGTGCCCTGCTGGTCAAGAGGACCTGGGCTCAGCTCTCAGCACTGGTGTTGGGCAACTCATAATGAGCAGCATTAGGAAATCTGACTTCTTCCTCCGACTCTGAAGGCACCCCCACACATGTGGCACACAGACACACAGACACAGACACATAACTGAAAAATAAAATATTTTTAAAAGCCTAGGGTTCATCAGAAAGTGGGCATCCCATATTGCTATTTACAAAACCAGGGACTTCTATCTTTCAGAATAAAATCTATTTCAGAAAATGCCAAACTCTTTGACAGAGATTTAGCCTCATGGACGTTAATTGTTTACCTTGTAGAAACTTCTTGAAGACCAAGCCACCATGAACATTTCCTGTAGCAGCAACTGTATGAAAAAAAAAAAAAACCACAGAAAAAATGTAAAACAATTATGTATATTTGACTTTAAACAATCATTGCTTTTAGGTACAGAATAATAAAAGGAGACCTTATTAATGAGTTCAGAATAAATAGAGGGCAAAAGAGGTACTATAAGGTACAATGACTATGTGGGGGCTGATGATAGCCAAGGGCAATTCTTTTCACCTATATTTAGCACCTATAATCAACACCAGGACTGTTCCTTCAGATGCTATTATACATGAAAGAACATGATTACGGGAAACTCCAAACCACAACCATTGATCAGAGTACATGATGCCAGTAACTAACGTTTGAATTTAAGACTCAATTAAAATATTGGCCCTTTTTGAACCAATTTTACTCTGAAATAAAAAATATTTTGCTAGTCAATTGGTTTAAAAATTACTTGTACCTAGATTTCAAAGAAGAGCCAACATTTTGTCCTCCCTTTAAATTGAATTTAATTAGACCTTTTACCTCCTATTTTTGGCATCCTAAAGGCCAGCCCTCCCTAACCCTGATTCAGGGAGAAGCTGTTCCTGAATATGCTTAAGTATGAGCCTATGATGAAAGCCAACCTTGTCTTTTTTAAAGTGGAGTTGGTGAATCTAAACACAGAGCCCTCAGATAACTAACACTCCTTTCTCCCTTGCTTCAGAAATGTTAGCTGTTAGGTCTTTACCCATTCTAAGAGTAAAGACACAACAAAACTGATCTTGAAAAAAAAATGAGGTTTCCTCAACAAAAAGTCGAAAGAAAAACTGAAGGAAATTACCTCAAAATTGAAAATAGGGGAGAAAATAAAGTTCCACAAACCCGCTATCTAAATCATAGAAACTACTGTAGAAGAACTGCAAGTAAAATTTACCACACCCAAGGGGCACGGGTTACATGAAAAAGGCTGAACACTGGGCACAGTGGAGGGAAACCTGAGCAAGGCACAGTACCATGAATTTTCAGAACAATGAAGATAAGAGACAGCTGATTCTCAGTCTATTCTCCTCTTCCTAAGCACAATTAGACTGCATCTTATAGGCTCCTTTGCAAATGCAGAGAAATTATGACAATGAGACTCAGGCCAGAAGAATGGGAACATATAATTTCCAAACCTATCCTTAAAAATATTGGAATGATAAACCTTCTACTCTTTCTCCATCCTTAGATGAATGGCTAGATAGACGGCCTTAAGGAACATGAAGACACAAGACTAAAATATCTTAGATTCTACATCAAAACAAAATACATCCCTGTGCATATACATTCACTTGTTGGTAAAATAAAAGAAAAACAAATATTTCATGTGTAAAGTCACTGAAATTTCAAATTTATTATATTTAATAAAACAAAGATAAAGAAAATATTATATAAGCTTACAGGAAGAAAAAAGAAAAGTAGGCCATATACAGGATAATCATAAAGACTTCAGAATTTTTAATAGCAACAGCTGAGTTACTAAACAACATTGATACATCATAAAAATTCTGAAGAGAAATGAATTCTGACTTAAAATCTTATTCTCTGCCAAACTATCAATCAGGTGTGAAGTGAAGACATTTTCAGAAACAAAAGACTGCAAGAAACACACACGCACACACACACACACTCTCTGATTAATGATGGAGAGAAGGCCCCAAAACAAATAGCTATATACTAGATACAAAAAGCACCAAAACTAGAACAGGTTGGAGGCCAACATGGTGGCTTATGTCTATAATCCTACCACTCAGAAGGCTAAGGCAAGAGGACTGCTATAAGTTCAAAGCCAGCCTGGGCTACACAGTGAGACCCTAGCTCAGAAACTCAAAACGAGATTGGGGCTGTAGCTCAGGCAGTAGAGGGTCTGCCTAGTATGAACAACTAACACGGGTTCCCAGAAGTATGTACACCAGCTGTGGTAGTGTACATCTGTAATTCTACTATGCTGGAAGTAGAGGAAGGAGGAGTCCAAGTTTAGGGTTATCCTTGGCTACATGTTGAAACTGAGGTCAACGTGAGCCAGACAAGACCCTTTCTTTAAAAGCCAGTAATAACAATGCCTTGTTGTTTTTTTTTTTTTTTAAATTAAGGGTCCAGAAAGATGCTCAGCAGCTAATAGTGCTTAGTATTCTTATTAAAAAACAAAAACTATAGTTCCCAGAACCCATTGGGCAGTTCACAACCTCTATAATTCGAGCTCTGGAGGAATCTAACACCTCTAGCCTCCTTGGGCACTGGCATTCACATGCACATACCTACACACGGAAACACATGTAAAATTAAAAATAAACCTTTTTCATGAAAAATATATTACAATACCTTTAGAACAAGTAGTTAAAAATAGTTAATATAGTTAAATGTATAAGAGTTGAGGAGGGGAAACAGGGGGCTGGGCCATCTCGTAGCCCTTTTGGGGCATGTGAGTGTATACAGTACATCAGGGTGTGGTGCAAGAAATTGTGTGCATGCATCTGTATGGAGGCTAGAGGTTGATATTGCACTTCTTCCTTACCTATTTCTTTACCTTATTTTTCCCTTCTTTTCATGTGTATGTGGTATTTGAGTGTGTGTATGTGTATGCGTGCATGTGTAGGGCCAGGATTGATGTTAGGAATCTTCCTCAGTTGCTCTTCCATTTTATTCTATGAGGTGCGGTCTTTTTCACCCAGAGCTCACTTGTATGGCTAGTCTCACTAACCAGTTTGCTCCTAGCATCCCTAGTTTCTGCTTTCTAAGGCTCAAATTATGAGCAGTCTACCGTATCCACCAGCATGTACATACATTCTGGGTATTGGCCCTCTCATCCTAGGCTGACCTGGAACTCATTATATCTGCCTGGCTGACCCCAAAGTCAAAGCAATCCTCCAGCTTCGGTCTCCCAAGTGCTGTCACCACCATGCCTGGCCTGCACTCTCCCGTTATTAAAACTGTGTACTTATGTAACTGACAAAACCTAAAACGGAGGAAGTTTGCGTGTTTCCAAAAATTAATGAAATTAATGAAGTACATTTTGACATGATAACACAAAACACTGCCCACTTTTACTAAAAAGCACATGAGACTCTAATATACCAATTCTGTTTCTTTTAATGTTTTTTTGTTTTTGTTTTTGTTTTTGTTTTTTTTACGACAAGGTCTCTCTGTGTAGTACTGGCTATCCTGGAACTCGTTCTATAGACCAGGCTGACCCAGAACTTACAGAGGAGCCTCTACTTACTGGGATAAAAAGTATGTGCCACCGTTTATTTCTTTAAAAGGTCAGTAACTGTACACACATACACAGAAGAATCTAGTGTACTGGGTGTTAATAATTATTTCAAGGAATCAGATAGAGAGTCTCACTCTCCATAATGTTTCTATAATGACACTATGTCAAGTGTATATCACCTTTTTTCTTGATAGATTATAACTCTAACTACATAAAGATCAGAAAAAACAAAATAAATGCCATCTATACCAGACATGCTGAAGAAGACCATTGCGCTGAAGATTCCATGACACTGGGTCATTTTTTGTTTGTTTGTTTGTTACTGGTTTGTTTTTTGTTTTTGTTTTTCGAGGCAGGGTTTCTCTGCATAGCCTTGGCTGTCCTAGAACTCTCTATGTAGAGAGTTGACAGAGTTTCAGGCTGACCTCAAACTCACAGAGGTTCACCTACCTCTGCCTCCCAAGTGCTGGGATTAAAGGTGTGTGTCACTATTGCTGGGCTAGAATGTGGGTTTCTAGATAAGAGTATACAACATTCATCTTTTCTTTTCTCTTCCCTCTTCTTTCCTTTATTTTTGCCTCTTTTGTAATTGCCAAAGTCCAAACATGAAGAAAAGGTAAAACTCAATATAATTTTGTTGTGAAAAAAATAATTTAAAACTAAGAACAAAAGTAAAATTGTTTTTGAGCAATTTTAAGAAAGCTATATTCTCACAATAATAATAATTCTATTTATCTTCCCTATATCACACATTTACAAATTCATTACCAAATACTTATTAAAAATCATTTGGCTTTATAGCTACACTAGAAAAGATTATGACAAGTGGAAATTTTTATACAAACTATGACATGCATCACAACAAAACAAAAATAGATAATCAATGATTTTCTTCCTCTACTTACTAGTTGTTATACAATGAAGAGAATTTGGCAGGTGCTTAGAATTTAATGCTTCTATGGAAATCACTAGCTGTCCCTCTAGTAAAGCTCCCTTTGATATTCCTGCTTCACACTTCCAGTAAATTATTAAATATCTCAAAATCTGAAAAGAGCACAATTAAAATAGAATATAACTTTTAAAATCATGGTCCTAATAAATTTGCATGACACAGTTAAAATTCTATTATAAAATACCTTATTCCTAGCTGGGCACAGTGGCGCATGCCCGTAATCCCAGTACTCAGGAAGGCAGAGGCAGGTGGATTGCTCTGAGTTCAAGGCCAGCCTGGTCTACAAAGCAAGTCCAGGACAGCCAGGGCTGTTACACAAAGAAACCCTGTCTCAAAAAAAACAAAAACAAAAACAAACAATCTTATTCCTGTTTATAAAATGTCAGATTTACCTTTGCTCAGAGCACACCATTGTATCTAAACCCAAAATATACATGAGTAGGCAGTATAATTCAATATAATGCACCCTAAGTTGCTGGGTAAGTTCATCTGGAAAGGAAAATTAAACAGCAGTTTGTTTTTATTTTCTCCCCAATTAAAAAAAAAAAACAACCTAGGTGCCAAAAAAGTGGCACCTAGGTATGAATCATGTTTGCCATTCATTAAATCAGAAGGAGAGATATACTTTTTAGCTATGTTGTTTGAGAATGCTGGACAGGGGCTGCAGAAATGGCTCTAAAGTTAAGTTGCTGTTCTTGCAGAAGACCAGAGTTCAGTTTCCGGCACCTACAAAATACCTCACAACTTTGCTTTGTAGATTGGGCTGGTCTCAAACTCAGAGATCCACCTGCCTCTGCCTCCTACCTGCCACAACACCTCGCCTAAAAGACTTATTTTTATGTGTACAAGTGTTTTGCTTGTATACGCATACATGAACCACATGCTTGCTGCCCATGGAGGTCAGAAGGCAGCACTGCCACCAGGGTGCTGGGAATCAAACTCCTGGCATTTGCAAAGGCAACAAATGCTCTAAAATGTCTCAGCCAACCTTTTTTTTTTTTTTTTTTTTTTTAAGGCAGAGAGTTCTGAGTAAGCAAATTTGGGGTTTAAGATCCTGATTTTTCCCGGAGTTTATGAGGATGGTTTCCAGGCACTTCTACAGTCTACCATCTTCCTTCACGTTATCTTTTGATTTCCTGTGCTCTCTCTGTTCAGATTTTCCCAGTGCCTTTATGTGCAATGATAGCAGTTGGGAAAGGAAAACTGGCTGATGAGTCAGAACCCTGGGTTCCATCCCAGGTTCTGTCATCTTGTAAAATCTAACCCCCCAACTTCCTTTGGCGATGACAAAGAAGACACCCAGGACCAGGAATAGTCTAAGTTATCTCAGAGCCTGTGATTCTATTTTGTTTTGTTTTTTGGTTTTTCGAGACAGGGTTTCTCTGTGTAGCCTTGGCTGTCCTGGACTCACTTTGTAGACCAAGCTGGCCGCAAATTCACAGAGATCCGCCTGCTCTGCCTGCCAGAGTGCTGGGATTACAGGAGTGGGCCGCAGTGCCCGGTTCTGTACAGTGTTCTTTAGAAGGCTTGGCGCTAAGTGTCCCATTAGGTAATGGTTGCCAAGTTCAGCAATGAACACATGTTGCTAGCTGGCACCAGGTGTTCATTCAGTGCTGTCTTCCGGAACTGAACCGTTCTCTGTCCACAGGTATGGGGAAGCTAGGATGAGCCCTTGGAGTCGACCTTTCATCATTCAGCCGGCAACTCTGCGCCTCACGGTGGCTGCCCCAAGGGTGTACCCCACCTCGTCCTCATGCTCCCATTTTGCATGGACTGGAACCTCCTAGCCTAGCATCTGACTCCCTCACCCACCTTTTCACGGCTGTACATTTTCTTCCAGCCTTTCCTAGTCCCCTCTCAGCACAGGTGGGTAAAAACGCTGGGAATCAAGTTAGCCGACCACCGAGCCCCTCTCAGAATCATCTCAGGTTTGGCAAACACCATAGGTCGTGGGCCTTCGCGTTCTCAGCTTTAGGTGGTGGTGGTAGCTCGACCGACGGCAAACCCGGAACACACTGGTTCCTCACAAAGGACCCACGAGGGTGATGGATGGCCCTGATCTCCATACCTGGGGACTCAAGCCCTTCCCAAAATCCCAAAGAAAGCGGGATTTAAATTTTTTCTAGCCAAAGCCAGAGATGGTGGCACACGCCTGTAATCCCAGCACTCGGGAGGCAGAGGCAGGCAGATCTCTGTGAGTTCGAGGCCAACCTGGTCTACAAAGCGAGTCCAGGACAGCCAAGGCTACACAGAGAAACCCTGTCTCAAAATTCACAAACAAATTCTAGCCATTCATGGCGTTTTCTCCTCCACCTCAGGAAACGCCCCTCAGCCCAAACTTTGGAGGTCTCCTCAGGAAGCACCCTTCTCAGCAACGTGTCTTCCTCTCCCTTCCCAGCATCACCTCGCAGACAGCCAAAGCCGTGCCCTCCATTCCGCGGGGAGAGCGGCGGCAGCTCTCGGGACCGCTAAGTTGGGCACAACTCCTCTTCAGTGAGCGCTTCGACCTAGACGAGGGCGCCGCCGGCCAGCCCCTTCCCGCCCCGCCCCTTCCCGCCCCGCCCCCAGGCCTCGCGCCTGCGCACTGCGGAGCTGCCCGGGGCGGCCCGCGCGGGTAGGCGGATGGGCGGGGTGACAGGTGGCTCAGCTGCCAAGGTTGGAGGCGAGCCGCGAAGCGGCTGGCCGGGCGGTGGCTCCTCCCGAGGAGACTTTCCCACGGTCTCGCCAAGACGTGGCCCTCGGCCCTTTTCAAAGCGCTTCGGCCGCCCTCCTTGGCGTGTTCCAGGGCAGGTCCCTGGAAAGCCGCGGCTGCGTGGTGCAGGATCCCCGAGCTGGCTCTAGACCCCAGACGGCTTAGCCTTCTGTTCTGCGGGCGCCACCGGGGGCCAGACACCGCTTCCCACATCTGACACAGGGAAATATGGGTGGCCAATTTTAGGTGAACGCTCTTCCTCCCCGCCCCACCCCCCGTATTATGTATCATGCAATAAGATTTGGGACAAAGACTAAGAAATTTATTTTGAAGCTCAAAACTGGGAGTCCTGTGTTTATTTGGCAGCTTGACCCCAAGCTTCTCCTCAGTCTATTCCAGGAGGAGCCTGGGAGCTTCCCACTCCCCAGGAGACCCTTCCTTCTCCACGTTTGTCTTCACAGAATGCGTAGCTGACAAGCAACTCTCAGTGTCCCCAGCTAGAAGGAAGGAGGGGGAATAGTCCTACAGGCTGCGGAACCGGCTTAGTGAGACGGACTTTGGCTCCCAACTACCGGGAATCTGACAGATTGTTCCGTAGGCTGCCAAAAGAAGACGCTGGTTTGAGAGAGTCTCGCCTGGCAACCACTTACCCAAGGAGAAGGGTGGAACTGGGTGTTGGCCTCTTTCCTTCAGAGAAAATTCTTCCTCTCCAGAAGCCCGTATTGGGCAGAACAGGCTGTGGCGCTGGCAGAGTGCCTGCCCAGCGCACAGCCTTGGTGCTCCCTCAAAGACTGTGTCTATGGGGACCTGAATCATAACCCTTTGCAGGGTACTCAGAGCTCTGCCATCTCAGGTGTTCACAGCTAGACATACTGGGGAGGTCGCTTTCACTTCCGGAACGTTCATTTTAATCATCAGAACTGATAAAAAGCTGACATTTGGGAAGTCACTGGAGCCTTTCCCTCCTTGTCACATCTCTTTTTAAAAATATTTCCCCTTGAAAATGTCATTTCAGCAGAAATGCTCCGCCTTGAACATACCACTGGAGATGAAGGCTGGAGGAACAACAGCAAAGTACTTGAGCTGAGTTGGTTGTCTTGGCTTCCAGCCCTCTTGCAATGTGCCTCGGGGATAGAGGTGCAGGGAACTCCCAACACTGCTCAAAAGGTAGGTGTATGCCTAACAAAGGTAGCCTGAGAGAGAATGCCCTCACTAGTGAATCTAGGCCAAAGTTGGGGGAGCCTTTGATAGAAGGGCCCTCCTTCAGGACTTGGTGTTTGTTGAGCCCTGGCTCTGTGCTGTACAGACTCTGCTTCTTTTCAGCTCCCTCTGTGTAACAGGTATTATAAACAGTGAAAACGAGGCTCCAAGGAGAAGGTGTATAACACCCAGCTTGTAAATGTCAAACCAGAATCTTAAAACAAAAATATCTCTTAAATCCTTTCTGCGATTCTCTCCAGCTACCCAGCTGTGGACGAGACCCACCTAGCTGCCTGGGGGTTCTGTGGTGGGAGATTATTGGTGTCACCACAAAATGCTAACCCCCTTCTACAAGATCCAAGGAACCACTGCAGTGATGCCCTTATCTCCCACAGACCAGGACTTGAATAAGCCACCGCTTCCAAGTACCTTGCTCATCACTGTGCATCTCCAACCTGTTTGGATGTGGTAAGTAATACGCTGTTGGATTCCGCATTATAAAACCATGTTTACACAGATTCCTTCCTCAGACTGCTGAGGTGATCACTCATCTTCAATAGGTTTAAGATGTGTGAAGCCCGAAGAAATCAAACGACTGACTAAGGTAAGGCCACATGGCCAACCAGGTCAGCCGAGAAGCCTTTGCCTATAACTGTCAGCCCTGACCTTTGGTGCCTTACCAGGTCTCACTGATTCCGAGGCTGTGGGGTGGTGCACTGGCTGTGTTGTCATTCCTCTACCTAATCAGAAACTGGATTTATGTTTCATGTCCGCTATCAATATTTTGGTTCTGAGGGCCTGTTAGGCTGCCTTTCTTTTTTCGGTGTTTTCTCTATACACATCCCAGACACTTGTTAGGTTGTGCTTATTCTCAAGTTCCTCCAGGTCATTTACATGCCCTGAAAGAAGCCAGCCTTACAAATTTAGATGGAGAATGTCCCTGCAACTCCCTCCCTTGTTAAGCTGTTGTGAAGTGGGAGGCTGGAGAGACAGCTCAGAGGTTAAGAGCACTGCCTCTTCTTCTGGAGGACCGGGGTTCAATTCCCAGCACCCATGTGGCAGCTCACAACAGTCAGTAACTCCAGTTCCAACACAGACAGACATGCAGGCAAGACAGTGATGTACATAAAATAAAAATAGATAATTTAAAAACTGTTGTGAAATAAGGTTCATCTGAGCTCTTTCTCCCCCAAGAAACTTTTACAAGAAGCTGTTTCCCATACAGACAATGAGAAAGGGTTAACCGTTTTTCTCAGGTCCTGAGAGAAGTCTGTCTGTCCCCCACCAGTTCCCATAACCGGGTTTCCTGAAATGGAGCAGGTCCCAGGTGCCTCTCTACTAATCACATCCTTGCAAATGGGGCCATGAGCTCAGATTAGCTCATCCCTCACCTTCTCGAGGCCTTCTCCACCTGGAGCACAGAATCTGGGGCAACCTCACCACTGACTTCCTGTCAGGGGTCAGGTAGGGATGCTCTTGCAGAGGGATAGGTTAGGGAGCACCAGAGGCCATAGGGGTGCTGACTGCCATACCAGTTCATGGCTACAGCATCTGTTCTAAGACTTGCAGGCAAAGGGCAATACCAAGGTTTACATAACTGAAATATTTTCTTCTTCGCCCCCATTCCCTATGCTTTTTCTTCCTCTCCTTTTTAAAATGACTGGCTCTGGTACAAAGTGGCTTCCTGTTTTTCCTGGCTGAGTCACCCTTCACACAGTCTGATTTCTCATCTACCAGCAGCAGGTGCTAGGCCAGCCAGGAGATTTCATGCCTTTCCTTTTCATATCAATTCTCCTTTGCTGGAAAGAAAAAATAATAATAACCTACAAAATCTATATCACAAAGCCATAATTAGCTTTTGA
The DNA here is from genome assembly GCF_907164565.1 of Psammomys obesus. Lineage (NCBI taxonomy): Eukaryota > Metazoa > Chordata > Mammalia > Rodentia > Muridae > Psammomys > Psammomys obesus. The sequence goes on along the minus strand of NW_026591560.1, from coordinate 2,751,977 downwards.
CCTTCTCTGTAAACAGAGCTGGATTTGTCTGGCCAGCTGATACATACTAGGAGAGAAGTTGGCTTTGTGACCGAGAGAATGAAAGAAGCCAAGTAATTTGGTCACACGAAAGACTATTGGTCTGAAGGCCAGACAACCAACTGGATTTGAAAGACACGTATGCTAATAGATGTGAAGAATCACCTAGGAGCTTCATTAGGAAGATGTTGGTGCTACAGTCCAGTCTCTGGTCAGTCTTTGAGACCAGTATTCCAAAGCACCTCACCAGGAACTCGGGCCCATGCAGGCTTACAGCCAATAAGCTGGAACTCTCTAAAGGTGACTTGATTTTGTTCAAGTTGGCTTTAATGGCTGTCTTCTGTTTCCCCAACTTTCTTTTTCACAAGTTGAAAAGAGGCTGCGGGATCAAGAGTCTGAAAGCGTCTGGATGTCTGACTCCTTCCCGCTTTACCACTTACTTCAGATGCTGTGTTCTCATTTTCCACAATTAAAATAGAAATATCTCCGAGGAATATCATTAGAATAACATCTATGAAGCAATTTGGGAGTTAAGATCTTTAAATTACAAGAAATTTTAGAGGCCATTTAATCCTGTATTTCCCAGCCAGAGAAGTGATGTTTGTTCCAATTTCTTCCCTCCTCCTTGACAGCCACTCTCTTTGCTCTGTCTTTTCCTGGTATCCAAGGTAGAGAATCAAGCAGTTTGCAGAGCGTACTTAAGATTAGGAAACATTGGACCTAACTTCATACAATAGTTAAGCTGTCAGTCACTCAAGTTGATATCTAGGATTTACTTGACTGTCTTGTTAGGAAATTTGCTACCACAAACCATTACACTTTGAAAAGCAGTGGTTTGGAAAGAGTTTTTTTTTTTGTTGTTGTTGTTTTTTTTTCAGGCATAGCCACTGCCATCTTTCCCCATTTCCCTAGCCCTGTGTCTTCCACTCATTAGTCACAGATCTGTCCTTTGGAACCACAGAGAATCCATCTAATCCCTTTATAAAAGGCCCTGGGGAATAGTCGGGAAGGTTATTGTTAACCTGTCACAGCGGTTCAGACCTGGCCCGGATGATTGTATTATAGATGACCTGAGCTTGGCACACATGTTATATCCCTAAAACATTGTATAAACCAGTTTTGTGTGAATCAAATCATTTTAGACATACAGGGACGTTGACTGCTTTAAAAACCCTGTTATCAGTTCTTTCGTGAACGGAAGTGGGGGCTGGGCATTGAACCTGGGGCTTTATATATGCTGGGCAAGCACTCTACCACTGAGCTACATCCTGCTCGTTTTACATTTTAGTTTTGAAACAAGCTCTGTCTTACTAAGCTGCCCAGGCTGGCCTTGAGCTTGAGTTCACTTTCTCGGCCAGGCAGGCCATGGACTTGTCATCTCACCATAGTCTCCCAAGCAGCTGGCTTGAGATCCACCAAGTCAGACTTGGACAATCTTTATCTAATGCAGAAATGTCCCCTATTCGCCTTTCGTACAAATCTAAATTTTCATACACTGTGTTTTCCTTAAGGCAAAACTGCCTACATACAGAATAATTAAAATAAAATAATGCACAGCAAACACTGTTGAGTGCTTATCTGACACCGGTGCCCTGTACCTGCCATGCATTACTTAATTTCTCACCACAACTTCCTTCTGTAAAATTATCCTAATTATTCACAAATGAGGAAATTCGGGCTTAGAGAAGTTCATATCTTTTCTAAGGTCAGATAGAAAGTGATAGACCAGAGTTCAGATACGGCCATAGTGTCCAGAGTCTGTTGTCCTCACCGTCTGGAAGCTTCAGCTGTGAGTGACAGGACAACTGAGCATAGCACCATATGAGCAAATTGGGCCAAGATACTGAAAACTGACCTCAACATCCACAGCTTCAAAGACATACTCAAAACTGACTCTTCTTGCCTATGGGCATTGTACATTTCCCACAACCATTCACAAAGTCCAGTACAGCTTAGCCGAGGAGCCCTCAGCAACTCCTCTTCAGCTATTAGTATTAAGTAGATGCTGTTAAATTTTATTTCCGGGATATAATAGAGAGCTTTTCCCCAGGGTCTTTGGACTCACAGGGGTTAATGGCATGAGCTTTTTAGAAAGAAAGAAATGGTTCACTATTAACTGATAAAAAAAATTTCTGGATAACATGGTTGATCCCAGCCTGCTCCTAGATGGGTCAAGATCATTCATATGAGCCCAGTTTTTAATGGCTTTTAGGTTTTTGAGTTAAAAATAGTTTGGCAGGGATAGAATATAGTAAGTAAGTGCTGTTTCGAATCCAGACGGGGCAGAGATAAATGGGTATAACATCTCGGTGTCCTCTAGTCCCAGTTTCCCCATTTAGTCAATACCAGCATGCACTCAAGGCATTGCTTAGAGCGGAACACCGCCCTTGGGGTTCCTAAGACCCTAAACTTTCCTACACTGTATAAGAAAGCTAAGCTGGGACTCTTCGGCCTCCATGCCCAATGGCAACTGCCCCACCTATCAAAAGACCACACTGGACTAAAACATTACCTGCAGTCTCACGTGAAGACTTGTTTTCAAACACATGTTGATCCTTTGCAAATCATGCCTGAAGCTGGCGAGCTGGCATCCTGGTCTATGCTAGTTGCCATTTATTAAGCCCATACTCTGAAGGTGTGCACCTCCCTGGGAACTCACCTTTCTGACCTTTCCTTGGGCAGCAAGCAGGCTTGTTTACAATCACAAACCAAAAACTCGGAAAGGATCTAATTTTCTTTATTCCTCAGCCCCCATTTCTATAAATAGCAGAAAAAGAATGAACCTAACCAAATCAAGACAACTCAAACAGTGTTAAGCTTTAAATTCTTAGAATCCTTTTTGGTAAAAGGGGCTGGTGCCCCTTTCTTGTGGTTTTCTGCTTGAGGGTTATATATCACTCTAACATCAAGGAAAAAGCATCAAGACCACATATCACTTTTCTATCTTTCTCACCTGATAAAAACGTGGCTTCCTTCTTTTGATCTTAGCCATTGGACCTTCTGCAGCTGAGATCCCTCCAGCTGCCTGAAGCACAGTGATGGTTTCTAGCTCCCACCAAGCTCTTCTTACTACTGTTAAACTATCATCTGGACCCTGGCCTGGGCTAGTCACACACCATTTCTCTGGGGTTCTCGGCCCTTACTCCTCACCAACCCTGGCTTTTGGTTCCCATCATGCCCCAACATACCCAAATATACTTCTAAGGGGATGGGTATCAAGGAACCTTTTAGAATTTCCTCCAAATATCAAGAAGCCAAGGAGAGCCAGGCTTGGAGAATGGGATGGAAGGGCAGGGCAGGGTCAATAGGGAGCATCACACCACACCTTTGCCTGCACAGGACTACACAGAGAGTACTGCCAACACTCTGGGGCAGTTGTCTGCTGCTGGCATCAGGTACTTTGACAGACTGTGTCTTCTTAGAGCACCAGGAATGAAGTAGACACCAAGGCCCTTCTGTCCACCACTGCTTGGCTGTGCCAAGGGCATCAGGACGCTCTTGCGCTTGTCCTCGGCCCTTCCAGTACTCCTCCAGTCCCAGGAACTGTCACACTTCCTGTGTGAAAATCCACATGTCTTTTTTAATCAACAGATGATGGCATAATCTCTGAACTTTAGGCTTACCAGATCTGTCTGTCTGTTGATATTTAAAGGAAGCTCTGGAGAAAAATTTAAAATCCCTCTAAAGCACCTGGCTCTTACAACTGAAGAGCCAAATGTCTTAAGAATATTATCATGCTGTAGATTTCCTGTGATTTTTCAGACAAACTCGTAGGCTCAAGCAATCCTCCTGTCTCAGCCCCCTGAGTAGCTGGAATCATGGGAATGCACCATTCTCCTGGCTCTTGTTATATAAAAGCTAAGAATTTAGCTCAGATACTCGGGCATCCTGGTGGTGAACGTATGTAGAGAGTGGTCCATATATATAGAAAGCTCTTTCTGCTGCTAAAATGATGGAACATACGTTGGAGACAAAATAATTGGGGCAGAAGCTGGGGGTATGGGTTAGTGGTAGAACATCTGCTTAGCATGAGTCCCTGAGTTCCATCCCAGCACTATAACAGAAACAGTGTGGTCATACTATTTAGCATGGAAACATTCAGTTAGTTCCATCTAGTTCCAACAGAGAATCATCTTCCCTCCCAAGGTCTTCTCTGTCATGTCTTACTTTGTTGCACAGATATCTGCACACCTATGAAATGAGTGTGTTATCTTCCCTTGTGGAGCTCACAGCTTGAAAATGAGCATGAGCATTGGCAATTATGATCCAGCAAGGAGTTTTAGATGATGCACCACTGTAATCCCAGAATTGAGGCAGAGACATGAGAATCACAATTCCAAATCCCAGCATGGTCTACACATTGAGTTTTAGGGCCAACCTAGCCTACATACCAAGATCTTGTCTCAAACAAAACAAAAAGTGACATCGAAGTTGAAACCTAAAGGATAAGCAAACAGTGAAAGAATGGGGAATGACCTAGGAGAAATAGCAGGTCCAAATGCTTCTTCCCTCCCCACATTTTCAGACAGAATCTGTATTCACACCAGCTGTGAACACTCTATGGAGTCAAGTTGGCCTTGAGTTACTTTCTGAGCCTCCTGCCTTTGAGCGCTGACATTACAGGCCTGTGCCACATTGAATAGCATTCAAAATCTCACACACAGCTGGGCATGGTGGCACACACCTGTAATCCCAGCACTCAGGGAGGCAGAGGCAGGTGGATCTCTGAGAGTCTGAGGCCAGCCTGGTCTACAAAGTGAGTCCAAGACAACCAGGGCTACACAAGAAATCCTTGTCTCAATCAACAACAACAAACACACATTGGGAAAATGTGTAGAGTGCCATATGGTTATGACATAAATTGAGGAGGTAAGGCTGGAGAAGTACATAAGGCTTGTAAACTTGGCTACAAAGCCCATAAGGATTTCAGCAGGTGAAAGTTCTCTGTCAAACTGATGGATTAAAGACCCATTCAAGCTGGCCCAAAAATGAGACATAGAGTAAGTAAAAGCCCAGACAAATACAGGAATTGCAAAACAAAACAAAACAAAACAAAACAAACAAGAGTATGGAAACCATAAGCAAAGAGAAGAGTTATTATCAATGCCAAGAGGAGCAAGAGCTGGCGACTGGAATAAAAACAGGATCACTGACAACCATTCTGTAAGCAGCCTAGAAGAGGAAAGATACCTGGGCCGCACTAAATCGATCACACCAGGGACTGGGGAGAGGGCTCAGTGGGTAAAAAGGCTTATTGTACAAACACGAGGACCTGAGTTCGGATCCCCAGCATCCGTGTAAATGCCAGGCATTGTGGCAAAGCGCCTTTAGCCCCAGAACTGGGGCATTGGCAGGGACAGGCAGAGTCTCCCAGCTCAATGAAAGCTGTGAACTCCAGGTTCAAGATGAGATTTTTCTCAGACGGTGGAGAGCAGTAGAGAAAGACACCCATGTGAACCTCTGGCCACCACACATACGAACATGAGCATGTGTAAACAGAAGTGAATTTGAGATAGGTATGTTAGAGAGGAAGGGCACTTGCTGAGGATGGATTGAACAAGTAGGTGGAGGGACGAGCCATTTTCTCATAGGCAGTCTGACCAGGTTTGGGTGGGGGTGACTGTATGTGTATCTGCGTGCTCGTGTGTACATTAAATGCATCATGTCAATGCACCTCTCCCCTTCAATCTCTACACTGATGGCTTTCAAATGGATTTTCTAAATGCAGATACTCCAAACCCATGTATAGTTGACTAGCCAATATCTCCACTTGACCCAGATACCTTAAACCCAAGGTTCCAAAGCCAACAGTCTCCCACCTTTAAACCTGGTCATCCCTCCCTCCTCCTACTTGCTCATTACCTCTTTCACGAGCCCCTTTCCTCTCCAACATAGCTGAAGTGGAAGTTTCTGGTTTCTTTGAAGACTCAGTTTTGTCATGTGATGTTTTGCTGTAAGCTGGGCACATGGGGTTTTGCTGTAGTAGGTTGGCTTGTGAGAGGGCATGTGATGTTTTGCTGCGAGGTCTCTCGTGTGAGGGGCATGACTTTGGCCAGCTGAGAACATCTGTGGGTGGACTCTGAGGAAAGGAGATACATAGAGGCCCACAGTGAGGCATGACTTTTTTGATCAACATTGCTATGCTGATCTTCGTGCTTTGGCACTTTGCAGAGAGAAATGTTTCAGGGAACTTCTCAGGGCAATCCAACTGAGTGTTGCGGCTTTCACTGACTCGTCCGATCTTCTGAATTGTGTTGCTACTTGGTGTTGGCCTTTGGACTGGACTTCTGATATCTTGATGACTGAGTTTGGTAATCCCCTAAAGACCCATCGGCCCAAATGAGCAGGAGATAAATAAAAGAGGTCTACAACCCTTCTCCCTACTAATCTCCTATCTAAGGTCAGACGGGGGACACGTTGGAAGGGAGGTAAATGTATTTAAGAACCCTAAATGAAGCAGGTTGGGTGAAAAACCTAAGCCTACGCATATCTATCTCAAATTCATTTCTATCCATTTCTTGCCAGTTTTTCCCATCTATGCACTTATGTCCCCATTGCCACCCCCTGAATTCTAGCTAGTTCTAGTTCACACTCTCTCCCCAGCACCAGTGTACTATCCTAACTGGCTTCTCTTCCGATGGGCACCTTTCCACCACCTCCCCACATACCAGCTAACATTTTGGGGGAAAAAAAAAAGGAGCCACCCATTTAACTTCCTTGTTTTAACCCTTCAATATCCTCCAGGACACTAAAGGTATCAAACATATTTTAAATTCTATAGACAGCTCTGTTAAAAGTCCAACTCCATCCCTTCCCACTCCAGTGATCTTGGGTAAGGTGGTCTATCATTGTCTCCATTTTCTCATTTGTGAAATGGGCTCAATGCTTACCACTCCATGTTCCTGAAAGAGTTAAATGGGGAGGCGGGCTCGAGTGATGGCACAGGCTTTACACTGGCTGCTCTTAGAGAGGATGAAGATTTGGTTCCCAGACCCTACCTGGTAGCTCAGAACCATCTGTAATTCCAGGTCCAGGAGAGCCAACACTGCCTGGCCTCTGTGGGCACCAGTCACACATGAGGCAGACATACAAACATGCAGGCAGAACACCCATGCATATAAAGTGAAAAAAAAAAAAAGTCTTTTAAAAAAATTAGATAAGCTTGTATTCAGGAGGCAAAGGCAGGAGAATCGTAGCAAGTTGGGGGCAGCTTGGTCTAGATTACGTGGTAATCTAGTGAGTTCCAGGCTAACCAGGGCTACACAGTGAGACTCCAGAAGAAAGAAACGAAGGAAGGAGGGAGAGAAGTATAATGTAAAATGCCAGAACCAGATAGTCTTCCATCTACAGTCAACAGTTAGTGACTGTTCCTATTCCCCATCCTCTGACTTCTCATTTCCAGTCTCAGTGAGCGTCTCCTCTCATCCCTCTTTAACCAGGTTTCTGCTCTCTGCCAAACTCTTAGAGCACTGAAGTTTTCATTCATAGCCGTGATTGCACTCTGTGGTTATAATAAGCGATCCTTTTATTACTAGGGAGCAGCGGGTCCTCCAAGGTCCCAGCACAGCAGCTGGCACACACTAAGTCATAACATCTTTTAATGGACGCTTGACTGACTTGAAGTGGAGCCGATGGATGCTGATCATTCAACAAGGCTGCGCCTCGGCGTACAATACTAACCAAACAAGCACAAGGCTGTGGGTTCAATTCCCACAAGAGGAAGGAGGAGGAGGAGAAAATTCAGCTCTAGCTCTAGGTGTGACAGGGCAACAAAGACCTTCCTTGAGTCATGGTTAACCTAAGCAGGAAACCTGAATTCTTTAGCAGCTCAGCACGTGTGGTGGATATCATTCATTCACCCCTGCAGCTCACAGGGAAAGGAAGCAGAGGTTCTCTTTGTCATTGACTGTACTGATTCATTACAGTGCGGAACAGCAAGTTTCCAAAGCAACCCAGCCGCAGAGTGGAGCGATCTCAGCATCCCCATCACTGAGCATGCTTCCCTCCAACTGGGAAACGGTTAAAGAGGGAGTGTGCTAAAATAATGGCTGCCGTGGACCGGGTGCTTACTAACGGTGCACTGCTGGTCTAGTACTTCACCTGCAATAATCCACTTGATCCTCCCATCTTACAGGTGAGGAAACTCAGTGGCCAAGAAGGTTAGGTTCATATCTGAGGTCATACAACAAAACTAGGTCTAGTTGTTTATTTAGAGGCCGAGTCTCACTCTGCAGTCCAGGCTGGTTTTGTCACCTTCAGCCTACTGAGTGCTAGGATTACGCACGTGAACCACCACTCACAGCTCCTAACGAGATGCTGATCTCAGGGAGTCCATCTCCAAAGCTGGTGCTGCCCTCCCTCGCCCCTCTGGCACCAGGGATTGAATCAAGGCCTTGCACATGCCAGGCAAGTGATCTACCACTGAGCTACCCAGACCCAAAATCAAACTTTTAATTATTCTGCCATACTCTTTCTCTGAACAGACTTAGGAATCAGAAGCCAAGGAGTCTCTGCCATAAGCTAGTTCTGTTAGTCTGGACCTCGGCTTCAGGCGTCTGAATATCATTTTGCTCATCAATAAAGTAAGAATGAAAATTAGAAGGCTTACAAGGCGTTTTGAAAGATTATGCGATGCTGAAAAATGGGAAATTAATCTACAAAAGCTATTATTTAAGTCAATTCCAGGACCTAATAACACCCTTTCCTCCTAATGGCTACAATCTAACAGGCTGTCTCTGAGACCCTCAGTTCCCAGAATCATGAGCCACAGCAATGAGTGGTTTCCAGCTTGTTTGATGGTCAGCTGATTCCCACCTCACCCCCAGTTTTAATGTCCCTGGCCAAGTTTCCACAATGACCATTATGTACCCCTTGGCTTCTTTCTTCTTGGACATCCTGAATATTCCAACTCTGGGGACAGGAGAAGCATGTGATTCCACTGCCTGAAGGAGTGATATGGGTTTTTTTTGTTTGTTTGTTTGTTTTTTTTGTCTGTAATGCTGGCTGGCCTGGGACTCTCAGGGACTTGCCTGCCTCTGCCTCCGGAATGTTGAGATCGAAAGTACAGCACACCCAACACAAGTGACTGGTTTTTGTTTTGTTTTGTTTTGTTTTGATCGTAAATACCCTTAATTACATCTTACGGAAGGCTAAATTTTGGTTTAATGGCAGAATCTCAGATTTGATAATCAGTCTTTAACAAAACACCCCTTCCCCTCCCCAACCTACTTTATGCATGAGGAAAACCAAGGCCAGATAGAGGAAACAGTACAACTGTTTAGCAGTGGTGTCAAGATTTTGTTTTACCTTGCAGGTTTTTTAAAGTACATTTAACACAGTGATTTCACTTTGGGAAAATCATACCTGGAAAGTTGCTTGATTACATGGAGCTGCTTCAGTTATGCAAACCTTTTTTTTTTTAAAAAAGCAAAATGCTAAAATTTGGTTAATGATAAAATCATTTAAAACCTTAAGCCTAATAAGTCACTGAAAGAGCATTCTTTTTGTTGTCCTTACTTGCCCATTTCAGATATTCCTGGAATATGAAGGGGCCTCTCTTTTCTCGGGAGTATAAGGCTCTCTACAAAATCCATCTTGTTTCCCCCCTCCCCCTGGTTCCTCCCTGAGCTTAGTTAGCTCTCCAATCTGGAAGAACAGTACTTTCAGAGCTGGAGTGGGGGTGGGAGTGTCACATGACATAACGCACTTTTAGCACCCACTGCTAGCACCCACTCTGTGCATTTGCTCTGATTTGGGCATATTTCCTTCCTCTCCTAAGCAGATAGCAGCTCACCTTGGTTAATGCCACTAAACTGTAGACCACTCAGCTGCTAATAACCCAAGAAAAAACAGCCGTGCCAGGCCTAGAAATGTCCATCCCTGCCCCCAACCCCCTTAAGACAGTGACTAGGCCAGAATTCTCCTGGTTGATAAATGAGAGGAGCTGAGGAGCCGCTGTGATGTCGGTTCCGAAAATCTGATTTGTAAGAAGGCGAATCTCCAGGAGCACCATGGAGATGCTTTTGGAAAGCGGGCCAGCCTACCTGCCGGAAGGAGGGCGAGAGAAAGGGGGCCAGGCAAAGAGAAATGCTTAAGAGAGATGGCCTGGAGGTGCCCAAAAAGGGACATTTGAAAAGGAAACGGAGGCCGCATCTCGGGGAAACCTCGGAGGTAAGTGGCATTAAAAAGGGTTGCGCATCCCGGGAAGGGCGCGACAGAGACAAAGGTGGAATGTCCGAACTCTGAAGAATGAGCCCCGTTAACTGTGGGTGGTACCCAGACGCCCAAGGGGTGTCACGGAGCTGGCGAGGACCGGAAGGTGGGGGTCAAGCTGAGCATCCACGCGGAAGACGGTGGGGGGTCGGGGGCTGGCGAAGGAGCGGCCGCCCTGAATTTGCTCCGGGGAAGGTCAGCGACCACCGGCCGGGGAACTGCAGGAACCCGGAGGGGCCGCGGTTGCCATGGCGCCGGGCGGGGAGGGGGTGACTCGCGCCCCGCCCCAAGCCCCGCGGGGCCCGAGCTCCAGATGGTCCCGGGCCTCCCGCGGGAGCCGGCGGCCTGCGGCTGGGGG
>NW_026591560.1:2734940-2740989 GCF_907164565.1 Psammomys obesus | reverse complement strand
CCTGTGACAGCGCCCGCCCGCCGTGCGCCCCGGGCCGCCCCGCCGCCGCCGCCGCCCGTAGCCGCCCGCAAACGCTCCCTGGCGACCCGCTCTAAGCGCGGCGACGACCAGGGCGCCCCCGCCAGCCGCGCCCCCGCTGCCCGCCAGGCGCCCCGCACCCAGGTAGGTGCAGCTAGAGCCCCGGCCCGCTTTGTCCCGGCCGGCAAGGAGGCGCGCTTTGTGCGGCCGCGTGCAGGCGGCGGGGTCGCTCCCGGGGAGCTCAGGAGGGAGGATGCGACGCCCAGTGCCCGGGTCCTGTGCGGGCCAGCCAGGTACCTCTGTGAAGACCGAGGAGGTGGGAGGGAGGTCGAGGCTTGGGGCAAGCGGACCTCTGTGGAGCGCAGAGAAGAGTCTGGAAGAGTTGGGCTGACAGACGCGTTGATGGATCGGGGTCGCTTGGGCTCGGAGCGCTTCAGAAAAGCGCAGGCTTTTTCGCGGTGCGGCGGTTCTTGCCGGCCGGCGCCGGTCGTGGGACTAGGGAAGCGCTAGGGTCTGCCCCGGGCCTGTGGATACCTGGCTTCCTCTAGCTCCGCAGCTTCTTGGCAATTGGCTGTGGAGCTGCGTGGGCTTCTAGAACCTCACCTCTGTGGTAGCTAGGTCCATGCTGCCCTTTAGGTCTCGCATTGGTATGAGAGGTGGACACGGTTAGGGGAGATGGTTGTAGCGGTCAGAATAAAACCTCTTGAGGCAGCGAGGAAGCGTTGTGTAAGGTGTTTCTGGGGCCCTCTACATTTATTTATAGGGCTGTGGGGTCTGCCTGTCACACAAGTGCCCGGCGAGGCTGCCTGGCCGGGGTTCCAATTCCAGCTCCGCCATCCACTCTGGCTCCAGCCTCCTGCACCCCAGGAGCCCATGACACTGCGTGCTTGTCTGAGATGCAGGCTTGCCTCTGTCCTGACATGATTTCTCCGTAGGCTGTTTCTGAGCTGCCTTCCCCCATTACAGTTCCGACTTTGTTAGCCTGGCTTCGTAAGCATTGCCAGTCGATATCCACAGCCCAGTTTCTCTTGAAGGTGAAGAGAGCAGGGTGAGTTCCAAATGTGTATGAGTGTATCTCATCTTGAGCGTGGGGCAGCCCTCTCGGCATTTTGAGAGGAGCCCAGGATCAGCGGTGAAGGAAAAACTAAGATGGAGCTTAGACTTTTCTGGTAAAGAAACTGATGTAAGCTCAAGCTTAGGGACGGGGGTGGTAAGGGAGGGGAAGTGAGTATGAATAATTATGCCCCGGGTGTAGGATTTTTCGTTTATTTTTTTATTTTTTTAGACGAGGTGATCCTCCTGCCGCCTTCTTGGGTGCTGGGAATTACAAGTGTGCGACACCAAGCACAGCCTAAACCGCAAAGAGCCCAGCTACCAAATTTCTCACTGCACAGTCCTGCGCTTTATCAGGAACACTGCCTCGGGGAAAGGTTGGCATTTGGTTTCCTTTTCAAACCTCTTCCTTGGCCCGGAGCATCTTTCTTCTGCTTCCTTAAACACAGTGGGTTTCACTGCGATTCTTTTTCCTGTTCTCTCCCTGCCAATCCATCTATTTATACTTTGAGTCAAATGAGGTTTTTACTTTGCCAAAGTCCCTCCCTATCTGTCCTAATGTATTATTCACCCTCTGGTCATTTATTTAACTCTGACTTCCTAAGGCTGTTCAGCCCTGCTCTCCTTCCTCTAGGTACCATCAGTTCAGTTTGATTAGCTTTAGAGCCCACTTCATCTTCATTCTTCCTCTGCCCAGGCAGGGGGCTCTCGCTCCTGTCCTGAGGGGGAACACATGTTTTAGTTTAGCTTGGGATAGGGCCTGAGCACACTTAGAAGCCACCCGCAGTCACACTCACCCCTCACACCTTGTGCCTTCTCAGTCCTCAGAGCGTCCCTAAGAGGTCCAGCTGGTTGCCTGTCATCTTTGGACATCAATGGCCCTCTGAGTATAATCCCTCCAGGAGCCACAGGGAATGAGTTAGGTATGCACATTCCCAGGCCCATTCCAGATCTGCCAGACCTGAAATGGGGAGTGGAGGAGAGGCCCAGCACTCAGGTCATGTGATTTGTATTTGAGACTCCTTATCCCTGAAAATCCCCCAGCAGAGAAGCAAGTCCTTTCTCCTCCCCTCTCCATTCTTTCCATCCCTAAGAAAGACATTGATTCGGGCTCAGAGAGAGAGAGAGAGAGAGAGAGAGAGGACCAATACCCCAGTTCTCAAGAAGTTAGAAGTGGAGCAAGCAGAGAGACATAAACAACTAGCGGTCATAAGAGTGATAAGCACCATAATAGCTGTGTTCAGAGTGCTGAATGCAGCTCAGAGGGGGGCGGCTCGCTCTCTAAGGGAGGTCAAGAAGTAGTCTGGAGCAAGATGTGGCGACAGGAGGAATCAGAGGACAGAGCAGGGCAGGAAATAGGGTTTCTAGTTTTTCAAACTGGTGCCAACGGAGGAAGAGGGAGAGGGAGAGGGTCCAGCTGCCTGCAGGACCGACGCATGTGCAAGCAGAGTCTCTAGCCAGCAGAACTTGGGCCTACACACAGTACTTGGTGGGCATAGCCTCCAGCAGGACCCCTGGCCTCAAGCTAGTGGGACTCTCCTGCTAACCACATAAGCTATCTGAGGTCAGTGGCTAAGAATGAGGGAGTGTGGAACAGTAACCTGGATTAACGGCGGCTCCTCCCTTTTGCCAGCTTCAGCAATCCTTGGAGGAGAATAAAATTGAGGATTCTCCATTGAAGGGATTTGCTAGATTCGTGGAGACTCTTATCCCTGAAAATTCCCCAGCAGGTCATGTATAAGGGGCAGTTCGGGTAGGAAAACGCAAGCAGAAAACTGTAAGACTCTGAAGATGGCGGCTGTTGGGACTCAGAAAACAGATTGAAAAGGATGACAGGGACGGGGGTGGGGTGGGAGGCAGAGCTAGAATGCTTAGAAACTTACTAGCAAGACGCAGAAACAGGGCCTCGGAGCTGCAGAGCGTTGTCCTCGCGATCTGCTGAAGTAAGCCCTGTGGAGTCACAGCATAGTGGCCCATGGAGGGTCTGGGACCCACCTGTGCTGTGTTAGGTCCTTTATCTTTATCATGACATCTTTGGAGATTCGGGTCCCAAAGCAGGTCTAGTCCCAGACTTGATTTGGAGAGAAGAGTGTTTTATGCTCTGGTTTTCATTCAGTGAGACTCTAGCTCCAGACTTTCTCCCCCAAATTACAGGAGTTTATAGAAAGGCCTTACCAGCCAGAGTCCCTGGAAGGGCAGGATCCCATGCAGGGACACTAGTAGATCCTGGAAGGAGCAAAAGGGCACAGTGTGGTCTGCAGAGAAGTAGTCAGTACCTAACGGAAACCATTTAGCAACAAACAATCAAAAACAACAACAACAACAAAAACAGCTCTGGGGGCTGGCTCTAGTAAGTTTGTAGTAGGGTTTGTTTTTTCCTATTAAAAAAACACAATAAAAACTAATGAGGAAGAAACTGTATCTTGTAATGGGAATGCTTTTGCTGGAAGGTCTGTGGATTGGGTTCTAACCGCTTCCTTCAGCTGGGCTGCGAGTAGAGGCTTTGACTGTAAACACAGAGTAGGGCCCAGGGCTTCTGAGTCAGACTCCAGTTTCTTGTTTAAAACTGAAAGTGTTGGGTGACTGGTTCAGGTCATGCCTGGCTTATAATGCTCTTTGCTCCGGGTGATTCAACTCTGCCCTACAATTTAGCTTTATATAAATATTTACAGAGCAAATCCAGTGACTCTGTTGGTACAAAATGATGGGAAAGGAGTCCTAGGCCTAATGGAAATTAAGCTCCCCGTCTATAGGGTAAAACCTAGGGACTAGAGACTAGAGACATTTATTCTTTATAACTTGGCCTGGGTAGCTTTAACTGTCAATGTGATGATGAACCCTTGTCATCTGAGAGGAAAGCCTCCATTAAGGAACTGCCTAGAGGAATTGCCTGTGGACATATCTGTTGGGGGTTGTCTAGATTTTTAACTGATATAAGAGGACTTGGTCCACCCAGGGCAGCACCATTCCCTGGTCCTCTGCTGTATTAAAACAAAACAAAAACTCAGTGTGTGCCTAAAAAGCAAGCCAGCCAGCAATGACATCCTCTGTGGTTTTGCTTCAAGCTCCTGCTTGAGTTGCTGCCCTGTCATCCCTCAGGGATGGACTGTGCCTTTAAATTCATAAGCCAAATAAACCCTTTCCTCCTTAAGTTGATTTTAGTTAGAGGGTTTTTATCACAGCAACTGGAAGGAAAGTTTCATGCTACTCCTGGGAAAATCTTGGTGTGAGTCAGTGGTAGGCAGCCCTGCCCCTGAAGAGGACCAGGTTCAGCTCTTTGGAACCAGCTAATCATAGTAGCCAAGTTCTGCCTTTGTGAGCACAGCACCCTCCCCACCTAGAATCTCCCCACCCAGCCTTCCCCAAACCACATGAGAAGCATCCTCACCCTCTTCTCTCCCAGATCAGTTATTGCCAAGGATACAGCCCTGGCCTACGTACTTAAGTAGTTCTCGAGTTTAAAATGTCTATGTTGAAAGGATAGTAGAAAAATGAAACATGTGGAAGTTAGAGTTCTGTTAAAGGTACAACCCCCCCCCACCTTGATTGGCTGCTAAATGTTGTATTACACAGGAACTTTGAACCTTACAAACTTTCAAAAATATCTCTAGCAGCTAATCTGAAGCTCACATGAGGACAGAGTGTGTTTGCTTAAGTTAAGCTCATGAACAGTACTGGCAAGCATACGTGGTCCAGATCCCATAGCCGGGGCCATAGAAGGCTGAGATGGGTGCTGATCCCTCAGGGCCCTAGGATGATCAGGGAGATGTTAACGTCCTCTGTCTCAGAGGCTGTGATGAAAAGTTAGAGGGGCTGGAAAAGATGGCTCGGTGGTCAAAAGCAATGGCAGTTCTTTCAGAGGACCCAGGTTCAATTCCCAGCACCCACACATAAACTTAGAACCATCTGTAATTTCAGTTCCAGGCAGTCCCGCACCCTTTTCTGATCGCTCTCGGCACCAGGCAAATACATGGTGCATGCAGCATGCACACACGCACGAAACAAAACATCCATATCCATAAAACAAAATTAAAAAAAAAAAATTAAGGTAAGGTGCTCTTTTAAAAAAGTCAGAGGGAACCTTGCTTCAAAACCTAGAACTGAAAACCAAAACAAAGCAGAAAGAACAACAAAACCCTGGTACTGTGGCTTCAAGGTGCACAACCTTGAGCCAGTGGGTTAGCTGCAGCAAACGTGGCTGCTTCATCTGTGAATCAGGGAAGGCGCCCTGCTCATAGATGACAGGGACGTATATCACAACATTTGTTAAGGACTTAGAAAGCGTCTTCTGTAGCAACAAAAAGAACCCAAAAGGTAAGAACTGTTATGCTATATTTAAAAACGATGCCACGCATACAACCGATCTGATATAAAAGAGGTTTATTGGGTGGAGGTGGACAAAGAGAGGGAAGGAGAGAGAGAGAGACATGGTGGCCCTTCCCCCCAGGAAAGAAAGTGAGGCATTGAGAGTGCAAGAAAGGAGAGAGAGGGAAGAGGTAGGGCTCCTTTTATCCCAGGCCCCTGTTGGCGGTAACCAATGATGACATCGCAGGTGGCTAGGCAACCTAGGAGTGGGCTAATGCATTGACTTGTGAACTAACAAGAACCATGCTGTGTCCTCCTATGAACACCCAGACGCTTGCCTCAGAGCATCCATCTTTTTATGTTTCTGTGGTAGATTTATCTCAGCTCTAGAGTAGAATCTGGGTCTTTAATCTCCACTTACCAATAAAGATGACTCAGAACAAGAGTAGAACTGGAGACTAAAAGAACATCATCTTACTGCTGAAGGGGACCTATATCCAGTGCCTGCATTACCCTGAAACCTTTTGCTTCCGTCGGCATACCTGCTCTGCCCTGTAGAACTCTAGCCTGGGGCCTCTGAAGCCTTTCCTTTCTACTCTCTGCTTCTAGGTGCCACCACTTCTTTCCTTCCTTCCTTCCTTCCTTCCTTCCTTCCTTCCTTCCTTCCTTCCTT
>NW_026591560.1:2596685-2734930 GCF_907164565.1 Psammomys obesus | reverse complement strand
TTCCTTCCTTCCTTCCTTCCTTCCTTCCTTCCTTCCTTCCTTCCTTCACATGCATCTGTCATTGCTGCCTCTCCTTGTTCCTGTCTAGCCACTCCCTCAGGGTAGCTTCCCACTAGCAGCTTTTCACCAACAAAAGAAAGCTACCCCTAGCCATAACCTCTGGCCATAACAAAGCAGAGCAGAGCTAGGGCAAAGCAGAGAGAAGGGCATGGTGAGCCTGGCATGGTGGCACACACTTTAATCTCAGCATTTGGGAGGCCGAGGCAGGCAAAATCACTGAGTTGGAGGCTAGCCCGGTCTGCAAAGCAAGTTCCAGGACAGGCAGGGCTACACAGAGAAAACCCTGTCAGGAAAAATACAAACAAACAAGAAGAAGGGCATGATGATTGGCAGGCTCAGCATCCCCAAGGTGCTCCTCACCAGCCATGTCTTTTTGTAGGAACAGGAAGCCACCCACCACCATGAGCAGCACTCTGTCACCCACAGACTTTGACAGCTTGGAGATCCAGGGCCAGTACAGTGACATCAACAACCGCTGGGACCTGCCCGACTCAGATTGGGACAATGACAGCAGTTCGGCCCGCCTCTTTGAGAGGTCCAGAATTAAGGCCCTGGCAGGTAAGGAAGGGCAGGAAGGTGATGAGATTGGTGGAGGTGGGTTATGAGCGTGGGAGGGAGCATCTTTTGTGTTTATGGGAAGACTTACTTTCGTTTCTCTAAGCTGCTGCTCTGAAGAGACAGAGACCCCTGTTTGGTCCCCAAAATGTAATGTACTCCTTAGCTTCCTTCTCCCCTAGCCTAGAGATGCCACCCACATTACTCCCCCGGAAATAGCTGGCTGGGTAGATGAGCTTAGTTTTATGACCTAAGGCCTGAGTCAGGTCTCTGCCGCTGCAGTGCTTTGCCTTTTTACTATAGCTGTCATTTCTGTCCCCACCCTCTCTCTCTCACCGTGCCTTCCCTTAATTCTACTGTCACTTCCCACACCTGTTCCCCTCCTGGACTTGTGTTCCAGCATCCCCACCCCCTCAGCCTCTGCCCTCCCCTATGGCCAGGGCTCTCCCCTTGGCTGAACTGGGTACAGACAAACCAGTCCGACAGGCCTCCCTGCCTTGGGAGGAGGAAGGGGGGAAGTTAGTGGTCATAGCAACTGGAGTGCAGCTGCCACCTGACACTACCACCAGCCAGTGGCTGTTTTGGGATTGAGTCACCCACACACCCTAAGGCCACCCACCCAGTCTGCCTTCCACATTCATCCCACCTTCCTGACCTGCCCATGGCTCGGCCAGGTCCAGTGAGAGATCATTACTTCCACTTAAGGAGCGGGGTGGCTCCCAGCAGAAGAGATTTGGAGGCCCGGATGATTTTTTACAAATGCAGGCTCTCAAGAAAGATGGGCCTTAGAACCTTTAGATGTGTGGTCCAGAACTTGGGATTCTTAAAAGCTGTCCCGGGAAAGGATGCCCAGCCAGCGCACCACAAGACAATGGCTACAGCTTGTGGGGCTCGTGGCTCACTCCCTTCTGGCATCTTCCTGGCTGGGACTGAAGTCTGGCTGATGAAATACTCATATCAGTACTTCGGTAGCTCAGGGACAACAGAAAACATGGGGCATGGAAAATGCCACTCCTTTTGGAGAGGTGTGCCCACAGTACCCTGGTTTTAGATCTGTATACCCTCTGGTACGACTATTGATGTCATTGTACACATGCGACCCAAGACTCTTATGGTATCTTCGGTGACACAAACCTCCAGGACTGTTACTGTGTCTGTACAGGTCACATGCCAACCAATGTGATCATATCTGTGTGCATGTGTTACATGCCACCTCGTAAATTTGCCAGGTCTAGTTCATATGACATGTGCTACTCAGAACTCTCACCGTGTCTGTGAGCATGCCACATGGCACCCAGTACTGCTGCTATGCCTGAGCATTTGCCACATACTTCCCAATACGGTCAAACTCTGCAACAAGACCTGAGCCAATCATAACCAAACACACACACACACACACACACACACACACACACAAAGCACACACGCACACAGTGTTCTCATTAAGTGTCTATCCCTGCTCTGCTCAAGGCTGGATTTCCCTAAAAAGGTATCTATGAATGGCTTTGCTTTGCACAGTGCCCCTCAGCCGGTAGGTGCCAAATACATCCTCAATGATTAAAAATGAAGAGGAACAAGTGTAGGCTGCCAGTGACAAAGCAGAAGCCCCAGGAGAGGAAGGGAAGGCACCTAACAGAGGTGCCTCGTGTTAGGGTATCCGAGGGCTGGGATGTTGCCTGAGGAGCCTGGTGGGCAGCGGAAAAGGGCTGGAGGACGGTCCCAGTACGGTCCCAGTACTTACTCCCCAGAGGAGGCCACAGAAGTCAACGGGAGCACACCTGGCTCCTCCTCCAGGATCTCCTTGCTTCCATAGTTCTCCGCAGGGCTGAGATCGAAGCTCAGGCGTCCTGGAATGAGCTGACCTAGAGGTTGGCCCACCTGCAGACTCTCTGAAAGCAGGAGTTTGTTTTGGGGCTCCCTCTGGCAGGCTTTCCCTAGTCTTGGGCAACTAGTAGCCTGACAAGCAGGTCTCTGGGTGCTGGCAACGCCCTCCTCCGCCCATGCAGGGCCTGGCCTTGCCCCAACTGGCTCCGCCTCCTGAGCAGCCTGCCCTTCCCCCCGCCACTGTCCGACCTGTTTGTCTGGAGCTGCCTCTGTCTCCTCTCCCCACAACCAGGTGTGCCCTACTCACTGTCTCAGAAGCTCAGGCATCCCATAACTTTTCCCCCACTCCTTGAAACTCCAAGCATCCTTGAAACCACTCCACCCAACCAGGTACGGAAGCCTTTTTCTGGACGGCCCCAGCATAGGCTCAGGGGACACACATTCCTAGCCCTGCCCCGGCAGGGGAGCATGGACTCTGGGCCATAGGCTGAGTAGGAGGCAGGCACCATGAGTGCGAACGGAGTGGGTAGGATACATGGAAATGGCCTGAACGGGGCTGCTGAATTTTACTATGAAGCTGTGGAAGGGTCTCAGAACCCTGGGGGCGTCCTGCTCTCACCAGCTGCCTTCATCAATCCTGCTCAGTATGCCAATGTGCTGGAAGGACGATTCAAGCAGCTTCAAGGTGAGTTTCTTCCCTGGGCAGAGGGGAGCCTGTTGTGCCAAAGGGAACCTGGGACAGGAAGAGCCATCCGGCCCAAAACCCATGCCTACTGCTTTCTGTGACTCAGATGTCTATGTTGAGGGACAAAGTGGTGAAGCTTAGAGGAAATCATTGCAAGTAGCCAGAGAACCCAGGCATGTGGACAGCTGGAATCCCACTGAATGAGACGGGGGTTGGGGGCCTGGCCTAAGGAGTGTGACCTTGAGGTGCCCTGCTTGTGAGTTAATGTCATAGTTAGGGAGATCACAGCGGTCTCTCCTGGTGTTCACCCTCATGATTTGGCCCTGCTGGTCTTGTTTAGGAAGAAGGGCAGTGGGCCAGAGGCCTAGGACCTAGCACTTTTACGTGTTTTCCTGCCTTCTGGATGGGTGTGAAGGGAAAATGTGTGGGAAATGGAGAGTATGTGTCAAAGGAGAGGGTTTGTGCTCACAGGTCCCACAGATGTCTGAACAGGAATGTTCATCTTGGCACAAATAAGTTTATCTCCCGGTATGTGTGTGTAGGGGTGTTGTGGGTGTCTTGTGATGCTATACTTTGGTGCCTGGATTTACCAGGTCTTTCTAGGTACTATTTCCACTTTTAGTCTATGTGTGTGCCTCGTGCCAGGAGGCCAGGTATCAGGGAAGTCTCCCTGGACTCAGTAATGGACAGATGACTTAAGCTGTCCCCAACTCCTATAGGGCCTGGAGATCCCGACAGGCCCGGAGTCATCATAGGCACAACAAGTATTAGGGCGTATCACACACAAGTATTAGGACCCCAGGCTTGGCAGAGGCGCAGGAATTGGAGATGAGAGAGTCAGGAATAGACTTGGGTGTGTGGCTTTTCTTTGGGAGGTGCTGGTGCTGACTTGGAGACAAAGGTGACTTTAAACACTTCCCACTGGGGCCCGGGTCTTCACACGGGCTCTCTAAAGGGCAACTGGCAGGAATCCTGGCCTTCAAAATAGTTCACAGTACAGAGCTTATACTTTCCCTTGCATTTACGAAGTTTGTAATCATCAGCTTCAGCACCCGTTGTCAGGAGCTCCCTGGGGATGAGAGCCTACCTGGCCTTGCCTGCCTGTCTTGAAGTTGGCGCTCAACTCTACCTGCACTGCTCCCTTGAACTTCCAAGTTTTCTTTTTTTGTTTGTTTGTTTGTTTGTTTTTGTTGTAGACAGGATCTCACTGTCTGGAATTTACAAAGATCCTCCTGCCTCAGCCACCCAGGATTAAAGGTGTGTTGCCACCACACCCGGCCTAAATTCTTATAAAGTATTTCTTAATCTTGGGTGTTGGTGTTCAAGGCCTGGATCCTCTACAGCCAACTGTGCAACTCTGCCGTAGGCTAGAGTAGCCGACCTTTTCTGTACGTGACTCAGGACAGGGAGCCGGCTTCAAGGCTCACACAGCCTCTCCACCGTTGAGTCCAGTTGCTGATCATCTAGGAGATGATGGCCTGCTGCCATATTTACATGCCACACCTTCTTTCCTGCCCCTGTGTGAAACAAGGGGTACCTGCCTTGATCCAGGCTCCCCCAGTAGGGAGCCATGTTGCACTGGACACCTGCTGGATGTATCATGCACAGTGTCTCACTGAATTGCCTATAAAGTAGGAAGACGCTCATCCTACAAATGGAGAAACTGAGGCGCTGAGTAAGCTGCCAGTATCTCAATACTGTTACAGTTGGAAGCCTCCCCACAACCCACCCTAACCTGGGCAGTTTCTCCATCCTTTCTTTCTCTGTCTCTGTCTCTCTCTCTTTGGGTTTTGGTATTTTGTTTTGTGTTGGGTTCTTTGCTGTCTTATTTTGTTTTGTTTTTCTAGACAGGATTTCTCTGTGTAGCCCTGTCCTTAAACTCACTCTGTACACCAAGCTGGCCTTAGACTCACAGATATGCACCTGCCTCATCCTCCAGAGTGCTGAGATTAAAATCATGCTCCACCGCTGCCTGGCTCCATCTTGTCTTCTTGAGGCTTCCTTTGTCTGTCTTGCTTATTCTTTCCTTTGCTCATGAGCTTATCCATCCTCTTCATTGCTTAACTCTATAGATTACTGTTTTGTTTTGTTTTTTTCCTTTCTCTTGGCCATCCCCAATCCTGCCCGACCCCAGCTGTCATCTCTGTTCTCTCAGGCACCCCATCCTACACCCTGCCTGCTGGTGTTTAGAAGCAGGCACACTGTCCTTGAAGGACAGAAATGACTCCTTGTTGCCACTGTAGATGAGCGAGAAGCCGTGCAGAAGAAAACCTTCACCAAGTGGGTGAACTCCCACCTGGCCCGGGTGACATGCCGGGTGGGAGACCTGTACAGCGACCTGCGGGACGGGCGCAACCTCCTGAGGCTCCTGGAGGTGCTCTCGGGAGAGACCCTGGTGAGCTGGGGTAATGGGTGGAAAGGGGAGCCTCAGAGACTGGCCAAGGGAGCAAACCACAGGAAGGGCTCACAGAGCAAAACAGCATGGCTCATCTGCCCAGAGGATGGGCTCATTCCAAGACGCTTTGCTCCGTGGATTACACGGGAGCCATGCTTTGCAGAGACAGGAACAGTGACCCCATTGAAAACATTTCTTCTCCCACCCACTCTGGGTGCAATTAATTCCCTTGGGAATCTTAATCTGCCCAAGCCTCATCTGTAACCTTACTTGGGCTCCATGACCTCTGGTCCGGCCCTAGGGTTGGTCCTGCGTTCCCGGAAGGAGATAATGGGAGGTATGGAGCAGGTTCCTGGGAAAGCTAGGAAGCTAGGTCCCATGCCGCTGTACCCTCCATCCCCTGACAGCCAAAGCCCACCAAGGGCCGGATGCGGATTCACTGCCTGGAGAATGTGGATAAGGCACTGCAGTTCCTGAAGGAGCAGAAAGTACACTTGGAAAACATGGGCTCCCATGACATTGTGGATGGAAACCACCGACTGACCCTTGGGCTGGTGTGGACCATCATCCTTCGATTCCAGGTATCCTCCAGGTGTCAGCTAAGGTGTAAGCGTGCAGGAACCAGTTTTATACCTCCACACTGTTACTGACGATCCATGACAAGATAAATACAAAAACTGAGGTGCTGGCTCAGCAGTTAAGAGCATTATAATGGCTGCTCTTACAGAGGACATGGGTTCAATTCCCAGTACCCATATGGCAGCTCACAACCACTTATAACTCCAGTTCTAGGAGATCTGATGCCATCTTCTGGCCTCTGTGAACACCACCGCACACACAGGCAGACATTTAGGCAAAATAACCATACACATACAAATAAAGTAGTAAATAAACTTTAGAGATTGAGCATCAGCTGGGCAGTGGTGGTGCATGCCTTTGATTCCCAGCACTTGGGAGGCAGAGGCAGGTGGATCTCTGAGTTTGAGGCCAGCATGGGCTACCGATTGAGTTCCAGGGCAGCCATGGCTATACAGAGAAACCCTATCTCAAAAACAAACAAACAAAAATTGAGCATCAAGACAGGGTTTCTCTTTGTAGCCTTGGCTGTCCTGGAACTCACCCTGTAGACCAGGCTGGCCTCGAACTCACAGAGGTCTGCTGCACTACCACACCTGGCTGCATCTAGAACTTCCAAGATCAGTTTGCCTTTGAGGCAATATCCATGCATCATATCTGGGCTCTTATCATTTTCTCTGCTACACTCTGTCTCGGTGCCATCTCAGCTTCTCTAATTAAACCTATGCTTCTCCTGTTGACCTCTAAGCAGAGCTTTTTCAGCTCCATCTTTGAAAGCCAGCTCTCAGAAAACATTCATTCACCTGCCCGTATTCTCTAGCTCCCTTCACTCTAGGCACCTCCACTCCATTGTCATCCCCCTGGACCTGATAATATGTGTCACTATCCCTGGATGTAAGGGCCTAGGTCTGTCCCATCACACAGCATTCCTAAAGATCAGTTTTCTGTGATTCTCTCTGAGTGTCTCTGATAGTACTAAGGCACCACTAGGGAGTGAAGGTCCTGCTTGCTGCTTTCTTAGATCCAAGACATCAGTGTGGAGACAGAAGACAACAAGGAGAAGAAGTCAGCCAAGGATGCTCTGCTGCTGTGGTGCCAAATGAAGACTGCAGGGTGAGAGGCCCAGGAGCATGGCTATAGGGGATGGCCACACCCAGACTGGACAGTATGGAAGGATGGGCTCTGAGGTTCACAACCTGGCCAGTGTCCTTGTATCACACATCCGGGCTCTGGAGCACCCACTGTTTTTCCCTGACCTTTCTTTATAGGTATCCCAATGTCAATGTGCACAACTTTACCACCAGTTGGAGAGATGGGCTGGCCTTTAATGCCATCGTGCACAAACACCGGTGAGAAGGTGGGGTTAGTGAACACATGGACTAATGATGTAGCAAAGGCCGGGAGAGTGGCTGGGTCACTGCATAGCTATAGGGGAGAAAGAGAGAGAGAGAGAGGAAAGAAAGGAAGGAAGGAAGGAAGGAAGGAAGGAAGGAAGGAAGGAAGGAAGAAAACAAGTCCCGGACCTGGGGAAGCAGCAGACTGGGAGATTCAAGGCCAGTCTGTTCTCACGTGAGTTCCAGACCAGTCAAGGCTACATAAGAGAGACCCTGTCTCAAAAGGAACGAAGAAAAAAAAAGGATTTGGGATAGGAGTCAGGAACTAGGATGCTATATCCAGGGTGGGCTTGGGGTGTTCCCAACCAGGAATAAATTTACTTTTTTTTTCCTTTAGGCTCTGATGTGCTTTTGATGTGTTCTGTGTCCTCTCTCCCAGGCCAGACCTGCTGGATTTTGAGTCCCTGAAGAAGTGTAATGCACACTACAATCTGCAGAATGCTTTCAATCTGGCTGAAAAGGAACTCGGCCTGACCAAGCTCCTGGATCCTGAAGGTGGGCCTGAGCTCTGCAAAGCAGGTGTAGGGAAGACAGGCAAATTGGTGGTTGCCAGCAATTGGTAGTTGCCATGACCAGCAGCCATGGAGGGATGCTCTGGAATTAGGTGGTAGCAATAATTTGCACAACCTCACGAATACACCAAGCTGCTGAACTATAGACTTTTAAGGGATAAGGAAAGTACCCGTGTGGTGGCTTACTCTCAGCGGGCAAAGGTACGAGCATTAGGAATTTAAGGCCAGCCTTGCTATATAGCAGGTTTGAGGCCAGCCTGGGCTACATGAGACTCTTATCTCAAAACAAATGAAGTTTGTAGAAGAAAGGGAGCCCTGCCTCAGGAAGAGCTCTGGGCTGTAAGTTCTAGTATTCCGGCCCAGAGCACCTGTTGACTCAGAGCAAGCACTTAGCCTGGCTTAGTTTCCTCATCTCCAAAACGATAAGACAGGGGCTGGGAACGAAGCTCACAGGGAGCGTGGCCATTGTGCATGCTCTAGCACCACAAAAATAAATTAAAAAAAAAAAAAATTAAAATAAAAAATAAAACCAAAGAGGACTCTGGTTCACATAATCTCTGATGTAGTCTGAAATCCTAGGGTTTTAGTTAAGCTCTGTGACCTTTAGTTCTCACCGAGAACTGGGCGATGGTCAGATGCCCCCGCCGACTGCCTCCTGTGGCGCCAAGGACAGAGCGCTGAGGCTCTGACTTTGTCCCTGGTGCTGCGTCACAGTTTACATACCTTACTTGTCCCAACAACATTTCCTTGCCATTATTACCCTCAGTTTACGGAAGAGATGGGGCCTTTACAGGTCAGGTGACCTGCTGAAAGTCATAGACATGGTACAACTGATATTCAGGCTTAGTCCAGTTCTGCCTTTGCAGGGCAGAGCAATCTGGGTGCACCCAGAAAAGGGCGGAGAGCCAGACCACGAGTCCCTGCTGGAAGCGTCCCTTCTTAGCTTGTCTGGCTGGCTTGATTCTCTTTCTCCCTGATTTTCGTTCCACTGATAGCCATATCTCCTGTGCCCTCTTTGTTCAGAGTGACAGGTTTGTCACTCAGAGTATCTTGGCTACTTAGGAACAGAAGGCTAAGCGCAAAGCTCCTTGGAGAATATTTACAAAAGCATGGCTATTGTTTTTATATATATATTATATTTTTTAAATCTATTTTATTTGAGTTCTTAAGCCTACCTCTCTTCCAACCCTTATCCCACCCTGTTCCCTTCCAACCCTCCAACACTAGGTAGGTGAGAAAGAAGGTTAGAGGGGAAATTGGGATATAGTCCTTTAGACTATTACCTGCTGATTGGGGTCGTCGAGTTCCTTGAGGCAAGTCCAGTCTTCACTGTCAGGGTATCTCCAACTTCTCATCAAACCATAACAATAGCAACCAGGAACAGCAACCTTCTTCTTTGGAGTGCCCCCTGGTACCTCTCTGGGCTCTGGCATTTCTACCAGACTCTCAAGGGTCCCAGAATTCCAAATGTAAACTATCTGCAGCTGGCAAAGATCATGCCTCTGCTAGTGCATGAGGAAAATCATAGTTACCCTCTGTGAAGACTTCTGCTATACCTGGGATTAAAGCAAAAACACGCACATAACATAACTAGGTTTTTAATGACTCCAGAACTCTTACTACAGCTATTCCGTAGAACTCTGAAGGGTTCTGTGACTTGACCAAGATGTCTTCAGGAGCCCCAGCTTGCCTGGGTGTTTTCTGAGGGCTGTGAGGGGCTCCCAGTCTTATAGATCGGCCTTCAAGAGGAGTACTATGTGGCCTAAGTCACGTGCCCACAGATTCCAGGGCGCTGTCAGCTGTGGTGTGCGGAGGGAACGCTAGGTCTGAAAGGACACTTGCCTTCTTCGGTCTACCTATGGCTGAACTTCGGGGACCGGGCTGGAAACAACAGCAGTGACCGTGCCCCAAAATGGTGCTAGGAGCTGGTCTCTGTACCCCTGTACCGCAACCAGGTTCTAGAGGCTTAGCTTGCAGTTTCTGTCCCACTGTCCCTCAGTCCACTGACTTTTTAGACCTTTTTCTAGCCTCTGGGAATGGTGATTGCTTTTCTTTCAATAAACAGCCAGTCACCACAACATGAGGAACTATATTTTGTTGTTTTTGTTTGTTTGTTTGTTTGTTTTTGTTTTTTGAGGCAAGGTTTCTCTGTATAAACCTGACTGTCCTCAAACTCAGAGATCCTCCTGCCTCTGCCTCCTGAGTGCTGGGGTTAAAGGTGTGAGCCCATCTTGAGGAACCATATTAAAGGGTCACAGCATTAGGAAGGTTGAGAACCATTGCTCTAAAGGGATCTGAAGAGATGTGTTAGACTTAGAGGGCTGGGGTGAGGGCTGACGTGAGCTGAGTGAGTCTGGTTTTAGGCCTACTTCTGGAAGGGAGGAGGTTTGTGATGTGTGCCTCACCGAGGTGGTCCTCTTTTCTCAGATGTGAATGTGGATCAACCCGATGAGAAGTCAATCATCACCTACGTGGCCACCTACTACCACTACTTCTCTAAGATGAAGGCCCTGGCTGTGGAAGGCAAAAGAATTGGCAAGGTACCCCTCCCTGAGACAGTGGGCATAAGGACCGGAGGGGGCCTGGTGTAGCTCTTACACCCCTAAAGCAGAGGCAGGGTAGAGCCATAGCACTGGGGGAGACACTTGCCTGTCTATCTCCTGTCCCACAGGTCCTGGACCATGCCATGGAGGCAGAACACCTTGTAGAGAAATATGAGTCCCTGGCCTCTGAGCTGCTGCAGTGGATTGAACAAACGATTGTGACCCTCAATGACCGACAGCTGGCCAACTCCTTGAGTGGAGTCCAGAACCAGCTGCAGTCTTTCAACTCCTATCGAACTGTGGAGAAGCCACCCAAGTAGGTGTCCCCGGCCCCACCCTGACAAAGCATTCATGCCCAGAGCTGTGCTCACTTGAGAGAAAACCTAAATGAGGGCGGCTTTTGGGAGGGACATTTGGCAGTACAGAAATGCAGCCAAGGCTCGTTTCCCTCAGCTCAAAGTGCTGGAAGCATCCAAACAGCACAGTTGTTCCAAAACACATTTTCTAATGACTAGCCATTTTTAAGAAGCATGCCATGGAAGAATGATTGTCATGGCATGTCAAGCCAGTGAAATCCATCAGATAAAAATGTACTGGTTGCAAGCCAGCTGTGGTGGCTTGTACCTGCAAATCTCAGCACTTGGGAGTCTGAGGCAGGAAAATTGCTGTGGGTTCCGAGGCCAGCCATAGTGAGTTTCAACCTGGGCATCAGGGTAAGACCCTGCCTGAAAAAAAATGCAGGTTAGGACCATGCAACACTGTAGTGTGTCAATGTAGGAATAGACGGGCCTGGACCTGACAGGAAAGCCAGCAGCTAGCAGTATGGTGTGGCTGATCGTATGAGCATCACAAAGGCAATTAATTATTCATTCATTCATGTGTAGGATCGCTGTTAGCAATGCTAGACAGCACAGACTAGGGAGTGTGTGTCTGTATGTGAGATCACCATCATCAAGCTTTTTTAGAGTTAATATCTTAACTCCAGAAACTGTTCTGTCCAGCCCAGGGAATGGTTTGAGGTACTCTTTGCCTGGAAAATCTTTTTCTGGGCATTCAACAAAGGTGAAATCTCAAGGACTCTCCCAAACATGACCTTTATAAAATAGTAATAAGTCATGAAGCAACCAGCTGAAAATAGGATTCCCACAAATGAGTTTTTGACATGAAAAGATTGCCATAGTTGAAGTGGGCTGCAAGAGTTCTTCGCAAGCCACAGCAAACAAAGTGATAAGTACCCAAGGTTAAAGCACCTGAATTCAAATCCAGGCCCTGCCACCCAACAGGGTGTTGGAGAACGTGTGTAGCATGTTTGTGTTTAGTTTTCTCATCTGGAAAACAGGGATGAGGGAATGTAGACAATGATGAGAAGTGGCGAGAGCCAAAGCCCTTGAACTGTTGAGTTGGTGCTAGCTGAGCTCTGGTTTCAGTAGTCCCTGTTGTGGAAGGCAGAAACCAACACTTCCGTGTAGTGACAGTCACGATTTCTGTAGAGCTTTTGGTTACTTTAAAATGATGTTCCTGCTGAGGCTGGAGGTGCAGGCTTATAATCCAGGAAGTTGACAGAGGATTATTATCACATGCTTAAGTTCAGCCTGTGTAATACAGTGAAACCCGTGATGAAACAAAGTTTTCCTAAAGAGGTAAAGATGTAGCACAGTAGTCAAGCATTTGCTTAGCATGGTGGGCCCTGGGTCCCACCTCCAGTCTAAAGTAAATAAGTAAGAAAATAAAGAGAAGCCAGGTGTGGTGGTGCATGCCTTTAATCCCAGCACTCAGGGAGGCAGAGGCAAGCAGATCTCTGTTGGTTCAAGGCCAGCCTGATCTACAAAACGAGTCCAGGACAGCCAAGGATACAAGAAAAACCCTGTTTCCAAAAGCAAAACAAAAAGTAAATAGAAAAATAATGTTCTTGAGCCAAGCATAGTGATACAAATCTGTTACCCCATGGCTTGAAAGGTTGAGGCAGGAGGATTATGAGTTCAAGGCTAGCCTAAGCTACATAGGAAGACCCTCCTCCCCCCAAAAAAGAAAGAAAAGCAGTGAGGATGGCACACACCTTTAATCTCAGCCTTCAGGAGGCAGAGGCAGGAAGATCTGTGAGCTCAAGGCCAGTCTACACAGTGAGTCTACAAAATGAGTTCCAAGAAAAAAACAAAGTGTGTTCTTTTTGGCTTTCTGGCTAGTGATTTTTGGCTTTCACACACACACAAAGTCTTACTTTCGTGAGAAGAAAAGCAGCACAGGTATTCTGTGTTGTGGTGATGAGGTTTTGGGTCCTGGTGGTCTTTGCCTCTGATATCGGCTTGGCACCTGCTTTAGGTTCACAGAGAAAGGGAACTTGGAGGTGTTGCTTTTCACCATCCAGAGCAAACTCCGGGCCAACAACCAGAAGGTCTACACGCCGAGAGAAGGCCGGCTCATCTCCGACATCAACAAGGTCCGCAGCTTCCACACATCCATACATGGCCATCCTCAGCCATCATGGCTTACGCACTTTTCATGCCTCTCGTGACCTGGGGCCTTCTTGACCTCGACCAAGCCCTGCTACCCCCTGCCGTAACCCCAGTCATGAGTCTGGTATCCTCTTATGATTGCTGACTCTTTGCTCCCTCACTCTCCATACAGAGCCAGTAAATAAGTCAGACCTCAAGTCCTTTGTCTTATTTAACATGCCCCCATATCACTGTCTCTATGGCTGGCTTATGTTTTTAAAGACAGAATTAGACTAATGAAAGTAAACCAAGCTTCACCTTCAGAGTGAAAGCAGATGTTTTCCACAGGTGACCTCATATCTCGTCCAGAAGCAAACAGTTATTATGTGGCTTCACACTGTGCCTGCCAGCTCTCCCTTTTTGTCACACTTTCAGGCACGGGTGCCTCACTGATCCCGCTCCACAGACCCTCTAGACTCAACCTGTGGTGCTCACCTGGGCCCCGGTCTTCTGTCCTCTCCCCTGGTCCCACTGCACTAATCCAGTCTCTACCTCACAGGCCTGGGAGCGGCTAGAGAAAGCTGAACACGAGCGAGAGCTGGCCCTGCGCACAGAGCTGATCCGCCAGGAGAAGCTGGAGCAACTGGCTGCTCGCTTTGACCGCAAGGCTGCCATGCGGGAGACCTGGCTCAGTGAGAACCAGCGCCTGGTGTCCCAGGTAGGACTCGTGGGAAACTCGGGATCTGGGGCCCAAGGCCTGCCCAGGAGAAGAGACAGTGAGGCAGCATGAGGTGACAGAGAGGGTACAGAGAGCCACTACCTAACGTTGGCATGTGGCAGCCCAGCATGCCCTGGGGAATAGACAGAGCAAGCAGAGGTACTGCCCCTTGATTCTCAACCTTCCCGTCTCTGCCTCTGTCACAGGACAACTTTGGTCTGGAGCTGGCCGCAGTGGAGGCTGCTGTGCGGAAGCATGAAGCCATCGAGACAGACATTGTGGCCTACAGTGGCCGGGTGCAGGCGGTGGACGCGGTGGCCGCAGAGCTGGCCGCCGGACACTACCATGACATTCAGCGCATCGCAGCGAGGCAGAACAACGTGGCCCGGCTCTGGGACTTCTTACGGCAGATGGTGTCTGCCCGCCGTGAGCGACTTCTCCTCAACCTGGAGCTGCAGAAAGTGTTTCAGGACCTGCTCTACCTCATGGACTGGATGGCAGAAATGAAGGTAGTAGCTGCTTGTGGCATGACTCAGCTGGGCAGGAGTCCTGGGGTGTGGCTGCCTGCCCCGCTCACCCACTCAGCCCCTCCTAGTTCTGATGAGCAGGGCTGACGGACTGAAGCTTGGTTGGCTCCAGGGTGGCCCTCGGCAACCCTGGTCAGTGTGGGGCTCCCAGCCTAGGAGGAGAGAGTCTGAAAAGCCATAGACACCCACCAGGTGGTTCTAAGGCCTGGGGTCACTGGAGCAGGTGGTTAGGTGAGGCCTTTCTGAGAGAAAAGGCCATTTGAGCTGAGGCAAAGAGCCAGCCCAGAGAGCTCTGATGAAAGCAGGTTCTGGTCAGAAGAAATAGCGAGCCAAGGCCCTGGGCTGAGCTTTTGGGCACGTGGTGGTTGCAAAAGTAGACCGGTAGCTATAAAGCGGGGAATGGCTGACTCCATTAGAGCCCCGCGGGCTTAGGCAAGGAATTTGGATTTTACTTGAACAGAGTGCTTAAAGGGTTTCAAAGAAAAGGAAAAGGTGTGATTCCGCCTCATATCTTAAAGGACCCTTGGGCTACTGTGCGCAGAAGGTCTGTGGGCAGCAAGAGTGGGAGCCGAGAAACAGGCTGCCATCTTCTAGTCTGGAGGGTGGGTCTAGAAGAAGACACTGAAGGGTGCTGGAATGGAACAGCGATGGTTGTGGGTACCTGACTCTGGAGCTGAGATGAGTCACAATAAAAATTCCAGAGCAGGATTAAAAACAAAAACAAAAACAAACCCTGCTTCATGGAAGAGCAGTTGAGGGTAAGGAACCGAGTATGAGGATGGAACCAGGGTGTTGCCGTGTATGTGAGTGAGCAGGTATGCTCAGAGTGTGACACGGAACTATCAAAAAAGGGAGGAAGAGGCAGTGAGGTGGGCAGGCTGTTGGGGTGCTAGGCTCTGGGGGGGATCGGCACTGGCAGGCTGTTGCGGTGCTAGGCTCTCAGGGCGGCACTGGCATACTTGTGTCTCTGGCAGGGCCGGCTGCAGTCTCAGGACTTGGGCAAGCACCTGGCCGGGGTGGAGGACCTGCTGCAGCTGCACGAGCTGGTGGAAGCTGACATTGCAGTGCAGGCTGAGAGGGTGCGAGCAGTCAGCGCCTCTGCCCTGCGCTTCTGTGACCCAGGGAAAGGTGAAAACTGGGGGGAAGGACTGGGAAACAGGGAGCAGGCTTGTCCTTTGGGAAAGCTCGGGGGCAGGATCACCGATGAGGAGCTAACGGTGATAGATCCGGAAGAAAGACCTGCCGGGGAGGGCTGGGGTGATTCATGACAGGGGTGGCTGGGGAGCGATGTAGAGCCCTGGACCTCTGGCTTGTTTTTCTTTTCAGAGTATAAACCATGTGACCCACAGCTGGTGTCAGAGAGGGTAGCCACCCTGGAGCAGAGCTACGAGGCCCTGTGTGAGTTGGCAGCAACTCGAAGGGCCCGTCTGGAAGAGTCGCGTCGTCTCTGGAGGTTCCTCTGGGAAGTGGGTGAGGCTGAGGCCTGGGTTCGGGAGCAGCAGCACCTCCTGGCCTCAGCTGATACCGGCCGGGACCTGACCGGTGTCCTCCGCCTGCTCAACAAGCACGCAGCCCTCCGTGGTGAGATGAGTGGCCGTCTGGGGCCCCTGAAGCTCACCCTGGAACAAGGCCAGCAGCTGGTTGCCGAGGGCCACCCTGGAGCCAACCAAGCCTCAGCCCGTGCAGCAGAGCTGCAGGCCCAGTGGGAGCGGCTGGAGGCCCTGGCCGAGGAGCGAGCCCAGAGGCTAGCACAGGCTGCCAGCCTCTATCAGTTCCAGGCAGATGCAAATGACATGGAGGCCTGGTTGGTGGATGCACTACGCCTGGTATCTAGCCCTGAGGTGGGGCATGATGAATTCTCCACACAGGCCCTGGCCAGGCAGCACCGGGCCCTTGAGGAGGAGATCCGAGCCCACCGGCCCACACTGGATGCCTTGAGGGAGCAGGCTGCAGCCCTGCCCCCTGCACTGAGCCATATACCTGAGGTACAGGGCAGGGTGCCGACTCTGGAGAGGCAGTATGAGGAGCTGCAGGCCCGGGCCGGTGAGCGTGCCCGAGCCCTGGAGGCAGCCCTGGCGCTCTATACCATGCTCAGCGAGGCTGGGGCCTGTGGGCTCTGGGTAGAAGAGAAAGAACAGTGGCTCAACGGGCTGGCCCTGCCTGAGCGCCTGGAGGACCTAGAGGTGGTCCAGCAGAGGTAAGGCCCACCGTTTCCCTTGAGGTGCATCACCTGTGAGCTG
Source organism: Psammomys obesus (assembly GCF_907164565.1). Lineage (NCBI taxonomy): Eukaryota > Metazoa > Chordata > Mammalia > Rodentia > Muridae > Psammomys > Psammomys obesus. The sequence goes on along the minus strand of NW_026591560.1, from coordinate 2,718,469 downwards.
GGGGCCCAGCATGGGGATGCAAGTACCGATATAAACTGCTACATCTCTCTGAACCTTAACTGCATCCTTTGAGTCCTAACTGTCACCTCTTTATAGGGGTCTGTTGTTTCTCTTTCAGTATGTATCTTTTGAAGATGTGCTCTTTGTGCATGGGTGTTTTTTCCCTGTGCACTGCCTGTGCCTGGTGCCTGCAGAGGCCAGAAGAGGGCGTTAGATCCTCTGAAACTGGAGTTACAGATGGCTGCATGAGCCACTGTTGGCACTGGGAACTAAACCTATGTCCTCTGCAAGAGCAACCAGTGCTCTTAACCAATGAGCCATCTCTTTTGCTCTTGTCTTTAGACTGTTGAGACAAGGTCTTGCTCTATAGCCTAGGCTTGTGAACATTCAACAATCCTCCTGTATTAGCTTCCTGAGTGCTGTGACTAGAGACATGTGCCACCATGCCCAACTACTTAAATTTTTAATGAAAGTGTTAAGCATACTCAAAAGTCAAGAACATGTCATAACAAACCCATGTGCCCATCCCCCAGACTCCATTGTCAGTATGTTGCTCATTTTGACTATTTCCATATTTAAAAGCAAGTCTCTGGTATGATTTCTCAGGATGGTCCCTTTAAGAACGATGAGGAAGCATCCTAATACATACTGATAATACTTTTTAGTTATGTGCGGACTTAAAATAGCTGCATGTTTGCAAGCTGGATGTGGAGTATGCTTGTGATGCCAGCCAACATTTAGGAGGCCATGGCAGCCTTATAGGTCTGAGACCATTCTGGGCTGTGTAGCAAGTTCCAGGGGAGCCTGGGATACATAGTGAGACCATGACTTAGAAGAACAAGTTTTAAAATATATACAGGCTAAAGGGATTGCTCACACACACACACACACACACACACACACACACACACACACACACAGAGAGAGAGAGAGAGCTGTATCCAAAAAACAGTAAGTAAACCTTATAATCATTTAGAAAAGGGCATCTTTTTTTCTTTTCTTTCTTTTTTCTTTGGAGAAGGTTTTCACTGTGTAGCCTTAGCTGTCCTGAAACTTGCAATGTAAGCTAGGCTGGCCTTGAACTCACAGAGATTTACCTTCCCAGTGCTGGCATTAAAAGCACATGCTACCATGTCCAGCTGAAAGGACATTTTTATTGAACCTCAATACCATTATTACGTAAAACAAAATTAGTAACTCCTAGATATCACCTACTGTCAATGTATAATCAAATTTCCTGGCAGTTTTTGAAGTGTAAGTAAATTTTGGGGGGTTGGGTTTTTTTGTTTTATTTTGTTTGTTAACTTTTAAGATCTCCTATATCCTGACAAACTATAGCCCTCGTGCTAAGTCCAGCATGCTGCATGAGTTGGCTTTTCTGTGCTGTTTTGTAAATGAAGTTTTATTGGAGCAGATCCATGTCCCCTCATTTATGGATCATTGTGGCTGGGTTCATCCCACCTAGCAGAGTTGAGGACTTGGGGCTCAGACTGACTCATCAAGCCAAAACATTTATTTACCTGGCCCTTTTCAGGAATGCCAGGTGTCCCCTCCAAAAGAAGATGTATTTCACATCTTTACGCCTAGACTTTGATTTTGGTTGTCTTTTTTTGCTCAGAGTAGCAGGATAGGGTTTGGGTAGGTGGTTAGGAGGTAAGCGCCCCAAAAGGAACACTGAGGTTCTGATGAAGTGGGGACCCACCCATGCCACGATTGAATTTGACTTGCTGTACAGGTACTCCTGACTTTGAACCTTCGCTATGTTTTTGAGCAACCCTACAGTGGGTAGTTTTTCTCCTCATTTTGAGGAGTTGGGGCCTCTGACCCACAGGTACTATCAACCTTTTAGGCTAAGACTAGCTCAGCATGCTGGGACAGACGCCTCATGTTTAAGGGACAGTGTTTCTGTGGGTGTGTGAGGGAAGCTACCCGGGTGCCTTGCTGCCTCACACCATTCAGGAACTGCTATGCTCTCGCCTCAGGTTTGAGACCTTGGAGCCGGAAATGAATGCCCTGGCTGCCCGCGTCACTGCTGTCAATGACATTGCTGAGCAGTTGCTGAAGGCCAGTCCACCAGGCAAGGACCGAATCATCAGCACTCAGGAGCAGCTCAACCACAGGTGGGCTTCAGGTGGGAGGCAGAGCCCCAGAGACTGACACTGTAAAAAAAGAAAAGAAAGCACTTACTAGGCAGTGCACATGGCAGTTGGAGGAAGAATGTGGCAGAGCCTGGAAGGATGGTCAAACATGTGGAAGGAAGCCTGACTGGAATACGTTGAGAGAGAGAGAGAAAAAAAAAAGGTTGTAAAAGGAATAAAAGAAGAGGTCAGAGCAGTCCACAGAGGCTAGGAACTATCAGAAAAAGGAAGCCAAGTGCAGAAAGCAGAAGCAGGAGATGTATGCAAAGAGAGCAGTAGTAGGAGGTTTCCAAGTACCCAGCCAAGGCAAGGAAGCTGAGCCCTTCCACATGTAGACCTTTTCTCTACTCACAGGTGGCAACAGTTTCGGGCCCTGGCAGATGGCAAGAAGGCAGCCCTGACATCAGCCCTGAGCATCCAGAATTACCACCTAGAGTGCACCGAGACCCAGGCCTGGATGAGAGAAAAGACTAAGGTCATCGAGTCCACCCAGGGCCTGGGCAATGACCTAGCTGGTGTGCTGGCCCTGCAGCGCAAGCTGGCTGGCACTGAGAGAGACCTAGAAGCCATCTCTGCCCGGGTGGATGAGCTGACCCAAGAGGCAAATGCCTTGGCTGCTGGGCACCCAGCTCAAGCCCCTGCCATCAACACCCGGCTTGGAGAGGTACAAGCTGGCTGGGAGGATCTTCGGGCCACCATGAGGCGCCGAGAAGAGTCCCTGGGTGAGGCTCGGCGGCTGCAGGATTTCCTGCGCAGCTTGGATGACTTCCAGGCCTGGCTAGGCCGCACACAGACTGCTGTAGCCTCTGAAGAAGGGCCAGCCACCTTGCCCGAGGCAGAAGCCCTCTTAGCCCAGCACGCAGCCCTGCGGGGAGAAGTGGAGAGAGCCCAGGGCGAGTACAGCCGCCTCAGGACCTTGGGCGAGGAGGTGACCAGAGACCAGGCTGATCCCCAATGCCTCTTCCTCAGGCAGAGGCTGGAAGCTCTTGGAACCGGCTGGGAGGAGCTGGGTCGCATGTGGGAGAGCCGGCAAGGCCGCTTGGCCCAGGCCCATGGCTTCCAGGGGTTTTTGAGAGATGCTCGCCAGGCTGAGGGCGTGCTCAGCAGCCAGGTAAGAGCCCGGGGAACATGGTAAGAGGAAAATAGGGATCAGTGGAAGGACAAAAGAAAGTGGCTGAAGGGATAGGCCAGTACTGGTGGGTGGAGTAGTTGAGCAAGCAAGATAGGCAGGAAAAACATATTAGAAATATGTTTTAATAACATATTTTATATGTTATTAAAGTGGTTCTCAACCTTCCTATTGCTGCAGCCTTTTAATACAATTCCTTATGATATGGTGACCTTCAACCATAGAATTATTTTGTTGCTACTTCATAACTGTAACTTTGCTACTGTTAGGAATTTTAATGTAGATATCTGATATGCAAGATATCTGATATGTGAGCCACAGAGGGTTGTGATCCATAGGTTGAGAACCACTGTGTTATTAGACTGTAATAATTCTAAAAAAAAAAAAATTTAAATGTAAACATAGCCAGACTGACTTCAGAAGAAATGAAAAGCCTCACTAGTCCTGGAACTATTAAACACATCAATAGTTACAAATAAGGTGGAACAGGATTTGGACTGGTAAAAGTCCTCCAGCCCCCACATTAGTGCCCCTGCCCCATCTTCAGAGCCATCTGGACTGCCTTGTTCCTTACCAGGCTGGTGCCTGTGTGCCTCTGGGCAAGTCCTCTCAGAAGGGGTGTACCTACATGCTATACTCTCTTCTGCACAGGAATATGTTTTGTCTCACACGGAGATGCCAGGGACACTCCAGGCGGCAGATGTGGCCATTAAAAAGCTGGAAGACTTCATGAGCACCATGGATGCCAATGGAGAACGCATCCGTGCACTCCTGGAGGCTGGACGACAGCTGGTGTCCAAGGGCAATATCCATGCTGAGAAGATCCAAGAGAAGGCAGACTCCATCGAGAAGAGGTGTGATGAGGCTGGTGGACCAGGGGGGAACCTTAGAGGAAAATAGTGGAAGAGAGGGTGGCCTAAAAGCTTCAGATACCAGAGAATGAGTTCATCTGTGTACAGCCGAACTGACAGATGGCAGGGAGTTGGAGGCACATGACCAAACTAAGGATGATCAGAGTAGATTGTCCTGTAGAGGCTGGGCCGGGATCTACAATGGTCTTGCCACATCAAGGCAAATTGGAGCCTACTAGGATGGCAGGCCTGGAAAGCAGATTCCTTTTGGCATCCCTGGGAGACATCATTCACATAGGAGGAAGGCTGGGCCTTCTAGGTGAGTTAAGGGTCGTGGTTGCATGCTGGGCTGTCATTGCAGGCACAGGAAGAATCAGGAGGCAGTGCAGCAGCTTTTAGGCCGCCTTCGGGACAACCGAGAGCAGCAGCACTTCTTGCAAGACTGTCAGGAGGTGAGGCCCTCAGTTCCCTGGTGTCCCTGTGGCATTTCCTAACCATTCATCCCTTTCATCCTTCGTGAAACACACCCTTCATGGCTTCTTCTGGAGTCTTCTGCATCTCCTAGCCCATCTGCTCCCCCACCCCTTCCTTCTAAAAGATCTCCTTCATTCCTGCTTTATGCTTCTACCAGCTGAAACTCTGGATTGATGAGAAGATGCTGACAGCTCAGGATGTGTCCTATGACGAGGCCCGCAACCTGCACACCAAGTGGCAAAAGCACCAAGCATTCATGGCTGAGCTGGCAGCCAACAAGGACTGGCTGGACAAGGTGGACAAGGTAACTAGTCTGCAAGATGAGTGAGCCTTTGGGGCTTTTTGGAAGATCCTGGACATAGCATAGGCTGAGGGGGCCTAAATTCAGAACATAGTTCTTTCCAGAGGCTTAACTGCCAGAGTGGGAAGTTATAGCCTGGGGATGAAATTCTGTCAGACAGAACTTCAAGAAAACACAATAGACTAGAAAGTCAGTTGTGCCTTGGGTTCAAGGTCATAGCTGTGTCTGGATCTGGAGCACTACAGCCCTCTTTATTCAGGGCCTGCAGACATTTGTGAAGGGCGGGTAGGAAATACTTCAGGCTTTGTAGCCCACATAGCTTGTGCTGCAGCTCCTCATCTCTGCTGTCGGAGCACAAAGCCGCCATAGAGACTAATGAGCACGCTGTCCTCCAATAAAACTTTCTTCATTAAAACAGGCAGGAGGACCAGATCTGTCCCTCTGCCAGGGTTTGACAACCCTTGTCGTCATTCCTAGGACTTTGTCTCCCACACAGCTCTGTCTCAATTGCTGGGGATAAGTGAATATTTACTTTTACTCAGCAAATATTCCTAGAGATGGTGATGTTGCTAGGTTGTGCATGGCGTATCAAAAGGAGGCATTTCCCCTCCCTCAAGAGCATATTAACTGGGAGAGGAGAGCGGTTTGCAGTGTGTGCTTTTGCTCAGCAGATACATACTTCTAGTACCATACGCAAATCACTGGAAAGAAGGTGATGCTACCACTGGCTTAGACTTCAAGGAAAAACACTGTAGCCCAGATGTGAAATATACATAGGTGGCTAAATCAAACCCAGAGCAGAAGGCTAGTGTGATGGCAGAGGCTTGTAATACTAGCTACTTGGGAAGCTGAAGTAGGAGGATCACAAGTTCAAGGCCATCCTGGACAACTTACTGAGACTCTGTCCCAAAATGGAAAGTAAAAAGGGGGCCGTGGCTTTGTCTAGTATGTACGGTCATTTGTTCAATGCCCAGGATTGCAAGAATAAGTGAAAAGATCCAGAGTACAATACACTAGGTACCAAAAGGTAGAGTCCATAAAGCCTGGACACTAAGCAGAGTAGACATGAAGGAATGCAGCATCCAGGGCCATGCTTGGAAGGCATGGAGAATGTGAGCAAGCAGAAATACTAGGTTCTACGTTGAGAGTAATGATAAGCAGGAGACTAGAAGTGTGGGGAGGAACGGGGAACAAGGAGGAAGTCATCCTGTTGGGAGCACAGAAGGTATGACAAGGTAGGAAAAGTGTCCTGGGCAAGGTCAGTAAAAGCCTGGATCACTGTGCAAAGAGTGTGCTAAAAGCTTTGAAGCCACACACGCCAAGCTAGCCTTTGATCCTCTTCATTCAGCAGCCATATAAAGGGTCTGAAAGCATCTGTGTTCATGGTCTCAGGACAGAGTCCAGCTTCAGGAGAGGTGACCCCACAGGAGGGGAGTGGGAAGAGAGCATAGTCTAGGCAGGATATGTTGAGGCAGAGTTGTAGCTCAGTAGTAGAACATGTGTTTAGCATGTGTGAGGACTAGGATCTATCCCCAGTACCACAAGTGAAGGGAGGAAGAGAAGATACCATCATGCCAGGCTTGCCAGCAGGCTGTGGTAGCTCGGAGCTACTGGGATACCCTGGGAGACTATGCAGAACCTGAAGTATTGTTTCAACCAAAGCATGAAGTTGCTGAGTAGTCATCCATCCCCTACCTGTCTGCTGTTGGTTGGCGGCACTTCTGACTTCCATAGAGACAAGTCTTCAAGCTCAGAGGCTAAAAATAGGAAGACCGTGTGAGATTTGCTTGCTGTAGTGCAAGTGGGAAGACGTGAGTTAAAAAACATGAAATGAGCCAGGCACGTGGTGCATGCCTATAACACTAGGGAGTCAGAGGCAAGCGGATCTCTGTGAGTTTGAGGCCAGCCTGGTCTATAAAGTGATTCCAAGACAGCCAAGGCTACATAGAGAAATACTGTCTCAAAAAAAAAAAAATCGTCTATTTATTACATTAGAACTGCTTGGTACACTTCAGTTCTCTGCTGTCCAGATCTCTGGCCTGTGATCAACCTGCAACATACAGTATCTAACTCTGGCTCTTACACCTTTGTCTTCTCACCTAGGAAGGGCGGGAGCTGACTCTTGAAAAGCCAGAACTCAAAGCCCTAGTGTCAGAAAAGCTGGGGGACTTGCACCAACGCTGGGATGAACTTGAGACCACCACCCAAGCCAAGGCCCGAAGCCTTTTTGATGCCAACCGGGCAGAGCTATTTGCCCAAAGCTGTTCTGCCCTGGAGAGCTGGCTAGAGAGCCTGCAGGCCCAGTTGCACTCGGACGACTATGGCAAGGACCTCACCAGTGTCAACATTCTGCTAAAGAAGCAACAGGTATGCAAAGGGACCTTTGGGGAAGAGTGAACAACAGGGAAATGAAATTCAGGAGGCCTGGCAGATGACATCTTTTAGCATTTCCGACAGTGGTTTCCATTAAAGACTGCATCACAGTCTACAGGGCTCTGTGTCACTCAGGGAAGTTAGGAGACAGGCCACCCTACTAATCGGACAGGGAAACTCTAGCTTTAAAAAGATATTCATTAGTAGAAGGTATTATTACTTAAGGTGTTGCCACAGTCTGTTGTCTGTTGCTACAGTAAAATACCAGAGACTAGGTGATTTATTTTTTATTAATTTATTATATGTACATTGATGCTTTGACTGCATGTATGTCTGAGGGTGCCAGATCCCCTAAAACTGGAGTCATAGACATTTGTGAGCTGCCATGTGGGTGCTGGGAATTGAACCCGGGTCCTCTGGAAGAGCAGTCAGTGCTCCTAACCACCGCACCATCTCTCCTGCCCCTGACTTTGTTTTGTTAGGTTTATTTTGGCTTGCAGTTTTGGAGTCTAGAGCTTAGCACCAGTATCTGCTCTGTTTCTGGTGAGAGCCTTGTACTGTGTAGTAAGATGACAGAGTAGAATGGAAATTGGCTCGCGTGAAAGAGACAAAACACAAGAGGCAGCCTCGCTTTACAGCCTGTTCTTGTAACTAATCCAGTCCCATGGGAACTACATAAATCCCTTTAATGGCCTACTCCCTTGTAAAGGCCTCTCTACTGTCTGTTGACACTTTTCTTTGAGGACCAGATTTCAGTATAAGTTTTAAGGGACATAAACCACAACTAAGCCATAGCAAGTCTACAAGAATTTTACAGCGGGTGTATTATTCAGCAGAGCCAAATGAGAAATATTTTACATTTTGTAGGTTATATAACCTCTGTCACAGCAATTCGACTTTGTCTTTATCTTGTAAAAAAATAGATATTAGACAGATAGAAAGAAAGATAGACAAATAAATGTTGTGCATGATACATAGGAGGAATGGAGATAGGCACCAGTATACTTTATTTACTAAAGAGGCTGCATTTGCTGATTCTCTGACCCTGTGGGTCCTGGAATAGCAAGGGGAGAGCACTTTCCCTGGAGGGGAAAGAGCCACTAGGTTCCTTGTGCTCTGAAGGCAGTGTGGAAGCCCAAGCGAAAAGCAAAGCATGCAGCCTCCAGTGTAGCATGCTGTGCCTCCGGCGCCCTCTTCTGACAAGACTGGCATTGTACCAGCTGGACAGAAAAAGGCTCACAGGGTCTAGTTTCAGCGTCTCAAAGTAAGTCACAAAAGTAGATTTGTGACTGAGACAATGAATTCATAATATGCATAGTTGTCACACAGTCCTGGAATACATGTGTGTGTGTATGTATGTATAAAAGTTTGTGGCTGACCTATCCAAACTGTTGTTCTGGGCTGAGGCCCCTGGGATCAGGAATCGTGACTGGCTTGATACAGGCTTGTGTCTTCTGAGTTTGAAGGTGGAAATGTGGCATTGGCATCTCTTTTCTCATCTGTGTTCGTAGATGCTGGAACGAGAGATGGCTGTGAGAGAGAAGGAGGTAGAGGCTATCCAGGCGCAGGCAAAGGCCCTGGCCCAGGAAGACCAGAGTGCAGGGGAAGTAGAAAGGACCTCAAGAGCCGTGGAGGAGAAGTTCAGGGCCCTGTGTCAACCCATGAAGGAGCGCTGCCAGCGCCTGCAAGCCTCCCGAGAGCAGCACCAGTTCCACCGGGATGTGGAGGATGAGATAGTGAGTCACCAGGCTGGGCATGGGATGGCAAGTTGCTCCCAGCCATGTGGCTCTCTAGCCTCCTTCCTGGGCAGTGGGGAAGTGCCTCAGGAGGTGGCCTGTTCCCTCTTTATATGTTGAGAGTGTCCCCTCTAAGGTTGTTCATGGGTGTTCTGCAAGGTCCTGTACCCTGGAATGAGATGGCTATTTCTTAACCACACAACTGTAGCCTAGGTCCTCCCTGCATCTTCATTAAGCTTTTCTTTCTCTCCAGTTGTGGGTGACTGAGCGGCTTCCCATGGCCAGCTCTATGGAACATGGCAAGGACCTGCCCAGTGTCCAGCTTCTCATGAAGAAAAACCAGGTGAGACAGAGGACAAGGGTGAAAACAAAGTTTCTAAGAGCCTCCTCACACTCAGGCTTTGGGGGAGGTGGAGGATGGGTGCTGTTGTTTTGAGACAAGGTCTTAGTATGTACCTTTGGCTGACCTTGAACTTACAGAGATCTACTTGCTTCTGGCAGGATTAAAGGTACATGCATGCCGCTGTGCCCAGCTCCTTTGTTTTCTCCTATTGCAGCTGTAGACCTGGTGCTTTAACTTTTCTCTAGCCCAAGAGGGTGGCCTCTGTTGGTAGGAAAGTCTGAGGACTGAGGGGCTATCATATTGTATCCTTGAACCTAGACAAGAATCTGCTAGAGGATTCAAGAAGAATGTAGGGAGGACTCAAGGTGGAGCAGGTCTAAGGGGGACATAGGCTTGCGGTTCCTTTTGCAAGCCTTTCAGTGTATCTTCTGTGGCCGGGATAGACCCTGCAGAAGGAGATCCAGGGCCACGAGCCCCGCATTGCAGACCTCAAAGAAAGGCAATGTACCCTGGGAGCAGCAGCAGCAGGTCCAGAGCTGGCTGAGCTCCAGGAAATGTGGAAACGCCTGAGCCACGAGCTGGAGCTTCGGGGCAAGCGGCTGGAGGAAGCCCTTCGAGCCCAGCAGTTCTATCGTGATGCTGCAGAGGCTGAGGCTTGGATGGGTGAACAGGAGTTACACATGATGGGCCAGGAGAAAGCCAAGGTGAGAGTCGGAGCAGTGCTGGTTTGTGTGACCAATTCTTCCTGCCCCTGGCACCTGCTGTCTGATGTCCACTTTTCCCTCTCTCAGGATGAGCTAAGTGCCCAGGCAGAAGTGAAGAAGCATCAGGTATTGGAACAAGCCCTTGCTGACTATGCCCAGACCATCAAACAACTCGCAGCCAGCAGCCAAGATATGATTGACCATGAACACCCAGAGAGGTGAGTGTGTGAGTATCAAAGGGCGAAGACCCTGGAAGAGAGGAGGGTTGGTTCTGGGGAAGTACAGGGAGTGTGGCATCTTCTGAACTGTGCACACAGAATAGTCTAGAAAGCTGGGAGAAGCAGGGACTTGGCAAGCAGTGAGGAGACAGAGCTCCACAGAACAGGCCATTCTCTCTACCCCTGCAGCACAAGGCTAACAATCCGCCAAGCCCAGGTGGACAAGCTGTACGCCGGCCTGAAGGAGCTGGCAGGAGAGCGGCGGGAGCGCCTGCAGGAGCACCTCAGGCTGTGCCAGCTCCGCAGAGAGCTGGATGACCTGGAACAGTGGATACAAGAGCGGGAAGTGGTGGCAGCCTCCCATGAACTGGGCCAGGACTATGAGCATGTGACTGTGAGTGCCGCGCAGATCAGAGCCCGCAGGGAGTTCAGAGTGCTGAGGGTAGCGACAGCACCAGAGAGAGTAGGCACTCTGGTGGGTTTTGAGTTATATAACCTGTACAGAAAGAGGGGCACAGGGCTGACCACAGGTGAGGATAAAAATAGTTGTTACTCTTCCAACAGACCTCAACAAAACAGGGTATTTTCAGATTCCCTGCTGTGGCTGACCCTCTGGTGCAGAAATCTAGACCACAGTTAGGATGTCCTTGTTAAGGGTTAAAGGTGCTTTTTGTAGGATGTCAGGTGCCATGTAGGACTGTGTATTATGTTACCCTAGCTATCTTAGTTCATATATGTTCCCTGGTGAAATTCCCCAGTGATGCTTTCTCGGGACATGTAAAAGTGTAGATTCAAAGCTGCCATACCTGCTCACTGACCAGTAGGTTCTCGGTTTTGGGGAGAGAAATGGCTACTCTTCAGTAGGTCTCATCCCTCTCTCTACAAATGTTTCCTCCATTAGATGCTCCGGGACAAATTCCGAGAGTTCTCCAAGGACACCAGCGCCATTGGCCAGGAGCGTGTTAAGAGTGCCAATGCACTGGCCAATGGGCTCATCGCTGGAGGCCATGCTGCACGGGCCACTGTGGCCGAGTGGAAGGACAGTCTCAACGAGTCCTGGGCGGACCTGCTAGAGCTGCTGGACACCAGAGGTCAGGTGCTGGCTGCTGCCTACGAGCTGCAGCACTTCCTGCATGGGGCCCGCCAAGCCCTGGCAAGGGTGCAGCACAAGCAGCAGCAGCTTCCAGACGGGACCGGCCGCGACCTCAATGCTGCTGAGGCCCTGCAGCGCCGGCACTGTGCCTACGAGCACGACATCCAAGCCCTCAGTACCCAGGTCTGACCCTAGCTGAACAGGTGGGGAAGGGAAGGCTGAGACGAAATGGGAGGGGGGAGTCCTGTGTGCCGGGGAAGATCTCTCAGAGCTTGGGAAGATGGCACTCCTGGAGAGGCATTTGGAGATGAGGTTAAAATCACTCAAGAAAGACAGCTCCAGCTAGCGTTCATCAGCCACCACACTTGGGCTTGTTTTATAGCGTGTGACACACACGTGTGTCGGCACACCTGCCACAATACAGTATGGAAGTCAGAGACTACATCTAGGAGTTGGTTCTCTCCTTGCTCTTTAAGTCCTGGTAATCAGGCTCGGGCAAGTGCTTTTTACATACCAGGCATCTGGCTGGTTAAGTTCACGCTTTTAATGAGGACCCATGGCTTTTTCAAATGGTTCCAGTGGCTGCGAGCTCCTTCATGATATGCCAAAACCTACCTGCTGATGCCAGAATTCTGGATCCACAAAATTAACACAGATCATTCTTTCAACCCCATATGACCAGTGAGCTCCCAACCCAAATCTCCTCTGCAGGTTGTACCTCTCATTTGAGTGATTTTTAGTGTCCCTATATACCCTGGCTAGAAACAGCTCAACTTGATTTTAGAACCCTATCCCCTGGGCTAGGCCTGGCCCCAGGTGAGGTCCTACAGAATGTGGTAGGTAGGCCTCTGAACCTTGGTTCCTCCTACCATCTCTCTGGCTGATGAAACAGACAGGGAGTAGGAAGCAGTGCAGGGATGAGACGGGCTTCAGCTCCACTGTCTCTCAGCTCTGCCTGACTCAGACCTGGGTTCCCCCCCACAGGTCCAGCAGGTTCAGGACGACGGCCGCAGGCTGCAGAAGGCCTATGCTGGAGACAAGGCTGAGGAGATTGGCCGTCACATGCAGGCAGTGGCCGAGGCCTGGGCCCAGCTCCAGGGAAGTTCTGCTGCCCGTCGTCAGCTGTTACTGGACACCACGGACAAGTTCCGGTTCTTCAAGGCTGTCCGGGAGTTGATGCTGTGGATGGATGGGATCAACCTGCAGATGGATGCCCAGGAACGGCCCCGGTGAGGTTCTTAGTGCCTGGCGCCCTCCTCCAAAGGCTGTGTGATGCTACTAGTGGCTGCAGTAGGGCTGGGGCAGCCAGTAATATCATCTTTGTATCGGCCCAGGGATGTGTCCTCTGCAGATTTAGTCATCAAGAACCAACAAGGCATCAAAGCAGAGATAGAGGCCAGAGCAGACCGCTTCTCCTCCTGCATTGACATGGGGCAGGAGCTACTGGCCCGGAACCACTATGCCGCTGAGGAGGTAGGCGAGACCTGGAGAGAATCTAGCTAGCCACACTGAACAGGGACCATCCCTGAAAGTTTTCTTTCTATTCATTTTGCTTGTTTTGTTTTTTTGTGGTTGTTTTGTTTTTGAGACAGGGTCTCACCATATAGCTCTGGCTGGCCACTATTCTCTTGCTCTGTCCTCTCAACTGCTGGGCTACAGGTGTGTACCACCGTGCCCAGCTTTGTAATTTCCTGTCTTCTGCTTTTTGTCATTCTTTCTCAGCAAGAATTCTTTCACTCTCTTCCCTCTCAATGCTATCCAGAGATTTCTAAAGTCTCACTTTTCCTCCCAGAACTATTTTCCTCTCCTCTTGACATTAGAAATCATTGCTGTACTTTGGTGGCTCCCAGGGACCTTGGAAAAGCCCCACGAGGGACTAAGTCATGCCTCCTTTCCCTACTCCCCAGATCTCAGAGAAGCTGTCTCAGCTACAGTCCCGGCGCCAGGAGACAGCTGATAAGTGGCAGGAGAAGATGGACTGGCTACAGCTTGGTGAGCCACTGAGGGAATGTCAGCAGGAGGGAGGGGCTTGTGAAGGAAGGCCTTGGCATTGCTTATCTGTGGTAGCCACAGTGCATGATTCCAGGAACCCTGGGTGTGGAATTCCAGGATCCTATACTTGGAACCTCCTGACAGTGCTTTGGGACAATGTTCTTTGTCCCTGTACTTGGGTTTACCCCTGCTATCATGCCCTGCCACTACGTACTCTAATCTTCCATTTTTGTATTACTACCCCCCTCCAATCATGGCAGTTTTGGAGGTGCTTGTGTTTGGGAGAGATGCAGGGATGGCAGAGGCCTGGCTGTGCAGCCAGGAGCCATTGGTGCGAAGTGCAGAACTGGGTTGCACCGTGGATGAAGTGGAGAGCCTCATCAAGCGGCATGAAGCCTTCCAGAAGTCAGCAGTGGCCTGGGAGGAGCGTTTTAGTGCACTGGAGAAGCTCACTGCGGTAAGAACTGGAGCCTCAGAGGTGTCCAACCCCACTGCTGCCCTGGACCTGTTCTTGTCCCTATTGAGAAGACATTTCCTCTCTTCCACTGCACTGCCTGTCTGCCTGTGAGCTGCGAATGCTCTTCTGTTCCGTGGCCACAGGTGTCAGTTAGCCTGGGTGCGACTAAAGCCCCTGTTTCTTGCTCTACCTTTTCAGAGTCTCTTCTCCATCTTTCCTGTTTTATTGGGCTAGAGCTGAGACTCTTCAGCTTTTCTCCTCATCCTGATACTTGCTGACCTCAGCATTTCTTGACAGCTGGAAGAGCGAGAGAAGGAGCGAAAAAGGAAGAGGGAGGAGGAGGAACGGAGGAAACAGCCCCCTACTCCAGAACCCATGGCTAGTCAGCCCGAAGGGAGTCTGGTAGATGGCCAGACAGTTCCTGACACTGCCTGGGATGGGTAAGAGCTAGATACCTGGGCCAGGAGCCTGAGCTTAAGCAAGCCACAGACTAATTACTCTGTGTCACATTTGATCATTTTAGAACCCAATCAAAATTGCCACCAGCCACACAAGCGCCCAGTGTTAACGGGGTCTGCACAGATGCAGAGTCCTCACAGGTAATTCCACGTCCCCGAACATCCCTTTTGACCCTGCCAGCCCCCACGTCCTCACAGCTTCTTGTCTTTGCAGCCCCTGTTGGAACAGCAAAGACTTGAACAGAGCAATGTCCCAGAAGGGCCTGTGAGTCTCTGGAGGTGTGGGTGTGGGTACTTGAGAGATGAAGGGACAAAAGAAGTGGGTGGAGATCCTGGAACAGAAACTTGGGCTGGGAGACCAGCTCTTGACCATAGAACTTCCTGATTCCAGGACAGGGTACCATCCAGGTCTTCTTTTAGCAATGGCATTGTTTTCCTCCCCTCACAGGGATCTGGCACAGGAGACGAGTTGAGTGGGCCCCGGGGAGAGAGGCAGACCCGGCCCCGGGGCCCTGCTCCTTCCCCAATGCCCCAGAGCAGATCGTCTGAATCAGCCCATGTTGCCACCTTGCCCACACGAGGTCCTGAGCTCTCTGCGCAGGAACAGATGGAAGGGATGCTGTGCCGCAAACAAGAGATGGAGGCCTTCAACAAGAAAGCTGCCAACAGGTATCAAGCCTGGCAGTGCGGAGCCTGTGGCCTTGTAGGCTCCTTCTCTGGATGGTTTCCTGGAAACTTCCTAGACAAGGAAGAACAAACTTTATAGGAGTTTGTCCTTTGGGAAAGAGCTGGAACTTAGAACTCTCATAGGCACAGAGGAGGGCCTCAAGTGATCCAAGACAGGAGTGGAACTGTGAGTCCCACAGTGCCCACAGAGGCCTGCCTCCCAAGTTTCTGACCCTGTCCTATCTCCCCAGGTCCTGGCAGAACGTGTACTGTGTACTTCGGCGTGGGAGCCTCGGCTTCTACAAGGATGCCAGGGCAGCTAGTGCAGGAGTGCCATACCATGGAGAAGTGCCTGTCAGTCTGGCCAGGGCCCAGGGCAGTGTGGCCTTTGATTATCGGAAACGCAAACATGTCTTCAAGCTGGGGTAGGAACCAGGGTTACTCTCAGGTTGGGATGGAAGGAGTCAGAAATAAGGCAAAGTGGGTGGATCATGAGCAAGGTCCATTCAGAGGGAAGGAAGTTCTTGGACATGAACGGAGGTGCTTGGGTACATTTGTAGGTGGAAGAGAGTGGAGATTCTGGATCCTGAATCATTCTAGAATAGAGGAGCTAAAAAATAAAACACAGGCTGAAAAGTTATCTTGGGTGGGAAACGGGAGGGCAGGATACTAGCTTACCCTAGCTTTCAGGGGCCTGCCCACTGCCAGCAAAAGCCTACATGGCCTCAGCCAGAAAGGAGATTACCATGGCCCTCTGCGCTCTAGCAGAAAGAATCTGCTTTTGCACATCTGCAGAATCCTGAAACTATGAGGAATGTAGAACACGATCTGGCCTTGGGGGCCGTGCCTTATCAGTCCTTCCAGTCCTGGGAGAAATCTGAGCCCACAGCAGCACTGACATGCCTAATACAGGTTCTTAGCTCTGTCCTGTGCCTTCTCTCCTAACAGCTTACAGGATGGGAAAGAATACTTATTCCAGGCCAAGGATGAGGTGAGCCTTCCCCTGTCCTGCCATTTTCTCTCTCCCTGCTGGTGTTGGGTTTTATGTGATAGGGTCCCTGCTGGTGATAGGTTTTATGTGATTGGTTCCTACTCCAGAGTGGCCTTGAACTCATAGCAATCCTCCTACCTCAGCCTCTGAGTCCGGGTCCACAAGTATATGTCACCATGACCAGCTTGTCCTTATCCTAAAGGGGTCTTTTTTTTTTTTTTTTTCAATCTCTTTTCTGTTCCCTCCTATCATATTTTCCCTGTATGCTATAGTCAAAGTCTTTGAGTATGAGCTGATGTCTCCCTGTCCCTTGCAGGCAGAGATGAGCTCATGGCTGAGAGTGGTGAATGCAGCCATTGCTACTGCATCCTCTGCCTCTGGAGAGCCAGAAGAGCCAGTGGTGCCCAGTGCCAGCCGAGGCCTGACCCGGGCCATGACCATGCCCCCGGTGTCACAGCCTGAAGGCTCCATCGCACTTCGCAGCAAGGATGGCAGAGAAAGAGAGCGAGAAAAACGATTCAGCTTCTTTAAGAAGAACAAGTAGTTGGGGGCAAGACTCCCAGGCCAGCTCCCTCTCTCTGTTCAGGAAACTGCCAGGGACTGTCCACAGGGACTACCCTCTTGTCAGGACAACTGCCTGCTGCTAGGGTCTGCTGCTAAGGTCAGCCCATCACCAGGAACTGTCACAGGGGACAAACAAATGTTCCCACAACCTTCTCTTCTGCTATTTAATTCAACTGGTGGTGGGACCCAGGCAACCCCTAATTCCACTCTTTTTCACCTTGTCACCTCTTCCCGAGCCTCCATCCCCCCACCATGGTGCAGATAGCGTCACCCCCAACGTGGGCTATGTGGGAACCACTGTCCCTGCCTCAGGGACATTGTGCCACCACAGCTAGGGTGTGCCATCCACCATCCAGTTCTTTGCCTCTGGGATCAGCCAGGACCCTCTCAGAGCTGAAGCAGGACCCGAGGGCAGGAGCGCCAGATGATGGAGTCGGAGGCGCTGAAGCCTTCCCTGCCTATCCTGCCTCACCCTCTGACTCAAGTGGCTGCTCCTCTCCAGCCACTCCAGGTGGCTCCCAAGTGTGAGTTGTTTAGGAGTAGCCACATCCTTGAGTCTATCCGAGGAGGTGATTAAACAGCTCAGCTTCTCTCACTGCCTCTTGGTGTTGTTCCTTTCCTGACCATAGCCTCTCTGGTTCCGGCCTCCTGGGTGTCAGAGACACACTGTAGCCCCAGCTTCTGAGACCCTGAGAACCCTGCCTCCCATCTCAGTCTCCCCATGATAGGAATCTGTTTCACTGGATCAGCCAGGCCAAGCCTCTGTTTAGACCAAAGACATTCACTGTGGGTTGGGTTCATGCTGATTAACAGTAACTCTCCCTGGTGCACTTTTCTTTCTTCTTTAAAAAAAAAAAAAGGCTTAATTTCTTGCAGTGCTGGTGGAGCCCTGGGCCTGGGCCTGATAGGCAGGCACTCTACCATTGAACTCCACTCCTAGCCCCATAGTTTCCTCACTCTCAAGTCTCTCAACTGTTTTTAGTAAGAGGTGGTGAGGGATATTCTCACAGCCTAGTCTTAGCTACTTCTCAGCCAACAGAAGAAAGGTGAGCCCCAGCTTTCTCTTTTCCATAGCATCAAGGGAGCTCAGGATCAGAAGAGTGGTAGGGTCCCACTTCCTGAACTCTAGAAGAATGTCACCCTAGGAAGCCATAAAGTATTTCCTGAGCATGTAAATAAACACACAACACATTCTAGAGATGGAGAAAAGTATTTTGCTTAAATTTTGGAGTTTTTAAAAAGCTATTAAAATTGGAAGTTTTGGGTCTGCTTGATTTAGGAAAACTGTCTTCAGCATAACCCCAAGGAGTCCTGACTACCATCAGTGAAAACAATGGCAAGCAGTCAGGTGCATGCAGACTATGAACTAGCACCACACAGCCCCAGAATGGCCTCCACACCTCAGACCTGGCACAGCAGATCACTCACAGGGTAACTCTCCTTTCTCTTAAGGGGATTCAGTACCCCACAGCAACAGCTCATCCACGGGCAAAATAATCATCAGTAGGATACAGACTTTTTGTTTCATAATTCAAGAATAACTGAAACCTGCCCTCTTACACATTGGAGAGTTACTGTGGAGGACTCAGATCATGAGGTTCTGCAGAGGTGGTATGTGTGAGAGAGGGATTAATAGAGAAATGATTGCCTGGATCTAAATGGCAGGAACACAACACTGATGGATGTGTTCCTGCAGAAAAGTTCTTGCAGGAGTTAGGTGAAAAGCTACTGAAGCTACTTCAGGTTAGGATTCCCTACTGGCAAGACTGAGAAGACGATAAGCATGGGCTAGGAAACAAGCCTTCAGGAGAGAAATGTTTGAATGTTGGTGGAAGAGAGGAAAAGACCCAGGGAGATGGTAGATGGAACGGAGCGCTGAAGGATACAGAACAGGTTAGGCCTCAAAAATAGCCTCAGTGTCTGCCCCGCAGACTGGTGGGAAACAGAAACAGACAGAACTGGGTGAGTTACATAGAAGTGAACTTGTTTGCATCTTTACTGACTACCACTAACAAGGGTGGGTTTTGCTTGTGTTGACGCATATGGTAGCCACTGGCCTTATGGGACTACTGAGTACCCAAAGTGTGGTAAGTCTAAACTTTGATGTGCTGAAGTAACAGATTCCCAGGACTTCAAGGGAAATTCTAATATCTCAATTTTTATATTGATTACGTGTTGAAATGTCAGAAATATTAAAATAGATTTCAAGTTTTTATATTTTGTTGCTTTTGGAAATTTGTATTTAATTAATGTATTTATTCAATGTGCTTGTTATGAAACCTAGGACCTTGTGTATATTAGATTAATGCTTTATTATTGAGTTGCACCCACAGACCATTTTCCCAGTTTATTTTGAATTATTTTTACGGCTCATTATATCTCCATTGGATGGCACTTTTCAAAATGGAGCACAAGCCTAAAAGTGGGAGGTACTGAGAATGGAAGAGAACACAGACTACTCTATGACTTGGGGTAGGAGAGGGTATCTTAAAGAGAACAAAGAGCAGGCTTTATGAAACAGTAATTAATTTGGTTATATTAAAAAGGATTTCCCTCCAAAGACAAACATGTATTTTTGTCTACTACAAACATGTAGTAGAATGACAAGGTATTTAAAGCCAATTAGAAATAGCTACAGCCAGGTGCGGTGGCACACACCTGTAATCCCAGCACTCAGGGAGGCAGAGGCAGGCGAATCTCTGTGAGTTCAAGGCCAGCTTGGTCAACAGAGTAAGTCCCGGACAGCCAAGGCTACACAGAGAAACCCTGTCCCCCCCCCCAAAAAAAAAAGGAAAAAAACAGCAATAATATGCATGAAAGTCCTACAGCTCAACACAAAGCCTGTAACCTGAAAGACAGGCAGGAATTTGTTTTGTTTTTTTTTTTCAAGACAGGGTTCCTCTGTGTAACAAGCTCTTTCTGTCCTGGACTTGTTTTGTAGACTAGGCTGTCCTTGAACTCAGAGATCCACCTGCTTCTACCTCCCAAGTGCTGGGCTTGAAGGCATCCAGCCTGACCCAGGAAAGGTGATTTAAATTCACACAAACCCCAAGACTTTAAGAACAAGAAGATATTTTCCAAATCATTAGTAATGAGACAAAAACAAATCAAAGCAAGTTAGGAATAACGCCTTACACCTCTTCAACTGACAAAAATTAGGAAAGTGAATGTCAATCCTTGGTAAAGACAGAAAAACAAAACATCAGTGTCCCTCGCGTGTTTCAAGGTTATTCTAGCAGAGCTTTTCTGGGAACTTGGTACTACTTAGACAAGTTAGGGTTTGGCTTTTTTGGTTGGTTGGTTTTTGTTTTTGTTTTGGAACAGGGTGTCTCTGTATAGCCCTGGCTGTCCTGGAACTTGCTCTATAGACCAGGATGGACTTGAATTTACAGAGATCTCCCTGCCTCTACCTCCTAAGAGCTGGGATTAAAGGCATGCGCCACCAAGCCTGGTGACATGTTAGTGGTTATATACATTCTATGACCTAGCAACTCAGCAAATTTACCCTTGAATTTATATTCCTCTACAGAATTAAAACACATATAGACTGTTATCCACAATGTAGTGTAAAATGCTGAGGAACTGAGGCAATTTTAGCATCTTATCTCCAACAAAGGGAAGCTGAAATGCATGGCTGCGCAGCAAGGAGTAACTCAGAAACTAAACTTTACATATCACACTCAGTGAGGAAAAGCAAGGAATAATTAGCTACATAACATACATTTACATAATTTAGACAGTTGTACAAAGGGTGAATCTTGTTTAGGTCCAGCAAAGAAGCCAACTGTAAAAGGGTATTTGTGAAAATATAGAGAAAGTTTGAACATAAATATTAAATGACATTGACATACCAGTATAGTTATTGAGAGGTTGAAGAGATGGCTCAGCAGTTCAGAACAATTACTGCTCTTGCAGAGGACCCCAAAATTTTTTACATTGCATTTACAAAAAAAGAAAAAAAAACACATTACATTGGACAGTTCACAGTTACCTACAACTCCAGCTCAATGGGATCCGACACCCTCTTCTGGCCTCCACACACATGGCATATATTCACAAAGACACAACCATATGCATGATATTTTCTTTTATTTCCCCTCGAGATGGAGTTTCTTTGTGTAGCCCTGGTTGTCCTGGAACTTGCTTTATAGATCAGGCAGCCCTTGAATTCAGAAATATACCTGCCTGTGCCTACCGAGTGATGGGATTAAAGGCATATGTCACCACCACCCGGATCACATAATTTTTTTCACTATTAAAAAAAAGAAGGAAAACCAGAAGCTAGAAATGGTAGTACACAGCTGGAATTCCCATCACTTGGGAGGCTGAGGTAGGAGGATGGTGAATTCAAGGCTAGTCTGGGTTACACAGCAGCCTAGACTACCTAGTAAGGCCATCTCAAAAAGAAGAGAGAGAAAAGGAAAGGAATGAAATCAAAATTTTATAGAAAGATGGTAACCGTTAGTGGAACATTAGTTGAGACCTCATGGAATTTGGGAAGAGGACAGAAACCAAAATACAGTGTATGAGGTTGGGTGATAGCAGACCCTGAGTGGATTCCAGGACAGCCAAGAGTGCAAGAGAAACCCAATCTCCGTAAAGAAAGAATGTAATTTTAAAACTGTGTGTCTGTTAATACAATTAGACAATGGCTTCTGAAATGACTGGGAAACATGGATTTGGTAAAGAAACATTTCCAAGTAGCTTGTATAGGAAATCAACTTGGGGAGTTGGTCTTTACAGTATCCGAGGCGCTGGTGTTGGAACTAGCGCAATGAGGAATTGTTTTGACAACCATCCTGGTGCCTCTACTAGGAGATAAACTCAGTCCATCAATCCGTGTAAACGGCTAGGCTTTGTTGTCCACCTAGCCCGTACTCTGCTGCCACCAGGAGGTGCCCTTGGACCGCAGCTAAAGCCTGGAGTCTGACAACTGCCTGTATCTCAATCAGCTTGGAATGGACGCGGAACCCTTGTCACTCAAAAATCCCAAACCGGGAATCTCTCAGGACTTCTGCAGCACGTACTCCTTGGGAGTGCTCGCCACATTTCAGCAAGCATGCTAGATACACTACAGAGAGGGAAGGTCCAGCCCACGCATATTCATGAATAAACATGGCAAAGTGTAGTTTGGATGGAGAAACTACAGATCTAGTTGAGATCTAACCCGGCTCTATCACAGATCCTCTTTCCGCTCCTCGGCTCGGTCTCGGCTTCTTCCCCAGTGAGCATCGCCACTGCGGGGGGGAAAACTGTTTTAAGAGGATTCATATCCCTTCCCTCTAACGAGGGAGAGACTGGGTTAGGATGCGGCGGGGCCTGGATTTCTGAAGTGCCGCCCCGGGCTAACAGAGGTGGAGGAAACCCCCGTCTAGCGGGCCGGGTGAGACAGCCCTTTGTCATTAGCGCCCCCACCCCCTCCACAGCGTGCCTAATAGCACGATCCATTGTGATGGTTTGAGACGCCCCCTGGGCTTACGGTCTCGCCTTGCTTCCTGAGCCCTTCTGACGCGCGAACCGCGACCCCCTCCCAGGGCAGTGATTGGCTAGCCGGGGCTGGGGGCGGGCTGACCTTCGCTCCGCAGTGCCGTCACCGCATGACCCCGCCCCCGCACGGGGGCGTCCATTTGTGTGCGGCCGCAGGATTGGTCGCCCCGCTCCAGCGAGGGGGGGAGGGGAGGCAGGCAGCGCGCACTCGCGCGTGCGTGAGCTGGCGCGCGAGAAAGCGCCCGGTCGCGCCGAGGCTCGAGCGGCCGTCGCCATTTTGTAGGGTTCTCTCTGACGCGGGACCCGCCGCCACCGCCGGCACCACCCGGAGGTAGGAGAGGATGCTGTGGGTGTGTGGGGAGCCCGGGCATGGGCCTGGCCAGACCTCGGGAGGGCTGGGAAGGCCGAGGTTTGGGGCCACCCATCTTCTGAGGAAGGTCCCGGGAAGACAACGAAAGGAGGCGGGGCCGGATCTCCGGAGGGGGCGGGGCAGGGGTCGGGCCGAGCCTTTGTTGGGATGTAGGCGCGGAGGTTGGGCCGCCGGGGAAGGGGGTCCCAGGTGTGGGAACCAAAGAGGGCTTTCTTGGAGTATGGTGGGAGGTGATACCGCGCTGTGGAGAAGTACACAGATTTCCCTCCAAAATCTTGGGACTAGGGATATTCAGATACTTCATGCCTTCTGCTTGGCTTTTCCATCCCTGTGCTAAGCCGTGAAGCAACTAACCTTGTAGATTAAATGTGCCTGACCTCACGGAGATGTTGTACCTTGTGCGTTTTAACCCCGACCTTCTGTTGGCCTTGTCCCACAGCTTTACTACTTAGGAACAAACTGCTGTTCCTCTCTCAAAAAGCATAATCATTTGAGGGTCGGGAAGGTCCTAATAATTGGGCCATTAAACGAAAATGCTGCAGTACTATTCAGTTTCTCACTTCACACCTGAATTTGCAATCTTGTTTCTTCTCTGCCAGGCTCTTGTCAGGATGGTGAAGCTGTTCATTGGAAATCTGCCCCGGGAGGCCACAGAGCAGGAGATCCGCTCACTCTTCGAGCAGTACGGGAAGGTGCTGGAATGTGACATCATTAAGAACTATGGCTTTGTGCACATAGAGGACAAGACGGCCGCTGAGGATGCCATACGCAACCTGCACCACTACAAGCTGCACGGAGTGAACATCAATGTGGAAGCCAGCAAGAATAAGAGCAAAGCTTCAACCAAGTTACATGTGGGCAACATCAGTCCCACTTGTACCAACCAAGAGCTTCGGGCCAAGTTTGAGGAGTATGGCCCAGTCATCGAATGTGACATCGTGAAAGATTATGCCTTTGTACACATGGAGCGGGCAGAGGATGCAGTGGAGGCCATCAGGGGCCTTGACAACACAGAGTTTCAAGGTGAACTGTTGTGGGGCTTGGGTGGCAGACCTTCGTGTAGTCTAGCGGAAGGCAGAGGCAAGAACATATAAGACCATGGGGTTATGAGAGTGGCTTCCACCATTCTCTTAATTGAAAAGAATAGATTATGTTTACTATTCTTTAAACATTTACTCTTAGGGCAGTAAACATTTCATTATGTTTGCCAGGATTTTTCTACCCAACTTTGTTGGGTCACAAAGTGTGGGTTACTTTCTTCAGTGTTCATTCACTTGAGTGCTGTTAGAATTCTAAGTTGCTAGGTTAGATGAGTTGCTGTTATGAGAAGAATGCCTAGAGGTTTCAACCTAGTTGCTGCTTTGATTGTGACCCAGAAGCCTTTGAGAGTGTTTATATTCTGCTGCTTTGAGTGACGGATGGCAGTGAGGAGAAAGGGTATCTAGAGGAAGCATTGTATAAGATCTTTGGTGGAAAGTCTGGTTGGGAGGATGGTTATCTTTGGGGTGTCCAAGTATGTTTAGTCTGTGGACTACAAGCAAAACCAGGAAACATGTCATAGGTTCTTCTTCTCCACGTAACTGTTACTTAACTCTAACAGGTTAAGAAATTTTTTCTTTAGAAACTCAAGAATGGGAATGATGGTTCTGTTCTTCTGTGGAAATTCCAGTGAGGGCATAATATAGCTTACTGTGTTGCTTATATTGATAATAACTGTGTATGTATGTATTAACATTAATACCACAGGAGCTTATCTGAAAACCCTAGAGTTATGTTAATATAGTAGCTGCTAGCTACATGTAAATTTAATTGAAGTAAATTTTCAAATTGATTTTTCCAGTGGGCATATGTCAAGAACACAGGAGTCATACAAGAAAAAATGTCTACTGTATGAGAAGACATAGATCAGACCCAGTTGCAGGAAGTTCTATTGGTTAGCACAGTTCTACAAGGCTTTTATTGAGAGTGTCAGGTTGGACCACATATTCAGGCTACTTCTGTAGTTCCTAAACCAGCACCTATTTTCCCTAAGTACCATTAATAAACCTAAAAAACAATGAAATCGTGGGGGAAGAGGAAGGTTAATCAGAAAAGTCTAAGTATCAAATAGTGAAGCTTACTCGAGGCTCACCGTCATGTATTCTAGCTGCATCACTGGCCTTTAGGTAGTGAAAGGTGAGGGTAAATGCTGCAGTTAATCCCAATCCTTAACCAGCAGGCTAACAAGTGTACCTGCTGTGCTCTTCCCCACTATAAGATAGTCATCTTTGATGTGCCTCCCACAATGGATGGCAGTGAGGTAATAGTGCATTTTGGCAATAAAAGCAATATATAATGAAAGTTGAGTGCTATTTGCAACCATGATTGTTTCTACTCTGATGTGACAGTTAGCTGGATGGTGGTGATCACACCTTTAATCCCAGTGCTTGGAAGCAAAGGCAGGTGGAGTTCGAGGCCAGCCTGGTCTACAGCGTAGTTCCAAGCAGCCACGGCTACACAGAGAAACCCTGTCTCGAAAAACCAAAACAAAAAAAGTGAGAGTTTTCTAATTTATATTTTTTTCTTTTATTTTGGAACAACACTAGCACACTTTGAAAAATTCCTAATTGTCTTCACTTGATGTGGAAGGTCCTGGTTGAACAGGGGAGAGTAAGGAAAGAGTCAGTCCTTACCCACCTCCTTGATTCTGGGGTCATCCAAGGGCCACATAGTGGCTCTTGGCAAGTGCTATGCCATTAGTATGACCCCATCCCTAAAGAAGGGTGTGCTTAACAGGTGGCAAACAAAATAAAAAGACTTAAAACAGGCACTAACTTTACAGATAAATTATAATATTATATATCTTTTAATTTTTAAAGGTAATGGGAAAATAGGAGTTAGCTTAGAAGGATGAGTATGCGGGGCCTTTTGCTTGTTTTTTGGGGTGCTGAATATTGAACACAGGATCTTAAGCATGTTATGGTCACAGTACCACTGAGTTATACTCTTTGCCCCTTGTATTTGTTTAATAAAAGATATAATTACAAGAGAAACAGATCTGAATAATGCAATGGAGGAATTTTTATCGCTTCCATAGAAAATACAGACAATAAACTGAGTTGAAAAAGAATAATCATTTATTTGGTATCAAGTTCTCTTTCTGCCTCTTCTGCAGAGTGGTGTACTCCTGATTACATATGCAGATATTTTTATAATTAGCTTATTTTTTTTCCAGGTAGCAATATAAAGTTTAGTATTGGATAATTGTTTTTTTTGTTTGTTTGTTGAGCCAGGGTCTTGACGTATACTTCAGGCTGGCCCTCAAACTTACAATAAATCCTTTTGCTTCAGACTTCTCAGTGCTGGGATTGTCTATATAATCCTGTCACATCTTACAGAAAACACAATCTAGATGCCTATTTGGCATTTTGTTCAACTTGAAGTCTTTTTGGTCTAAAAAGTGCTACTCTGAGCATCATTTGAACCTTTACTTCTGTGTGTTAACGGTTGTCTAAAATTAAGTTTCTGTATTGTATAACTTCTAAAAAGGTAGGTTGAGTTTACCTGGGTCTTTCAAGATGTTTCCTCTCCACAGGCAGCAGTTGAATGCAGTTTGAATTGGAAACCATAAAGAAGCTGTTCCCATCCGGGCAGCTGAATTGGGAAGGATGTGTAAGAACTTAGGGGTGTTGTTTCAGCATTAAATCAATGGATCATTATTGTATCACCTACATCTCCAGTCTTCTTTGAACTCTAACCAAGATATAATTTAAGAATTAGGATTAATTTCTCACATTTTAGCATTTTATTAATCTTTTTTGTTACAACTTTCAAGAGAAAATACATTTACTGGGCTGGTTTTCTGGAAAATACTGCCTGATTTCAGTAACTTCAAGTTTTCAGGAAATCTAAGAGTTTGATCTGTTTACAATCAGTAGAATGGTAAAACTTGTCTCTAAAGCTAATAGAGAAGCACTCTTTCAGAACTTTAGAGATAGATTTTAAATTAAAAGCCCAGGTAATCTTTGGAAAGAATCCAAAACAAGGGAGCCACCTAGCATTTATATTACGGGTGCTTCTACCTCTAAGTCAAAAGCAAAAAAAATTACTGGCATCCTTTTCACAACTGCTGAAATAGATTTTGCCACAGAAGTTCGGTAAAGCACTCCCATGCTCTAAATTAAAAGCACAGACAGGGCTGAGACTTAAGGAAAAAGCACTGTGTTTCTCTGAAAAATTGACTCAGCACTCTATATATGAGGTATAAATGGGGACAGAAATGTTCCTGATGAGTACATATATTCTTCATAACTATATGATTGGGAATACTTGTCTCTAAAAACAGTGAGTTAGATGGCTTCATGCTACTTTCAGAGAATACCGTCTCTTGATGGCATCAGTAGTTGTGATGAAGACTGTCTACTAGCAGCTGATGTCAGAGGCTTGAGCTTGTTTTGTCCAGACAAGGTTTCTCTGTGTAGCCCTGGATGTCCTGGAACTCACTTTATAGACCAGGCTGGCCTCAAACTCAGAGGTCCACCTTCCTCTGCCTCCTGAGTGCTGGAATTAAAGATGTGTGCCACTATTGCCTGGCATTTTAAGCATCTTTGATTTTGCTAAAGATGAATTTTGGGTTGGAGATGAGAATCCCTGGATTGGGTGGTATACAAACCCTTGGGCAGAATTTTTCTCTTAGCTATTTCTGAGTGGTCATTTTCCAGAAATATGAATGTAGTTTCTTTTAGTGGGTGTCTGAAAGTCTTTTAGGCCTTGTAGAGAAATTCCTGTGAAGAATTGTAAACTGGGAGGCTGAAGAGATGGCTCAGTGGTAAAGAGCGCCATCTGCTCTTCCAGAGGTCCGGAGTTCAAATCCCACAACCACGTGGTGGCTCCCAACCATCTCTCCTGGGATCTGATGTCCTCTTCTGGTATACAGATAGAGCACTCATAGCTTTAAAATTTTTTTAAACTCAAGAATTGTAAACTTCGTGGTAGGATAAAATGCTGATCATTCTTTTACATGGGAACATGGTCTGTAAAAAGCTAGTGCCGTTTTCATTTTTTTATGTGTGGTGCTCGGGATCAAACCTGGCCTTGCACACAGTAGCCAAGTGCTAAGCCATTGAGAGATGAGGCATGTCCACCCCCAGAAACTATTATTCTAAAAGGCTTTGCTCAAATAGCTATGTTCTTGAGGACCAAATGAGGGTGGGGAAGGGGCTGCAATCTATACAGGCTCTTTTAATTCCCACAGGTACAAATGAAGCCGATTTGGGTGTCCAACAAGGCACCTGCACACATTTCTGGAGGGAACATAGTGGATAAAAGATTGCTGTTGAACTGGGATTGATTGGAGGGCTTATGGAGATGCAGTGTTGGGGGCTGAGCCCAGGAGCGTCATGCATTCTTAGGGGCACATGTTTTTTCTATTGAGCTCAGACCAAACTTAAATTGTGGAAAAGGATGCCTTATAAAACTTACTAACTAAGGTTTTTGTTTGATTACAAAAGCAGTAACAGTCTTAGTAAAAAGTAGCAGTCTTTGCACTCTCTGTATGGGAGAAGGAAACAAGTAGGGTAGAGTCTGGTATGCTACTGGTATAAAAAGGATCTGACTGGTCTCTTAAGGATTTTCTAGCTTCCACCTCTGTTGAAAGTTAATTTTGAAAGGTACTGCTGAATGAAATAGGGTCACATGAGTGTATGTATGTTTTTATGCTCTATTTGGGTGAGGGAGAAGAATGTTAATGAGTAATAATTTTAATCTGTTTCCTTAAGGCAAACGAATGCATGTGCAGTTGTCAACTAGCCGACTTCGGACTGCCCCTGGGATGGGAGACCAGAGTGGTTGCTATCGGTGTGGGAAAGAAGGACACTGGTCCAAAGAGTGCCCAGTAGACCGGACAGGGCGTGTGGCAGACTTCACTGAGCAATACAATGAACAGTATGGAGCAGTGCGCACGCCCTATACTATGGGTTATGGGGAGTCCATGTATTACAACGATGCCTATGGAGCACTTGACTACTATAAGCGCTATCGAGTTCGATCTTATGAAGCTGTGGCGGCAGCAGCTGCAGCTTCCGCATACAATTATGCAGAGCAGACCATGTCTCATCTTCCTCAAGTTCAGAGCTCTACTGTACCCAGTCACCTCAACTCCACTTCTGTTGATCCCTATGACAGACACCTATTGCAGAACTCTGGCTCTGCTGCCACCACAGCTGCGATGGCTGCTGCCGCCTCCTCTTCCTCCTATTATGGAAGGGACAGGAGCCCACTTCGTCGGAATGCAGCTGTGCTCCCTGCGGTTGGAGAGGGCTATGGTTATGGGCCAGAGAGTGAGATGTCTCAGGCTTCAGCAGCAACACGGAATTCTCTGTATGACATGGCCCGGTATGAGCGGGAGCAGTATGTGGACCGAGCACGGTACTCAGCCTTTTAAAAACTGGAGGTGAGAGTGGGGGGAAGTCGTTGAAATTTACACTTAGTTCCCTGTAAGAGACGTTTGCTTCACTGAGGAGCCAGATCATCAAACCAGGACCATACCAAAAAGCACAAATTACATGTTTTCAGTATTTTCTGTAGCTTAGGCCACAGGTTTATTTGGTCTATTTGTTAGTGTGATTCCAATGTGTTACTTCTGAAACAGGAACATGATCAGGTTATTATTTAACCAGTTGTAAACAGTATTTGTTGTGTGTGTGTAAGGGGAAAGAGGCAGGACAGCTAACATACTAGCTCTTCGTTGTGTAAATAGTTTTCTCATCCAGGAAAGAACTAAGGCCTAGAGAGCATCAGTACTTTGCCTATGATCTGGTAAAGCCTATATTCAGACTCAGACCTGACTCTTGAATTCATGCTCTTTTTGGCTTCACAGTGGTGACACATGCCTTTTAACCCCAGCACTTGGGAGGCAGAGTCAGGGGAATCTCTGAGTTCAGGGCAAGCCTGGTCTACAGAGCAAGTTCCATGACAGCCAAAACAAATAATAAAGTCATACTCATTCAGCTACTAAAGTGGTTTGGTGGTTAAGGTGAAGGGTACATTCAAGAGCAAGTAATAGGCAGCACAGTGAGAATTTTAAACTCAAGGGGTTCCAGTTTTGCTTATAAAGCACTTCTTAGAGGAGGAGTACATGCTGGTGCATACCTTTAGTCCCAGTAGCAGGTAGGAGGCAGAAGGATTATGATGAGTTTAGAGGACAACTTAGGCTACACAGCAAATTATAGCAAAGTCCAGGACATATAGTGATACCCTTGTCACAGAAAACAAAACCCACCTATTTCTTGGGTCATCAGCCTCTATCAGAGGAAGCTCTTAGGTGTGGTACCTTTTAAGTCAGATAAAGCCCTAATGTTCTAAGACACTCAGTTCTGAATGTTTTCATGATGTGTTCTATCAAGTTTTGTTTTTTTCTTTCTTTTTTTTTTTTTTTTTTAAATTTTGGAGACAGGGTTTCTCTGTGTAGCTTTGCCTGTCCTGGACTCACTTTGTAGACCAGGCTGGTCTCAAGCTCAGAGATTCGCCTGCCTCTGCCTCTAAGAGTGCTGGGATTACAGGTGTGTACTACCACACCCAGCTATCTATGAACTCCTTTTCCACTGCAGAGCATCTTTTTGATACACTTAAGCCCTAGTTCTTTGTAGCCTGATAGAATTCCTGTTTCTTTCAGATAGTTTTGCTTTTTAAGGGAAGGCTCAAGGAATTGGATAATTTCTGATGTACATAAAATCTTGTAAGTGGTGACAGTGGAAGAATTCGGGATATCCAGAAACAAGGAGCTTTCTTCATTAGAATAGAAAGACATTTAGTTATTTCACGGCTTCTTGCACTGAAATCGAGCATCACTTCGAGTTAAAGCCCCAGGTTCCCATGACAACTTACCCTATTATCATGTTAAGAAAACAATGGCATGTATGTTTTGTTACTTTTATATGCTATATAGTTGTGTCAGTAAGACTTGGGATTTCTTAAAATCATCATTCAGCAATGTGCTCAGCATGTGAGTGAAATTTGCTATTCCTACAGCTGGATCTACTCTGAGATACCCTTGATAGTATTAATCTGTTAGATAACTTTGTTTCTCTCAAGTGTGTTTCAAAGTTAAACATTACATTAGTATATTATAGCCTTTAAGGGTATTGTTAGGACATTATAAAAGTGAATTTTAATTTCAATCAGTAGCTGCTCAACTAACCTCTTTTTAGTGATGACTTTTAAAGAAACTTACCTTCCAGGTGTGAACCTCAAATGGACTGAATAACCCTGAGTTGGTTGCAGTCCCAGGAGCCTGATGTTAATGAGGCTGCCAGGATGAAATACTCCACAACTGTTGGGGATCCAAATTCGGGTCTCACCCTAACAGAACTGATCCAAGAACATCACAGCTTTTGAAGTCGATTGGCACAGATCAAGACCAAGATTTGGCCCTGTGTCTTATTAAGTAGAGGAGCTTGGTGTGAGTTAACTTTTGTTTTCCCCCAGCCATTGGTGTCTGGAGTTCCCATCATCAATGGAGTAATAGACAGTTCTAGCAGTGGTTTCATTTCCTCTTTTGATTTGTCAAGGGATATCTGGTTATTTAGGAAACTACTGCAACTATGGCTCTGAACTGACAGTGTGAAGTAAAGGGTGAATGACCAACTGTTCTTTGACACTCTATTCTTTGTGACTATATTTTTTGAACATTTTCTTTGAAACATTTATGACAGTAAAACTGGGCTGGGCGTGCATGGGTGGTGGATGCCTGTAGTCCCAGTTATTCCTTCAGAACAGAAGTTCATGTTCATTTTGGGCAACATAATTAGATCCCATCTCTTAAAGAAAAGAGAAGGGAGAGAGAAATTAGCCATATCTGATATCTCAGTATCTTTTTTTCTGGACCCTGAAATTAATCTGTAGTTATTGAAATTGTATGCCTGCCTTGAGGCAGAGTGGTAGCCCACAGATAGGAGAAAGCTGAATTTTTACTGCCAGCAGTTTTGCATATAAGTAGATTCTTAGATATAGCTATTAGATATTAGCTATTTTGTGGAATACACATTCAACCCAAAATCTGACTTGATTTTGTTTTGTTCTTTGTGTCGTCTCCCTTTTCCCCTACCCTTGGAATACAGGACGGGACCAGGGCCCTTGTACTCGGAACCAGACTGCTCTCCAGGCATTGTGTAAGCCTCTTGTGTTGTGCTTTCTTTCAGGTAGGATAATTGCGGACTGAACCCTCGGGCTGCGGTCATATATGACAACTTGGTCCTCGCGATCCCCTTTGCCGGGATGTTTCCATTGCTTCATGTTTCAGTAAACAAAGGAATTTGTGACCAACTATGTTTTCTTTCTTAATTTAATTCTTCTAAGTTGACTTTTCTTTCCTCGATGCTAGTTGTCTGTAGCCTTTCACTGTTCCTTACATTCTCAGCCTCTGACAGCCCTAGGTAAGGATTACGCTGGCATCCCTTTTCCTGTACAGTGGAGCCCCTCTTAATCTTACTTTCCCTAGGAGTTGAGCCCTCCCTGCCTTCCTGCAGCATCTCCTATCCCTTTAAAATGACCATGTAGTGGCAAGCAGCCTTTAACTCTTCTGTTAGTTCTGGACATTGAAGCTAGTCTTCTGAAGTTGCTAGGACCATTGGGGTTTTGTTGTTGTTTTGGTTTGATTTTGTTTTGTTTTTCTGTTTTGTCAGACCTGTGATCGTGGTACAGCATTAGCTGAAATTTAGCCTTGTTTCATTCTATTCTTCCCACTTTTTTTTTTTTTGACAAATAAATGTTTCTAACACTTAATCTTTTCCTAATTGAGTGACTATTATTTACCACTAGTGTCTTCTGATTCTTAACTAGTTTTGCTTGAGCTTTTACAAAATTCAAATGAGTGAATGCCTAAAATGTAGGAGGAAAAACTGAGCAGAGCAATAACGTTTCAGAAATAGTTGAGAAAAGTTAGCTAGTCTTGAGGCACTGGACACTTTTAGGTGTAGGTGGTCAGGCTTGTTTCCCCAAATAACCGGAGCTAGTTCACAGCTGAAAGGCTAACTAACCCACCCAGAGAAACCAGGTTACTACTGATAGAAGCCCAACAAGAAATCCTGCATCATGAAAAGGCTGAACTAGAGGAGTTCCTACACCCTGCCAAGTGGACTTAGTGTGCTGGAGCAGCGTAAGGAACGAGCATTTTATGGGCTAGAGGTGGCTCAGTGGTTTTAAGAGCAAGCAGAGAACCCAGTTCAGTTCTCAGCACCCACATAACGGCTTACAAACATCTGTTATATATATATAATTCTATTTCCAGGGGATATGATACTCTATTCTGACCTCATGGGGCATACAGTTGTATGTGTGTGTACCTTCATACATACAGGTAGGCACTCATATACTTACAAGGAAATGATCAAAAAATAAACATTGTTAGATTTTGTTAACACCCTCAATAGGCTTGAAAGCCTCTCTTGCTTTCCCTCCTGCGTATTTTGAGGAAAAACTGTCCCTTATGTAGCTCTGGCTGGCCTGGAACAAGCCATGTGGAACAGACCAGTCTCATACTTGTGTTGATAAGCCAACATCTGCCTCCCAAGTCCCAAGTCTTAGACGTAAGCCTACTCCTGGATGTTTATCCTTTGTTAATTGGGGGGGGAGGGAATAGAGCTGAGAGATGGCTCAGTAACTAAGCACTGACTGCTCTTCCAGAGGGTCCAGGTTCAAATCTTAGCACCTACACTGGTGGCCCATAGCTATCTTTAACTTCCAGGATCTGATGCCCTCTTCTGACCTCCAAGGACAGGTACTGAATATGCATATGGCAAAGCATCCATATACATAAATTTAAAAATCTCAAAAAAGATTTAATATTTCTGCTAGACTTAGGCTAAAATAGTAAAAAGGATCTGTTTGGGCTTGGGGGGGGGGATATGTAGCTAGTTTTTAAGACAGTTTTTATGCCTCACACTGGTCTTGAAGTCATTATGTAGCTGAAGCTTTCCCTGAACAACTACTAATCCTTCCCCTTTAACCTCTCAAGTGCTAGGATGTCAGGTATGCATCACCACACCTGAGTCAGTAAGACAGTTTTGGTGGATCAGAAAAATTTACTTTGAACAGAGAAGCAAATAGGCTGGATCTATGGCATACACCTGTAATTCTGACATTCAAGACAGGATTATCAGGAGCTAGAGGCCACCTGGGCTATGAGCTCCAATCTCAGAAAATCTGAACCATCTCTCCAGCCCCTCTTTTAAAAATTTTTATTATTGTTTGTGTGAATGCGGATGCCTGAGAGCCAGTGGGGGAACACAGGTAGAGATCACAAGAAAGTCAAACTGAGGTCAGTCATCAGGCTTCTACACCAAATACCTATCTCACTGGCTAGTCTAAAAAAATCTATCCAGGGTGTCTAGTTAAACTAACTGGCCAACCAGTTCTAGTATCCTCTTGCCTCCTCTTCCTACTTCCTCAACTCTGAGCCCAGATTTTCAAGAGTCCTAGGGATTTGACCTCTGGTCTTAGGGTTGAGGAACAAGCATTTTAGTTTTTGAGACAGGTCACGTGTAGCATAATCTGGCCTCAGGCTTATTATATAGCCGAAGAGGGCCTTCATCTCCTGATCACCCTGCCTCCTGAGCACTGGAATTCTATGCGTCCACCACTCTATCTAGTTCTATGGAGTCTCGGAGATCAAAGCTGGGGCATCATGTATGGTGCGCAAGCACCCTACCAACTGTCTACATCCCCAATCCAAAATTAATTTTTTGTTTTGAGACATTTCATTTACCTCAGGCTGGCCTCTAACTTGCTATTTAGCTGAAACTGGCTGGCCTTGAACTCCTGATTCTTCTGCTTCTATCTTCCAAGTGTTGGAATTATAAGCCAGGACAAACATTCTGAGAAATTATTTTAACCACACTTCATAAATCTTTGGCTCCTGTATATTGACACCGAATGATGGACTAAATCCTGCTTAAGTTTCACTGTACCCTGTGGCATGAATATTCTGACATATAAAATTTCCCTCTTTTGGGTGCTGGAAATCAAAAACAGAACCTTATACATGGTAAATGTACTTGCCCTGAAGTTATATAACCTGACCCCACCCCATACATTTTACTTTAAAAAAAAAAAAAAAAAAAAGATTTTATGTGAATGGTTTTGCCTGCATGTATGAACCTGGTGTCTGTTGAGGCTAGAAGAGGGCATTGGATTGATCACCTCAAACAGTTTTACAGAGATTTCTACATGGGCGCTGGGAAAAAAAAAAAAATCAAACCTCAAGTCTGCAGAAGTAGCCAGTATTCCAAACAGCTGAGCCACGTCTCCATTCCCTTTCACTTTCTTTTGAGATAGGGTCTTGCTTACTTTGTTATCCAGGCTATCTTCAAACTCTGTCATCCTGCATCATTCTCTCTCATGCTTTGGTTACATGAGTGTACCACCACTTGACTCCACATATTTTATGCTTTACAATTTTTTTGATTTTTTTTTTTGAGTAGAGGCCAGAATGATAATCTACAGAGGTCCATGGCCTACCCCAACTAGCAAAGTACAGCATTCCACAGAAAAGTAGGATGGTCCCTGTTGTCACACAAAAATAATTCAGATAAAACCACTGGGATTTCATTGTGATTGATATGCAAAGCACCAAACAAAGCTAGAAAAGATGTGTAGGATCTTTTTTTAAAGATGGTGGCACATGCCCCTTGTCCCAGGACTCAGGAGGCAGAAAAATCTCTTGAGTTTGAGGCCAAGCCATAACAACAAGGACTACAGAGAGACTCTGTCTCAAGGGGGAAAAAAAAATCACACAGAACAAACAAAAACAACAAAATGTGCAGGTACTGACCTAACTAGTTAGTGGTATTCTATGTTAAGTGCTGACAAACTAACATGGTAGCTTAATGTACCTTGACCCCCACATACCCCAATCATTAGCAGAACATGTATGTAGAAAAGAGCCATTATCAGGTAAGACTTGACAAAACTTGCATTAGACTGTTCAGTCTACAGCCACATGTAACTCTTATGTATTTAAACTGTACTTAGTAGTGCTCAGAAACTCAATTTTTAAAAAATATTTATGTATACAGTGCTGTCTGCATGCAGACCCGCACACCAGAAGAGGGCACCAGATCTCATCATAGATGGCTGTGAGCCACCACGTGGGCACTGGAACTAAGGGCCTCTGGAAGAACAGCCAGTGCGCTTACCCTCTAAGCCACCTCTCCAGCCCCATATATTTTTTTGAAAATTTAATTATTTGTGTATCTGTGTGACTACTATATGCCACGTGGAGACAGGTGCCTGTGGAAGCCAAGAGAGCATTGTTAGCCTGGAGCTGGAGTTCCAGAAGGTTATGAGCCATCACAGGGGTGGTGGGGACCAAGCTCGCATACCCTGGAAAAGTAGCATGCTAAGCCATCTCTCTTGCTCCATGAATTTTAATGAAATTCAAGTGGCTAGTGACTATTATAACTTCAGTAAAATTATATGAAGAATTTTCCCTTTTACCTCACTATAATAAATACTGGGAAAAGATTAAATGTTCAGCTAGTTAGAACTGCCAAAGAATAAACATTATTTCTAACCCCCAGTTCTTACATGTTGTAGGTACAAAATTCCTTTCATTCACCAAGATGAAGTTCCTCAACGTAGACTATTTCAGTCCATGAGACCTCTCACTCTAAATGCTCCTGAACTCCTTTATCTACTGTTTGAATTCCTGATGTATTTCTCTAAAAAATAAACCTTAATTCAGTTGTGAGTACTATGAAGGACCAAATATACTCTAATGTGTAAACACCAGAGGACTATAGAGGGTGGCTGTCCCAAATGGTGGGAGAGACACCCATTAGCCAAAAAGGCAATTCTGAGGCTTGAGCAAAGCTGTGGAGGAAACCAGAAGAGGTAAGTAATGGGAGCCTTAGTGGACTGTGAAGGAATTTCACTTTCATCTTAGAAGATACAGACTTATCATAAACTCATTAATTTTTCTTTAAAGATCACCCACGGAAAAGTGAACAGCACTGCAGATGAGGTTAGTGTGCTCACTGTTCTAAGTCAGTAAAATGGAGGGTTGAAAGAAAAATACTTTATAGATAAGAAACGGTCCTCAGGTAATGATGCATTCAAGTGGCAGTCTGGAGGAAGGTGTTAAATCTCAATCATCAAGCTGGATCTTCTGTTAGACAGTAGCTGCTGTGAGCCAGACCATGTCTTAACTACAATAGCACAGAACACTGTATGACAGAATCACTTGAAGGTGTTAACAGTCAGGTCAGGAATGTAAGTCTGAAATCAAGTTCTAGGGTTATATTATGCTACATTGCTACCACTTAGTTGCACATAGATCGCAAAGCCTGATGAGAAACACACTCATCCTAGCACTTGGGAGGTAAAGGCAAGATGATCAAGAATTTAAAAATCACGTAACCCAGACTGTGTAGTGGAGGATAAATACCTATCCCAAAGAAGTGAGGACCCAAGTTCCATTCCCAGCACACCCGCACTCCAGAAGAGGGCACCAGATCTCATCATAGATGGCTGTGAGCCACTACGTGGGCACTGGAACTAAGGGCTACCACATGGTAGCCATAACTAACTCCAGTCCAAAGGGATCCAATGCCCTCCTGTGATGACCATGGGTACCAAGCAGAGCCACATGCACACATGTAGGCAAAATGCTAACACAATAAAAATCCTAATATTTTAAAGTAGAACAGGCGCGGTGGCATATGCCTCTAATAACAGTGGTGGCAGGTGAATCCCTGTGTGTTCAAGGCCAGCCAGGATACACAAT
Organism: Psammomys obesus; assembly: GCF_907164565.1. Classification (NCBI taxonomy): domain Eukaryota; kingdom Metazoa; phylum Chordata; class Mammalia; order Rodentia; family Muridae; genus Psammomys; species Psammomys obesus. Next base: position 2,681,366 of record NW_026591560.1, on the reverse strand, counting down.
GAGATACAGTCTCAAAAACAAAAACAATAAAAATCCTACACTTCTCAGTTGCCTACAAAGATAGTGTGAGGGATGGTGAGAATTAATGGAAGTTGCTGGTGCAGTTTGGGAGGAGTGAGAAAAAATATCCCAGGCCTTTTGCCTCCGTGATCGTATTCCTCGGCTGTGTGAGGCAGAGCCCACCTAAGCAAGGCCCAGCCAGAGCATACTGTGAGGACAAAAGGAAGTAAATATCACTGCCTGGGAGAAAAGCAGCCAGGTTCCTTGATTCCTTGAAAATTTCTTGGTGCTAGTGGAGGGTTGGGAAAGAGGCACAGAACTGAGGTTCACCTTTGCCTTAGCAAAAAAAAAAAAAAAAAAAAGTCTTTAACAAAGCCTTGCTTCATCTTTTAGGTCTGCCTGAGACAGCCTTTGACCTACTCCTTTCCTCTGATTTCCAGCCACACAGTGAAGACAGGCACAGAAAAGTATGCAATGCACTTACTACAAGGAACTTTTCCCAAGGAAAGAAGAGGTTGGTTGTCTGCAAAATGGTCCCCCAAAAGGGAAACAGTCTGCCTACGACTGGTTCATAGCTTATTAGAAATTGACTCACATAGGATCCTCAGGGAATTCCTTGTCCTTGGAAATTTGGGAGAGGGAAGGGGAAAAGTACACACACACCCCAGGGAAAAGTTACCAGTTTGTCAAAAGAATCTGTGCCAGGGTTGCTTTCTTGAAAGTGTGGCTATGCCAAGGGAACTGAAGTGTAGGAAATAGAATCAGCTCCAAGAATTCACAGGATGAACAAAAGATTGGCAAGGTAAATTCTAGAGAGTGCTTTCAGTTTGCTGGACCTTTAAGGATCTAGACCAAATATAAACCATTCATTCATCATCATCCCTGCTGATCCATAAGAGCAAATGATTATAGTCAGCTCTCCGAGTAATTAAGGGAACTGAAGTTTAGAAAGGCTCGATTTACTGTTCCATATAAAGGAAAAGTTCTGGGACTGGAGAGATGGCTCAGTGGTTAAGAGCACTATCTGCTCTTCCAAAGGACCCGGGTTCAATTCCCAGCACCAACGTGGCGGCTCACAACTGTTTGTAACTCTAATTCCAAGAGATTTGAAACCCTCCCACCAATGCACATAAAATTAAAAAAAAAAAAAAAATTAACAAATTATTTTTTTAAAAAAAGGGAAAAGTCCCTACCCCAATTCCTGGTATTTGTTTACTATAAAAAACCAAAGGGGGGAAAAACCTGAAACACAAATCCACAGCTGGTAAAGGCCCTGAAAAGCTAAGCAGTCCCGCTCCTCACCTCACCTCACCTCACCTCACCCCCACCCCTCTCTCTCTCTCTCTCTCTCTCTCTCTCTCTCTCTTTCCCCATATGTTAAGGCCAGGCTGGAACTACCAAAATGAAGCTGGTGTTAATTCCAATACTAGTGAGGCAGGAGCAAGTGGATCTCTTGAGTCTGAATCCTGCCCAGTCTGCACAGTAAATTCCGGGACAGCCAGAGCTAGAGAAAAACATGTCTTGAACAGATAAAGAAAAGGAAGGAAAGCTGAAGCTGCAGGGCCCAGGTGGGGCTGAGGGAAGTAGTTCTGCCCTTAGGGCTCACATCTCCAAAGCAACAGGGCACTCCTGGGGCAAGAGATACTTCCACACAATTGCCTTTCTAGAGTGCTATTTTTTTTTCTTTCTTTCCTTTTATTAAAGACAGGGTACTTATTCTATCCCAGAAACTTACTATACAGACTAGGCTGAGATCAAATTTGTGGCAGTCTTCCATTTTCCTAAGTGCTAGGATCAAGAGGTAAGCTTCAACTAAATGGGGGTTTAGAGTGATGAAGTCTTAGACTCACTGGCTGAGACAATTCTAGGACCAAAGTGACCACCCTTTAGTCCTATGGTACCAATCCATAATCTGGCTCTGGACTGACACAGTTTTTTACATAACAGACAGCTGCTAAGGCAGTTAAAAACACTGGCTGTTTTTCAGCCAAGAGAGATGGTACACATCTTTAATCCCACACTCAGAAGGCAGAGAGATCGAAAGGTTTGAGACCAGCCTGATATACATAGCAAGCTTTATGACATCCAGGACTACAAAAAGAACCTATCACCATCACCACCAACAAAAAGTTAAATCTAAAAAGCACTGACCGATTTTGCTGAGAACCTGTATTTGATTCCCAGAACCCTCATGGTGGTTCACAACCATCTGTAACTCTAAATCAAGGGAATCTGATACCCTCTTCTGGCCTCCATGGGCATTTCACACACATGGCACACACACATTCAGGTAAAACATAAAGTTTAAAAAAAGAAATGAACCAATCTTGGTAGAAAAGGCAGAAGTGGTATACATGTGAAGCTCATCATTCAAGGGAGAGTTTCTATAAAATATTACTGACTACCTGTTTTATGTTCCAGGAAATAAAGTAGGGTTGTTGTGTTGGAGCTCAGCGATAAAAACTGGAGTATATATGGGTATATATTGGTGTGGCAAAAAATTTCCTGCCTCACAGTTTTATGAAAATGATCAATGAGTAAGCAAAGAAATGGTAAGTAGCACAAACTACACAGCCTTTAGACATTGCCAAACATCACAGCAGGGATTGAGCTATACAGAAAACACTGACCTAGAGGGAGACCGTAAAACAGCCAGTGAAGACTGGGGAGCTCTCCAACACATACTCATATAGGTAGTGTGCATGGAGAGTAGAGTCCTGGTCCAGTGTGTGTCATCCCCCCACCCCCACTTTGGTACAATACCGGAGACTAAATCTAGTGTCTTAGTATGCCAGACAAGCACTCACGACAGAATCCTCTGTCGGAAACTTAGTAAGTTTCCTAGACTGGCCTTGAACTCATTCTACATAGCTCAGGTAAGCCTTGTCCTAGATCCCCCACCTTAGCCTCCTGAGTACTTTAAGATTACTAGTGTGTCCCAGTATTGCCTTAACTCTTTTGTTCCTTCTTCCCAACAACCAGTAAGATTTACTGAAGACTACTGTCTCCAAAGAGAAATTACAAGTATGTTCAGGAAGCCTTGGTACTAACGGAAGTTACCAGGTAAGGGCTTTTACCAGCCCACCCGGCCCACGAAATACATACTTAATGCAGCTTAGTCTCTTGAACTATTCTATTGTGACATATGGAATGGTGTAACATTTGATAGGAGGGTTGTCATTAAAAACCAAACCAAACCAAACCTGATTTGGCAACAGTAAAAGGTGAATGTGCAATGATAAAAAAAATTAAAATGTGTACCAGGTCAGTGAGATGATTTGGCAGGTAAAGTATCTATCACTCAAGCCTGATGTTCAGAACCCATATGGTAGGACAGACTCACTCCCAAAAACTGTCTCAGACCTCTACACCTGCATCATTTATACACCTCCCCACCTCCTCTCCTCTCACACATATTAAATAGATGTAATACTTTTTAAAACCAAATATATGAGTTGTCAGCAATTTTGGTTCCAAACATACAACATCCATGCATTGCTCTGGAAATGCCATCACACCCCTCCAATGTCAACAAACACTGTCTGCAACACCTCAGCTTAGATTCCAGACTAACGTGTTTTATAAATTACAGTGCTTTTACTGCCTTCACAGAAGACAGTGGTTGAGTATGGAAAACAGACTTCTAATACTTCACTATTGTAATTACAGCAGATTGCTTTATCATTAGCTTGTATTGTGTCAGCATGTTTCATTCTGAAAACAGTTGTAGAGCTGTATTTGAAACGTGACAGCCTCAAACAAGAATGTCAAAGGAGCAGTAAGAAGTTCATCCAGGGAATCTAAGCTGGAGATACAAACTGGTCAATTTCTGAATATAGGTCCGACATCAAAAGAGATCAGAGAGGGGAAGATGAGAACGAGAAGAGGTTGGAAGGCTCTAGAAGCCAAAAGAAATTCATTTTAAGCAATAATGGACAATATTAAAATACTAGTAATACCCAAGATATAAGTATGTTAAGGCTAAGACATGATCATGGGTTGGCTGAGATTAACTGCAAAGCACCTCACAAATTTTTGTAGACATAATGATCTTCATTTTGATTGAGGTGATGGTTACCACATGTTAATGTATATTTGTCAAAATGTATTGGTCGGTACTCAAAATTCAGATAGTGCATTGGATAAAATTAAGCCAAGTTTAAGGCCGTCCACTGTACTCTCGGCACTGAAGAGGTACAGGCAGGATTAGAAATTCAAGGTCATCTTCAGTTACACAGGGAGTTCAAAACCAACATGGGGAGAAAATTAATCAGCTTAACCAGCTGTGTGCTACACTTCTTTGCTAGACAAAATATGACTCCTGATACAGTAATTACATGACTGTTAAGATGAGGATAACCAGCAATTTTCTGACTGGATTAGAGCCCCACTCCACAGAAGGGACACTGCAACACAAATTCATCCTTTTTAAAAAGACCAAAATGATTATTCAATCTTTGCCTTCTGGACAACTGTTGTTACATCAGATAAGGTACAATGTAACTTAGGAGGCTCTGCTGCAGCTGTTTTACCTAGAACTCTCCCCAGGTGTCTGTCTGCCTCATTCTAAATTTTTACTACAATCTTTAAGAAAAAAAAAAAGTTAGACCTCCCTCATTTATTATAAAAATATTTATTTTTACAATTTATATTATCTAACAATATAAATTATTATTTATTATAAAAACATGGACACATATTCATTGTTCAAGTTTCCCACATCCTCTGAACTATGCCATGTACATAAATACATGCAGGCAAAATGCCCATACCAACAAAGAATAAACAAAACTGAATTGGGAAGGGAACTGGCTCGGTGGGTAAAATGCTAGCTATACAAGCACAACCTGAGACTGGGTTCCCCAGCACCAAGTAAAAGCAACCCCAGGAAAGGGCAAAAACAAACGGATCACAGGTTTGATGGCCAACCAGCCTAACCTGAAAGGGGGATATGCAGGTTCACTAAGATACCCTGTCTCAAAAGCTGAGGTGTAGATGGGGCATGGTGGCACATATCTTTAATCCCAGCTTGGTGGCTATGAGTTTGAGGCCAGCCTGGTCTACATAGTTTCAGGACACCCAGATCTACATAATAAAGACCCTTTTCCCCACCCCAGAAGCAATGAGACTGAGGAGACTACTCAGAAGTTGGGATGCCTGTTCACACCCCTGCCATGAACACAAAAATTTAAAACGTTTTTTAAAAAGATGAAGAGGCCTGACATGATGGTGCACACCTTGAAACTCAACATTCGAGGGGCAGACATCTAAGAGTACAGAGACTCTCTCTCAAAAAAAAAAAAAAAAATTAGGGTGGAGATTATCAAACTCTGGCCTCCCACACATAGAAATTTGTGCATAACTCCTTCCCCTTCAACACACACAACTGAAATGTGCTTATAGCATTTGCTAACATTCATGAAGCACCAGGTTCAGACCTCAGTACGAAATTAAACTTAAAAACTGTGTTCCTGCTACAAACTAAGTTTGCAAGTAGCCCACCAAAAAATGTAAACTGTTACTAGACTAAGAAGGAACAGGTGAGAGACATGTTATCTGGTATGACCAATAAGCCCCTTAAGGTTCAATTCTGAAAAGCAAACACTGGGCATGATGTAAAACTGGACTAGAAAGCACTGAGGCTGAAGGTAAAATACCATAACCAAGTTCCTCAAAAAACAAAAACACTTCATCCCAAATTACAGCAAATCTATTAACACTCAAAGCACTCCAGCCCAATTTATTCCACGCCTGATTCTGCCCGCCCACCCACCCAAGAAGTTCTAAGTTAAAGGGGTCTAGAGCAGTAGTTTCCCTCGAAATGCAGGGTGTTATAGTTACAGGGTTGGTTACTTCCAATTCAGTCCTACAGCTAGAAACAAAAACAAGTCAGACACAGCCCTTTAGTTCCAACATTTGTAGGCAGAGGCAGGTCAGCCTGGTATACATAGCAAGTTTCAGGACAGGACATCAGAGATGCTGCCTCAATACCACCACAAAAGAAAACATGAAAAAAAAAAAAAAAAGAAAAAAACCACATCAACTTTTAGCTGTACTGTAGTTAAGACTTTCTTTATATTATGTGTGAATATCAGTGTGCACACGTGGAAGCAGAGGACGGCTTCCAGCACCCAGTTCTCTATATCTCCCAAAGGTTCTGGGCCTGAGTTCATGTTGTCAGCTGTAACCCACAAAGATAGCTCGCTGGCCTTTTAACAGACATTTAAAATCTCTTCAACTAAGTGGTAATTTAGAAAGCAAACTCAGCTACTCACTTCACTCCGTGTATCAAATAAATTTAAAATGTAGGACTAGAGAGAAGGCTCAAGAGTTAAACAATTGCTGCTTTTGCAGAAGATCTGGATTTCATTTCCAGCATGCCTATGGCAGCTTACAATAGCTGGTAACTACAGTTAAAGGGATATGAGGCCTACTCTTTAGGCCTTCAGGGTGCATGCTGCATGGTGCACATTAGATACATAAACACAAAATTTTTTTTATTAAAAATTTAAAATGTAGCCAAGCAGTGGTGGTGCACACCTTTAATCCCAGCATTTGGGAGGTAGAGGCAGACAAATCTCTGAGTACAAGGCCAGCTGTGGCCCACAGAGCAAGTCCAGGACAGCCAGAGTTACATAAATAAACTGTCTCAAAAAAACCTAATTAAAATGTAAACTGTACAAAGATGAAAAAATGACTGGAGAAATGACTCAATGAGTAAGAGCACTTGCTGCTCTTGTAGGATCCGTCAGCCACATAACAACTCACAACCAACTGTAACTCCAGTTCAGGGAATCTGATGCCTTTCTTCTGACCTAAGCACAGTAGGCATGAATATGATACACAGACATGCATGCAGGCAAAGAAGAAAAAGGGAGAATATTCCTATGTTCAAGTATAAAACACTCCCAGTCCAAGACAAAACACTGGTTATATAAAAAGGCTCAAAACTCAGATACTACATTTTTAAACTTTCTAACCTGAGAAAATCATGCAGTACCGTATCAAAAAGCTTTCACCTATACCAAATCATACATACCAATTTATAAACAAGGTGAAAGTTTAGACATTAAAAAAAGATAAAAAAGGACCAAGCATGACCACACAGGCCTATGATCCCCAGCACCTGGGAGGCTGAAGGAGGAGGATTACAAATGCAAGGTTAACCTTTTTACGTAGCAAGTTCAGGTCAGCCAGGGCTACAAAGAGTGATCATGTCTCAAAAGACTAAAAGGGGAAAAAAGTGAGTGGCATATTCCTACAATCCCCGCACTTCACTGGCAGAACCAGGATTTCAATTTTAGGCATGACTGGACTACATAGCAAAAAGCAAAACTGTCAAATTACCAAAAATACCAAACAATTAATAGGCTCTTGAATAATAACTTTGTTAGGGACACTGTTTCAAATCACCCCACCACCATCCACCCATACACAGCTACTTCAGGCCTACAAGCCCTCCACAGCCTGGTGGGTGCCAGCACCTTGGGCTCCATTTGCACCAGGTATGACCTATCAGCCTTTATATTCTCTCCTGATGGAAGAGTTTTTCAAGCTGAATATAAGAAAAAGGCTATAGAAATAGTAAAAAGCTGTTAGGAGAAGATGTAAAGATGGTGGTATATTTGGAACAGAAAAATTTGGAAACTTTATGAAGGCTCCAAACACTTTCTAATGTTGACTGATATGTTGGAATGATAGGAGCATGTTATGTTGATTGGCATGTTGGACTGACAGGAGCGTGTTAGGTTGACTGGCGACTGCTCATTCTTTAGCAGATATAGCAAGAGAAGCAGATCCCTCTTTGTATCTCACTTCGGCTGTACCATTCCTCTAGATTCTAGATGTCTCCAGAGTCTAGACCATCTTACAGGTAAGCATGGTCATACATGTACAAGCTTATGTACGTTATGATACTGTTAGACCTTTGGGCTGCAGTTTAATGTTGGGGTCGTATAGTGTGAATGCTAGGACAGAACTGTCCTAGTATTTTATATGCTGCTGGGGCTGTGCCATTGGCAAAGCTGGGGAAGCTTCAAAGACATAAATAGAAAGGCTTCAAATGAAAGAAATGACCTACCATGATGTAGTTTAAAAAGTTACAAAAGTAATTTATATCATAAAATGTGGAAGTTAAGGATAAAGCTTTAGGAGCTGGGCAGCAGTGGCACAAGCCTTTTATCCTAGCACTCAGGGAGGCAGAGGCAGGTGGATGGATGTGAGTTTGAGACCAGCCTGCTCTACCAAGTTATGTCCAAAAAAGCCATGGCTACAGAGAGAAACCCTGTCTCAAAAAACCAAAAAAAAAAAAAAAAAAAAAAAAAAAAGCTGAACTAGAGTTCAGCTACTTCATATAGGAATCAGCCAAAAAGAGGCTCTTATAAGAACCACCACTTCTCTTAGACATATGGCCTTCAGAATTTACAAACTCATGATTTTCTGCCTCTGTAATGCGAGTTTTTTTTTTTTTTTTTGAAAGGGCTGCACTTTGTTGCCCTGGCCTCTCTAGAGCTACTGAGCAGTTCACTGATCCTCCCAACCCTTTGATACCATGTGCTAGAGTCACAGGTATGCTCAACACACAGCTCTGGTGCTGGGGGACTGAATTAAGGGCTTCCTGCATGATCTATTTGAGCTATAACCCAGCCTAAAGACCATTTATTAATCTGTCAAGTTGAAAAAGATTTGAATGTTGGAGGTGTTTTTAAGGGAACACTTATTTACCCAACAGATAAGAATATAAACTGGATTGCCTTCAAAGGAAAGCCTGACCTGCAATCCTAGCTCAGGAATAGTGGATGATGGCCAGAACTAAAAAAAAAAAAAAAAAAGACTGTAACATGCATTTGTGTTAGCCTTTCTTAATATAAAACATCACTTGTTTTTTTTTTGTTGTTTTGTTTTGTTTTAAAGATAAGGTCTTGGATTAACCTGGAACTCATTATTCACTGAAATAACCTTGAAAATTTGATCCTCCAGCCTTCATGCCCCAATGTTGTTAGATTATAGGCATATATGTCTACTATACCTGTCAAAAAAAAAAATCTTAAGGCACCACCATTTCATACTATTAGAATATAAAATTGTCAAACTATGATACATATGTATACTGAAATTCCAGATATATTGTGAAAATCACATTCCAAGGACTGAAAATATTAATAAGTCACTTCATTCCATACATTTTTTTTCCTGCCACAAGCTCTCATTATGTTACCCAGGGAAGCCTTGAAAATGCCAGTTTTATTTTGGCAGTATTGAGCTTGTAGATACTGTGTTACAGTCCCAAACTCTGTGAGAAAAGGTCTTAACAAAGTTGCACAGCCTGTTATCAAATGTGTCATTCTCCTGCCTCCCTCCTCTTAACTAGCCAGGATATGTACTGTGGCCTCCCATATCATACAGAAGATGGCCATCCTTCCGTGGGTACTCTGTTGGTGAAGCAGCCTCTGCCGTGTGGTTTTTTCCTTTTCCTCTGGGGCACCCATACTACACAGCACGTGCCATGCTGGAATTCTGTTGGACTTTTTCATTCTGTTTTGGCTCTCACACTGCCTCTCTGCCTTTAAAGTAAAAACCTCTCGTGTTTCTGTTTCCCCAGACAGGATCTTCTTATGTAGCCCTGAGAAACTTGCTATGGAGAACAAATCTGGTTTCAAACTTGCAGCCATCACTATGCCTTTCTACCCTCTAGCAAAAACTTGAACACAATTAGTATTTAAAAATCTGTAAATACATCACAATGTTCTAGTTTTGCTGAAGCCAGCAAGTAAAAGCCATTTTCCTACTCTTTTCCACATCATGAATATAATACATGAATGAAGTTACATACTCAAGTTCTGTACTTAATTCTTCACTGTTGATTTTCTAGTTTGGTTTCAATAGTCCTTACTTGGCCCCACTCTGTTGCATAGCTGAAGCCAGTTAAGCATGTTAGACATACAAGAATGAAAGGAAATTAAGGCATACTTAATTAGCACTTATTTGACTTAACATCTTAGATAAAATGAGCAAGAATAAAATGCTCAATTTAGCTTTTGAAGTTCACTTACCACTAGGTTCTATACAGAAGAACCAAATGGGTATCCTTATTCCAACGAATTGTCTTAGCTCATCACTACAGAGGGCACTGCTTTTACTTCTCAGGCATGATATTTACCTGCCTGTCATTATTCCTGTCACAAGATGTGCATGCATCATCAGACAGCTTAAGAAGGATAAGGTGCAAGCATGACTAAACCTTTTATTCTTACCAATTAGTGGAAAAAAACAGGTTTGACAAATGACAAATCTGAGACTTTCAAAATCTCCCTTGCTATCCAGAACCAACTGGTTCTATATTTTCAGGTGCCCCTTTCCTGTTTCTGAATAAGATGTTCCTAATTTGTCATTTGACACTTTTTAAAATTACCTTACAATTTCTTTCTCTTATGGTCTCTACATAGGACTGATTGTCCTGGAATTCACTATTTAGACCAGGCTGACCTAAACTTCATAGAGATCCACCTGCTTCTGCCTCTCAAGTGCTGGGATCAAAGTCATGTACAACCATACCGCTTACCTCCCAATTTCAAATATGTAAAAAGAAGAGTATTGCTCTTATATACACTACCCAATTCATGCTTCATCAGTTAGACGACAAAAGTGCTGCCACCATGATCACAGTAGGCACTGCAATGGATTCAGTGTGTTGTGTCTTCTCTTACCTACACTGAAATGTGAGACCTTAGTTGGAGGTGATCAAATCATGAAGGCAAAGCCTTCACAAATGAGATTTATAATTACACAGAGTTCCAGGACAGCCAGGGTTGCCCTTTATAATTACACAGAGTTCCAGGACAGCCAGGGTTGTTACAAAGAGAAACCTTGTCTCAATAAACAAACAAAATAGGACAGATCCTTTAGCCACGCTGAAATCAATAAAACAGAAGGTAGATAAACTAGCTAGCTATCTACTTGTTTTGTAAACTTACATATTTTTATTGCATTTGTGTACCATTCTATTGTATTGTAAAGCATTATGGTACTTTGCTCAAACTAAGACAAACCACTATTACAGCTGTTAAGTCTGTACAGCCACAACTGACCAGAATGTGCACAGTCATTCTTCTTCAGCATCCTAAATGCCAATTAAAATTTATACCTGATAATTCTGCTTTTAAATCTCCAAATGAACCTCACATTCTCAAAACGTTTAAATGTTTTAAACATGAGACATCTCCTGAAACTCTCTCCTTCAGCCCAGCCTATCCATTCTCTAAATGTACCAGAGACTAGTCCCTGGGCAGCACTACTATCATTCTAGGAAATCAGTCTTTAACTGAGCATGAGCTCATGCATTAAGACAGCTAAAAAACTAATTCCAACAACTGGAAATAGCACTTAATTCCCAAAGCACACATGATCTATTCCTCCTCACTATTCTCTCCTCCTAAAGTCTACACTAGTATTAACACACTAGGTTAAAGAGGATTGAACTTGTCATTTCCCAAGTCAACCCTGCTTCTGAAGAGCCCTGAAAAACTTAAAAGTCCATCTTTTGATTTAGTGAAGTATAGCTCAGAGAAAGAGGACATTATTCAGTCTTCATAATGCCCTATGAAGAGGTCTTCATGCAAAATGTCTACCACTACTTGAGTTGAGAACTCCCTAACCACCCTCATAGGATCTCTGATCCACGTAGAGACAGGAATCATACCTTCAATACAAAATAGTGTGACCTTTTTAGTCACCCATTCTCCTTCCAAGGATAGACCTGCATATAAGACTGGGGAAGGGGGGAGAGGGAAGGACCATGGCAGCTAATGGAGGCAAAGTGAGATCAGCCTTGAGGCCCTTATTGATATGCATTCTCCATATACCCCACACATAGTAAACAATTAAGGAGTAATCAGTGAAGCCCAAAACCAGCTCACAGATGCTAGCCATGTTAGTGAACAAATGAATGGTAGAAAATGCTTAAAAAAAAAAAAGGGGGGGAGGGGGGCTTAGTATTTTTCTTGATACAGATTCCTGATGTAAGTGATGCCAGTGCTACCTTGTCTATTTACACAATAATGCAGCTTCATGGATTGCTCACTCACTTGACTGGAAACTTATACCAAAATAATTTCAAACCAGTTTAATACTGGGAATCAGTTATATAATTGTTGAGACAGGATCTCATATAGTTTGGGCTAGCTTTTAACTCCAAGGTTCTCAACCTGTGGATCACAACCCTTTGTGGTAAAACAATCCTTTCACAAGGGTCTCATATCAGATATTTACATTACAATTCATAACAGTAGCAAAATTTGTTATGCAGCAGCAACAAAAATAATTTTATGATTGGGTTCACCACTGCAATAAAAGACTTCAGCATTAGGAAGGTTGAAAACCACTGCTTTTACTGGGTGCAAACGATCTGGAACTCCTGGTCCTCCTGATTCCACCTCCCCAGTGCTGGACTATATAAATGCATTACCAGATCAGTAGTTAAGTGCTAGAAATCAGGTGCAGGACTTTGAACATCTGAATATATTATCAACATAGCTACGTCAACCAGACCCAACTTGTAATTTTCAATTCACTATTTCCCATTGCACTTTAGAGTTTTCCAGCAAGTGAACAAACAAATATATTTGTTTGCTAAATCACATTATATAGCATGGTTAGTCCTTGAACTCTGAATTACTTCAGCTTCAGGTGCTGCTGAGCTTACACTATGCCACCACATTCAGATAACAGCTTTTTCCCCTTTTATGTGCACATGTATGTGTGCCACAGTACACAAATGGCTGTCAGAAGACATGCAGGAGTTGGTTCTCTACTATGTGGGCTCCAGGTCACCAGGCCTGCCAACAGGCATCTTTCACTGGAAGCAGAGTAGGAACCCAAAGCCTACTTATGTACACAGCAAAGCACATCTCTTATTTAAAAAAATAAAACAAACAAATCCTCTGAGCCAGCCCACGCTTGAGTGATGAAAGCTAGACTGTTACAGGAACCAGTCTCTTAAAACAAACAGCAAGATGAGACCTGGGCATAGTGGTTCACCCCTGTAATCCCAGAACTCAGGGGAGGTAGAAACAGGTGAATCTCTGTGAGGTTAGCCAAGGCTACACAGAAGAAACCCTGTCTCAAAAAAAAAAAAAAAAAAGTCAGGTGATTTTTCCTCTCTCTGCATACTTTAGTAATTTAAGAAGTATAGCATAGCGTAGTGTGTACACCTTTTAGGCCCAACTACTCAGAAGGTAGAACAGTAGGACCACCTGAGCAACATGATGAGAAATCACCCAGCTCTACTCTGACAAGTCAAAAAACAAAGAAACCACTTAAGACAGAATGCTCCATTCGATATACAATTGTATCTTATTTTTGAGGCAGGGACTCACAATGTATCTCTGACTCTCCTTGAACTCTGTAGACCAGGCTGGCCTTAAACTCTCAAGAGATCTACCTGTCTCTGCTTCCCAGGTGCTGGGATAAAAGGAGTTAGTTCGCCATCATGACCAGCTGTAAACGCTAAGAGCTAAGATCAAAGAAACATGCCAAGAGGCCTGGCTTGGTGTATCTTTTATTTTTGCTTCCCAACCCATCCCTCAAAAAAGCTCTAAAACCCCAGTACCTGGGTCACCATCTGTGAAAGTATCCCAAACTGTTGAATCAACAAATGAACCTCCATCTTCTGAGACTTGCCATTCCCAGCCACCACATCAAGAAACTATGCTAAAACTTTAAGTGCCCAACAGTAATTAGATCTCTCCATTAAAGAAAAAGGAACCAATGTAGATATAAACCTTTCCAAGACAGTGGCAAACAAAACCAACTCAGCCAGGGAGGAAAAACTTGGTAAGAAAAATGTTTCCTGGAAAGATTGAAGAACAACACATACATCACCTAAGGATCTCACGTCACAAAAAAACTTCTTTTGTCCACAGAGAGCTGTCCCAATCCCAGCCATCTATAAATTAGAATGAATCAATAGAATAGAAGCAGTAGAATATTTTGAAAAGTCACCCAAGTCAAAAGTGTCTCCTTTATTTCCTTTTATCTGTACCATTTGTGACCCCTTTCCTAAAAGCATGCCTAACCTAACAGTCAGCATTCAGTATTGGCTGAGTAAATGACTATGAGACGTGGCCCTATGTATGTTAAAACATGGAAGACAAATTGTTTTACTAAAAACATGACACTAAAGCAGTGTCTCCTCACTGCATTGAAACACTTGTCCTAACTGTTGAAGAGGACTCAGTAAGTTTATCAAGGACTTACAAAGGTGCTGCTGGGCCCTTTATGCCTCTCTCTAAAGGCATGAAGTACAAGCTATGAGATACTGTGGACCTACTCATATAGTCTCTCGATTTTGGCAGAACTATACAAATGGTGAAATGCTTCACAAGGTAGTACTGGCCTATGCAGTAGCAAAATGGACTCTGGTGGGAACCATACCTTCATTTTTCCCAAAGATGAAAGCTACCTCCTCTTCCTCAAACCTTCACCTCTTTCCTGGAAATAAGTCAAGGGAGATATGTTTACTGAGTGTTAACAGCAGTTACAAGTATACACAATGATTATTTCTCCAGCAAGTAAAGATCTACAGCACTAAACCAATAATAGTTGGCTTTATAACAAAAGCAGACCAGTAGGAGATATCTTCACTGAAACAAGGATGCCTACTTGAGTTCTTCTGTATAACCTCTTTTTTTATTTAGTACCTAAAGCCCTACCTACTATTTAAAAAACAAAACAACAACAACAACAAAAAATAAAAATAAAAACCTCTGCAGTGTTACTCGGCCAAGGCTAAGCAGCTTTAAACTTTATACATTCCCCCACCTTCTGTTCAGGGTACAAATAAACAAAGAAACCAGAAAGAAGCCCAAACAAGAACTTTCTCACAGCAGACATACCCTAATTTGAAAAACCATTTATTTCACTGGAAAGTGATCCAAATTTCTAGGTCTAGTCTTTGGGCCAAAAGTGATTCTCATCAAGGTCATTCCTAAATTCAATACCATTGCAGTCAGGAGGCAGAGGGGAGACAGCATAGCCCCTACCAGTTTCTGCATAGGAGGCATGCTGGGAGAACAGAACAGGAATGGGAAGCTCTAGAAGAATAAACAGGAGAATAGGAAATTCAGCAGGAGAGAGAATAGGAAAGAGAAAGAACTTAACAAGGTAAATTAAGGTCCATGGTTCCTGAGGGACTGAACGCACAGAGCCGAAAACGTCCCGGAGATGGGGTACCACGAAGGGTGTATTCTCATGCACAACCGCAGCTCGGAATTTCAGCCCACACACATCCCACCTGAAAGAGAGCACAGTAACAGGGGCTTTACAGCAAAGCTCAAAAGGGCTTTCCCATTTAGAACTTCAAAGAACATCTTATAAAGTCATACCTTGATACTTACTTTTAAGTTTACTTGTACCCTTCCCTAGCAGCAACATAATTTCTAAAAATGAGAACAGCCTGAAGATGAGAGAATCACTGGGAAGGCTAACAGTCCTCAACAAAGCCTTTCTCTATACTAAACAGCAATCTCCCATGACAGTAGACAAACACAGTCTATTATTTTCGATATTAACATTATTAGCAATCCCAAGAGAAGGTAATTCCACAAATTTATCAGAAAACAGAAAAAAAAAAAGGGGGGAAAGTTCCAATTAATCGCTGGGTTAAAGTCAGCAGTATGTTTCAGTATGTTTCAATCCAAGAGTGATTGCCAATGACACAGTATCATTCAAGAACTAGGAAAAAGTTACATCAACTGAACATGCTTGAAGGTTTATTCATCACTTTTAAAAGTAGGCGCTGGAGAATGTGTAAGCTACTTCAAGTCACTCAAGTTACTCTTCCAGCACAATCCTAGTCAATGAATCCGATCAGTCATTTCCTAGCCAGTGGACCTGAGCAAACCACATTACCTTCGGCCTTAATATGAAAGATGACGAAGTATCTATACTACAAGATTAAAGATCTCTGGTAGATGTCAGGGACACAGTAGGGATCCTAAAAACTAAAAGTACCCCAAGTACAACAGCAATCTCAAGTACCTACAGCCCAAAGCTGACAAGAAGCATCAAAAGAGAATATATTCAAAACAGAAGCACCACTATGGTGGTAAACACCTATAACCTCAGCACTCAGGGTTGAAGCAGATTGCCCACAAGTTCCAGGCCAGCTTAGGCTACTCTGTCATGGTCAAGTGGACTCAGGTAAAGTTAAGGACTTTAGTTAAGGACTCAGTAACGTCCTTAACTAATGGGAAGATGAGGGAGTGATGTGCTCCTGGTAAAGTTCCTAAGCCTAGATTTCAACATTCCCAGAGTTTTCCCTCAGTTTTCCACAGGTATGCATACAGACTTACACTGCCATACTACCTTACGTGGAAGATGTCATACCCAGACTCAAAAATTTTAAATCTGAGTAAGAGGCTAGAACACAACAGAATAAAAGATAACAAAAGTAGACTATTAAGGACATTGAAGCTGGAATGAGCAGCTAAACTGGACTTAAAAGTTCATGCCAGACTTCCTACTGTGATTATTTTCTGCCTCATCTTATCACTAACTTCTTTAAATGCCTACGACTGAGAGACCTTTGAGAAGGTGATAAATCTTCAAGATTAAGATGATGCCATTTTGTAGGTCTTCATTTGACTTGAACAATAATCAGTTAACTAGTTACAAACTATCATTAGTGGTCAGACCGACCCTTTTCACTGCATGGATACAGCACAACAAATTTGAAAGGACTAGTGCTGCACATCTAAGAAATTCAATAGACCCTGAGAAGCCATGCACCCAAGTCTGAATGTCAGGGTCCCAGATAAAATCACAGCATGCAGGTTTTACCCAAGATTCTACAGTACACCACTGTTTGATGTTTTAGACACAAATAAAATAATGACCCCACTATTAAAAGCCCTGGAAAAATAAGTACAAGAGTAAAGGATGTTTATTTCAAACTTCAGCATTTAAAGACTTTGTAAACTGAGCCCTGCTTGCAACCTAAACTGTAGCCCTTTAGGCCTCAGGAGTGATGGCAAAACCAACAGGGGACGACCCCCACCCCCCCACTCTCACCTCAAACTTTAAAAGGCTGAGTACCGCGCCCGATCCGCATACTGCTCCCGCTCATACCGGGCCATGTCGTACAGGGAATTCCGAGCAGCTGCTGAAGCTTGGGACAACTCACTGTCATGCCCGTAACGGTAGCCCTCTCCAACAGTGGGGACTGGGCCTGTAGCGCGACGCAGGGGGCTCCGATCCCGCCCGTAATATGAAGTAGAAGCTGCAGTACAAGCAGCAGCCGCAGCAGCAGCTGCTGCTGCAGCAGCTCCTGAAGGCGGCAACAGATGTCTATTGTAGGGATCGAGAGAGGTGGAGGTGAGGTGACTGGCCATGGCTGTGTTCTGGACTTGTGGCAGCTGGGACAAAGTCTGCTCTGCATAGTTATTATATGCAGAGGCAGCTGCAGCTGCCACTGCCTCATAGGACCGGGCAGCACGGCAGCGCTTGTAGTAGGCATCGAGCGCTCCGTACGCGTTGTTGTAATACAATGAATCCCCATAACTCATGGTGTAAGGCGTACGCACTGCTCCATATTGCTCATTATACTGCTCGGTCAAGTCTGCCACGCGGCCCGAACGATCTATTGGACACTCTTTGGACCAGTGCCCCTCTTTCCCGCACCGATAGCAGCCGCTCTGGTCTCCCATCCCGGGCGCGGTCCTAAGCCGGCTGGTGGACAACTGCACGTGCATTCGTTTGCCTTGAAGAAACAGACGCAAGAAGGGTTGCTATCACAAAGTAATGCCCAAGCCCCTACCCCAGCCACTGGTCACAACAATGGCTTTACCTAAACGACTTTGATGTATGATAAATTGACAAAAACTTTCTTTGGCGGAGGGGGAAGCCCAACATACAGATTGGGTATAAATGACCTGATTTCAAGCAGAGTTAAACAGATGAAGAAGAAATACTAGCTACTAACACCAGCTTACTGATTAAGAAAGAGATTTCATCCCCTGCCAAGTAACTGGACAAATACCTATCCCAGTGGCCCAATCCAAAAGAAACTCAAAGAGTGCTTCAAAATTCTGACATTCTCATTTTCTATATCAAGACTGATTCCATAAAGTAGGAAAAAAATGTTGACCTAATATTATGCATAGATACCCCAAATCAAAGAGATTCTAAAGTTACCATCTCTTAATGATCAGGATTTGTTCCAAAGCTAAGCCTGACAGCCAAGTTTCAAGCTAGATCTTTGGAATAGTCACAATTAAGGAAGCCTGGTAACACAAGATATGGTAGAACAAAGTCTTCTCTTTAAATTGTTCTTTCTCTTTTGATAATCATCCTAATAGGGATTCTCCACAATTTGACTGTCCAGTCAGAGGGTCAAAAGAAACTGGGGCAGGCTGTGAACACATATACACACACAGGAAGCACATTTTAATAAAAGAGGATGAGAAAGGTACAAAGAATAATCAACAATGTTAATGAAATAAACAGCTTAGACCAGCAGAACTAAAGTGCTTTCCACTAAGAGCTAAGATGAAAAAAGCTGGGCACGGTGGCACATGCCTTATTTCTAACACCCTGAAGACTTGAGGCTAGAGAATGGTTAAACTTGAGCCCAATCTAAGTTACACATAAGAGTATGAAACTCTTAAGAACATGCTCCGAACACAACTTTTCTTTAAAAATCACAATTGGTATTTTGAAAGCGATAGTTCTAAAAGCCATAATAAAAGAAAGGCAGTAACTTTTAGAACATAAAGTTAAAACTAAATTCCCAATTTTTCACCTAAGAAATTTCTACTAAAAATGTCAACCGATTTACTGGTAGACTAATTCAAAAGGGGTCTAAATCCAGCACAATCTTCCAAATGTAATGAAAAGAATGCACTCAAACACCTGCATTAGAGAAGTGAACAGAGAAGGGGCCTGGAAGGCCAGCACAGTGTTAAAATCACTCCCTGACTGCTCTCAGGTTCTAATTCCAACATGCACATGGCAGATCACAACCACCTGTAACCAGTTACAGCCTCCTCTGGGCTCCACAGGTGCCAGGCACACACTGAGTGCACAAACATATGTGGAGGCAGACAGTCATTTTAAAAATCTGTTTTTTTTTTAAAGGTGACTAGAAGGATGGGTTCTCTAGAAGCAAAGAGGTAAATAATGTCACATGCAAAATCAAAATTAGATTCTAGAAAATTAGGAAGAGGAATGGAGACAAAATACAAAAGCCAATAAACTTCAATAATTCTAGCCTGCAGATCTTAACAGAGATAAGCAATTAGGTATGTGCAGGTCAGAACTATACCCTGGCATTTGCCCAGGAGACCACTTTTGCACATAACAAATGCAACCAAGAAACCCACAGACATATTTAAGACATGGAAGTCACTGATAAACGCCCTGAATAATTTGTTGATTCTGGTATCCAAAAAAGGAAATAAATCTTTTAAATCTAAAATCGATTTTCTTGCAGGCAAATAAAAAAGAAAATATACCCAGTTGTAATCAACTGAAAGGGAAAAGACCAGTCAGGTAAATACCATTACTCAACACAGAGCTTTAATTATGAAGAAATAAAACAGTAAAGCTGGACACTTCAGGAAGGCTGAAGGCAGGAAAATGACTCAGGCCCAGGAGTTTGAGGCCAACCTGGATGATATAAGAAAGAAGGGGCCGACTGACGGCCTTCAGCTGTTGCTCAGTAGCAGGACACACGTGGAATGCCCTGGGATCCATCTCTAAGACCATTTTCTAAAAACGTGGTATTAGGAGAAATAGTGTAAAGTCAACCAAACATAGGTTAGGATCAGAGCCAGAGTTTCAGATGCCCAGATACAAGAATACTTGCTCTCAAATAAACCACACTGTCTTCCCCTTACACATGTAACTGCCACCAGCTGACACTTTTATGATTAAAATACTGAAAACTCTCCAAAAGTTAGATATCACATCCCTCCACAAAATCAGTCTTTGCTTCCAATTAAGTTGTTGACAAAATTAACTTTCAGCTTGCCAATTAAAAGAGGAAAGAAGCTAGCCCTGGGAGACCTGTGACATTTTTAATAATGCACAGCAATGCCCATGACACAGTCCTTGTCACACTGGGGGAGGTCAGACTCTCAGAAAGGTTCAGTTTAAGGAAAATAAGCAAAGATGTCAGTAATTCAACAAAAGCAGTACCGAAGAAAGAGAACTAGCCCCTCTTTGTGTTAATATAGCCAGACCCAGGTTCGAAATATAGTTCTAGGGGGATCTGCAAACATGGTGTGCACATACACACTACACACTCAAGCACACACATAAAGTTAAATAAATACATATTTTAAAAAAGAAGAAATACAGTTATCGGTCTGGTGGGATAGCTCAGCAGTTACGAGCACTTTTGACTCTTCCAAAGGGCCTGGGTTCACTTCCTAGCACCTACATCATTACATAGTTCACAACCACCCGACTTCAGTTCCAAGGATGGCACCCCTCTTCTTCTGACCTCTGTAGGCCATACATAAACATTTCAAAATCTGTGTGTGTGTGTGTGTGTGTGTGTGTGTTCTTTTTTTTTTTTTTTTTTAAGAAATACAGCTATGAGTTACAGGACTATGCTGTGATCTGGAAGTTCATCACCACCTTAGGAAAAACTGTTTCTCACTCTTGGAACCTTAAAGGATGAGAGGTGTTGAAAGTTCAGCAGGCAATTCAGTCCTTTTGTTTTGTTTTTGTTCTCTCTCTGTGAAGCTTTGGATATGCTATAACTAGCTGAGTAGGCCAGGCTGGCCTTAATTCTCCTGCCTCTGCCTCCCAAGTGCTAGAATTAAAGGCCTTCGGCACCATCGCCCAGCTTTTCAACAGTCTTGACAAGGTGTTGATCTTAAAATAATACCGTCCAAATCAACTGATTATCCACATCAACACCCAAGCTGCCCTCCAGGCATAAAAACAATTCAGCTAACAAGGGCTTCGTGGTAACACTCAAACTATCCCAAGATATCTAAATCAGTCTAGCCCTACACCACATGAAACCAATCAAGATGTGCCTTATTGATCCAAATCACAATGCCTCCTCCCTAGATCCTTAACATCAGTGTTCTAATTCTAAGTGGTTTTAGCACAGATGTAAAGCAAAATTAGGGCCACCTTTCAAAAGCTCATTATCTTCACTGAAAAGAACTGGGACAAGAAGGTAGGCTTAACAAGGAATTCTGTCCCCAAAGTTTTTTCTCTGGATCTTCTATCAAGTGCAACACGATGGTGACACTGTGCTGAGCCAATAAACTCAGAGGGAAGCACTTTGCAATGTGCTTTATTACCAAAGGCAGGGAAAAAGACAAAGTCTTCAGAGAAAGTATTTCTAAACAGGCTCATAAGCTTTAAAAGGCTCTAAATGAAGACCAAGTGGGGTTTTTGTTTTTCCCCTCCAGACCATCATTGTCTATTTCCTGCATTGTTTCTGAAGGCTTCACAAAAAGAGGCTGGGCCTGATTCAGGAGTAAAGAAGCCCTTGTCACCTGACTTGTCAGCCTGACTACCTGAGTTCCATTCCTGGGACCCACATAGTAGGAGAAAACAAACTCCTCCAAGTTGTCCTCTCACCTCTACATACATGCCGTGTCACACTTGAGCATACATGTGCACGCGCACAAACACAAAAATTTTGTTGAAGAAATGTATCACATCCTTCATCAGCCAGCAAAAAGCTTCCTATCCCAAACCCTTAGTTTACTTATCCAATATTTTCCCAATAACCTTGTGTTGAGCTCTCTACCAAAAGAGAGTGGTTCACCTTGAAACTCTGTGTTGTCAAGGCCCCTGATGGCCTCCACTGCATCCTCTGCCCGCTCCATGTGTACAAAGGCATAATCTTTCACGATGTCACATTCGATGACTGGGCCATACTCCTCAAACTTGGCCCGAAGCTCTTGGTTGGTACAAGTGGGACTGATGTTGCCCACATGTAACTTGGTTGAAGCTTTGCTCTTATTCTTGCTGGCTTCCACATTGATGTTCACTCCGTGCAGCTTGTAGTGGTGCAGGTTGCGTATGGCATCCTCAGCGGCCGTCTTGTCCTCTATGTGCACAAAGCCATAGTTCTTAATGATGTCACATTCCAGCACCTTCCCGTACTGCTCGAAGAGTGAGCGGATCTCCTGCTCTGTGGCCTCCCGGGGCAGATTTCCAATGAACAGCTTCACCATCTCCACACAGCCTGCAATTAAAGAAACAAGGTTTTTAATGGAAGACCTTAAGTCCATAACATCTATTAAAAAAAAAAAAAAATCACTCCCATAAATAGGTAAATAGAAGATAAATATAAAGACAAATAGCTCACTCTCATCACCTCCTTTCACTCCAGCATGCAATCACCAAGGCATTCTCTCACAGGCATGCACAAACTCACATCGCTAAACAATAACCAATGGGAAGTTCAACAAGCGCCTGCTTCTACTCCCCCCACAAGAACTATAAAAATGGTCTATAACAGGGCAGTCCTTTTTAGACAAAGGGGATTTTGTTGTACCTACAGCGCAGTATATTATAGGCAAGTACTGTCACTGAGTTACATCCCCTGCCTCAGACAAAAAGGAATAGCGCTAGAAGTTTGAGGATGAATGAAAAGCTAGAGACTAAGCATTTCTGCCCACTTTGGTGAGCATTAGAAACAGGATTCTAACTACTATACTTACTGATAACCTCAAATTAGCTTTTCCTCTCTTAGCCTTGCAGTAGCTACATTTAGTTGTTTCCTTTGGAGTAGCGAACGCTGGCATCAAAAAGATAAAAAGCATGGGAAATACAGAAAGTGTCCGCGTGGGATAAATCCTTCTGGGGAAGCACGCATTACAGATTCCTACAGAAAGTACTAAAACTGCCTGGTCAAATGGGCGCTATAGATTAATAAGGCAACAATGCCTCGGGGCATGAGAAATTCTCAAGTCTAAACAGAGTTATCCAGGTGGAAACCCCAAAGAAGGTAAGTGAGCAAACTTAGAGAAAAAAGGTGAACAAAAGCAAGGTATTACGGAGGTGGGGGCTGGGGACTTGGGGGAAGGTTGCTTCAGGCTTACCGCACTAAGTGGAGGACCGAGGTCGGCTCAGAGACGAGTGTGCAGGACGCAACCCCACTGGGACAACCCTGATGCCCAAGGGAGTCAGTTAAGTTTTAACAGAACAAAGGACACAGTGGAAGAACTTGGAGTCTCTCACCGCATGGAAATCTGCAGGTGCTCCTCCTCGCAGCGCGGACGGTTCTGACAAAACGCTAAAATGGCGGCGGCCACAGCAGTGACTCTGGGTAGAAAAGGGGTTGAACCTACCACCGGATTGGCCGTTCGGTAAAGTAAAAGGCAGGCGTTCCCGGAGATCCTCTTCCTGATTGGTTACCCCGAATGCCAATTACCTGAGAGGCCAGGAAGAGGTGGAAACATCAGTAACCCGGAGCCTTTATACGGAAGCCAATGAGCACCCAGCCTAGTGAAACCGAAGCCACCGATTGGGCAACAGGTCCATGTGAGGGAGGAGCTACAAACGTGGACTTCTTCGAAGTGCGGCCCGCCATTAAGCAGAATGAGCAAGAACCTCTGTGGCAGTCTGTAGCTTCGTGGCTCCAACTTTGTTAAGCCTTCACATTTCGCCACTTCCACGTGCACACCCTGACAGTATTCAGTCCTCTACTCCATGATTTCGCATCCCCTTTCAGCTGACCGCCACCACACCCCGCAGCATGGATGCTGCATCCGTCCAGTTTACACAGACCTAGCGCAATTTTCATTTTGGCCCTTCTGCGTCCAAAATTACCCCACAGTTAAAAAGTATCTGTAGGTAACTGAAAAACTCTAAAACAGTCAGTGGATTCAGCTTCAATTACAGTGTAACGGCCCAGACAATGGGCTGGCCAAAGACCTAGGAAGCACTGGATTAAAGATCCCTATAGAAAACACCCTCCACCTCCCAAAATGGTGTGTAAACATGGAGGTTGAAAATCGACCCCCACCCCAACCTCACCCCACCAAGAGAAAAAAAACAAAAACAAAACAAAACAAAAAAAAAAAAAAACAAAAAAAAAAAAAAAAAAAAAAACGGGAACAGCAAAAGTTTGGTTTTGTTTGGTTTTATTGGGCGCCATTAGCCAGAACTTTTCATTTTAAACTCCCTAAAACTGACCTTGGAAGAAAAGGCTTTGTCACAATCAGCTGTAAACAAGTACAAACGAACATTCTTCAGAGGGTCCAATTCCCTTATCACATTTTTCTCACCCACTGGCTGCTTCATATAATTCCATACTCATTGAGCAAGCAACTTTAGTCATATGACCCTTCACAGAGCAGCTTTTGAAGATGAAGATAAAAGGGAAAGGTGCTGAATGGAGAACTTAAAACATGAAAAGGCAGAAAGCAGGGGCTTTGTGTGAACAAGATGATCAGAAGTGAAACAGAGCATACTACCACCCAAAACTGCTATAAAGGGGGGGAGGGGGAAGAGCCTAATAAAATAAAAACAGAAGACAGAAAGTAAGCCTAACCCAGAAGCAGAAAACTAGTCAATAAGTTAAGTTGAGCCTGACAATGCTAGCACTTGAGTTAAATGCCCTGACAGTCTATATAGCAAAATCCAAGTTAAGTTAGCCAAGCCTACAGGGGGGGGGGGGGGGGGGGGCCGGCCTGTGATTCAGCTACCGCCAGCCCTCCAAACAGACTGGCTTTACTATCCCCATCTATTCAGAATAGACTATTTCTTCAGATTTTTACTGGTCTTTCTGTCTTAAAGGCGGACACTGACTTGTAACTATGTACTTTGTGCTCCTTTGCAAATAATTACTATCACTTGAAATTCTATCTTGTTCATTTTCTACATTATATGGGTCCAGTGTTGGAACTGCCCTGGTAACATGAAAGATACTCAAATACTTGTTGACTGAGAAACTAATGTATGAGATAACTTTTTGATAACCATAGGAAGTGATTTAATTTTCAGTACCAGGTTAAGGGACACAGTATTTTGGTTGTATGCATAACATGTTCGAGGTTCTTAAAATCCCGTTACTTAGGGAAAAAAATTAATCTCATCACCTAAAACAACTTTCCAATCTTTCAAAACAAAAAGCTGGTAATCAAGTTAGAGGTGGTTTTTTATCATAATTGACAAGTGCAGCAAAATGAAGCCTTACATACAGGGGTTAACTACAGCCCGTACCTTCATATTGACGCCTATTTACCCAAATACATTACTCAAAGCTGGAGAAACTTGGTGTTTTCCCTTAAAAAAAAATAAAATAAAATAAGGCACCTAATTCAAAACCTCTATCTTTCCCATCAACCCACCTACAGAAGGCATTTTTACCAGCCAAGCTCCCTCATTGTCCTGAAATATTATTTTTAAACCATCTTGTTTGTCAGGGTTAAGGATGTAACTCAGATATAATGTCTGCCTAGCAAAGACCTGGGTTTGTTCCCCAGCAAAACAAAATTCTTAAAGATGCCTCTTGTCTGACCTCAAGCTCATGATCCTTCTGCCTCAGCCTTTCTAGTAATATAGACATGAGAAAATACACCTGTCTTAATAACTTACACTTCTAATAAATAACAGGCCCCAGGTCTAGAAATGCGCTACAAGTTTGACAAAGGTTCAAATTGAAAGCCAGTATCCTTCAAGGATGATCATAAGGAGCCACACTTGTGTTTGGCTAAGTGTACCAGCTCCAATCCCGCTGCCAGCTATGTCCCGCCCCTTTCAATCCCCTTATATTCAGAGTTCTCTCCTTGTAAACTTTATTTTCTGATAAGCAAAAGAACGTGATCCTAGAACACAATATACTTGGGAGGTCACCAAAACTGGTATGATCTAGTAGCTTCTGTCACAGCTATGCAACACTCACAGCAAAAATTCAGATTTTAATGTGACTTGTATATGTGCTTCATTCATACTTATATCCCAAGTCCTTGCACAAGTAACTGCTTCACTAGGTCATCAGTGTCCCCAAATTCTGATGTCTTTTTATTCAGTATGTGTGCGCGCCTGAGTGAATTTATGTGTACCACGTACAGAGCCTGCTGAAGGCAAGAGATACTGCAGAATTAGTTAAGGGTTGTTCTGAGTTGCCAAATAGGTTCTGAGACCCAAAGGCAGGCCCCTCTGCAAGAGCAGAAAGCACTCTTAACCAGTGAGTCACCTCTGTCCACATGAATACCTGACTATGACAGCAGTATCTGTCAAATGTTCCTCACCCTCCAACACTAACATATAATAATTGCAAGAAGAGTCATGCATTTTGGTTTCAACAAACATTAAACATATAAAAATGACTTTTAGCCTGACAATAGTGGCCCACACCTTTAATCCAGCACTTGGGAGACAGAGGCAGGCAGATTTCTGTGTTAGAAGCCTGGTCTGTGGGGTGAGTTCCAGGACAGCCAGGGCTGCACAAAAAAAAGCCTATCTCAGAAAAACAAAACAGACTTTTTGATACTAAAATTATCACCCATTTATTTCTGAGTTCGCCGACCTAAAAAAAATCACTTTTAAGCAATATTTAGAACCACGATTATTGTCATGAGGAAGTGAAGATCTAGCTCTCAGCCATGAGTCACTAAAATCCCAGGCACCATAGAAACTGGGCATGGTGAGTGTTGCCAGGAAGCCTAGCATATGGGATGTGAAGACAGAAAGATGATTTCAATGTCACCTTCAGCTACATACAATTTTGGGAGACCAACCTGACACATAAGAGCCTGCATCAAAAATAGTAAATAAAAACAAAAAGAAAATGAAGAAGAAAGAATGAGTATGGTGATGCACATCTTTAATTACAGCACTTATGAGACAGGCAAACAGCTGAATATGAGGTCAGCCTGATCTACATATTGAATTCCAGGCCAGCCACTGGTACATAGTGATACCCTGTCTCAAATTAAAAAATGAAAAAAAAAAAAAATTACTGGTTGACAAAACAAGGCAGAAAGCCAGGATTCAAATTCAGTAAACAAGTCTTACTAGGGAATTCTCAGTACCAAGTTTTCAAATCAAAACTCATCTCAAAAAGGAAAAAAAAAAAACAAACTATTGTCTATATTCTCTAGCCATTGACATATGCTCTCCTTGATCTACCCTTTGCCTAGCATTGCTCATAACTAGTTCACTGAGGTAGGTCCTGCCCTCCAGTGTAGAGATCTCTCTAGGTCAACAAGACTAAACTCCCCAAGTACTGCCATCTCAAGCTTTACAGATAGTTTCCAATGATTCAGATCTAGACCCAATAAAAGTAGAATTTAGATAAACACTAGCTTTCTGTATGTCATCTTCTCTATTACCCAAACTTCTATTGAAGAACACTAGTGCATAAATCTAGCGAATGTCTTTTCATCATGATTTTACGCATCCATGCTATTCTATTATCCACTGACTTGGCTGGATAGGGCAAAATGCCTGGAGAACCAGCAGACATGCAAGGACTTTGACACAGCTTAACTGGGGGATACAGGAGCCAAAGAGTTGTGTGTACAGACATGATTATAAATGTAGCACACCTCTAGAGACTAGCTCCTCGTTGATAGTCTCATTATCTCTATTGCAAGAAATGGAGCCCCAGGCCACCCAACAGAATTTAAAACAAACAAACAAAAACAAAAACCAGCCAAACTTCAGAAAAGAGCAGGCTGACAGGGCTTAGGTCTCTAAGTAGTATACTTCCAGGAATAAACCAAAAACTTGTCCAGTGGGGCCAACGTATAGGTGATATGCATAGAAGTTGAATGATCTGAAGTACAATGAAAGCCCACTTCCCCCAAACACTCATTACATCTGTCCTCCCATTCACCAAACCCAACTTTCCCCAAGATATAAGAACTTGAAACTCAGAAATCTATAAAAAGAAAAGTATGAGTAGGTTGTAGAATTAACACTGGTGGATGATGTTCTTAAACAGTCTGCAAGGGAAAGGAAAAACGACATGATTGAGCTCTGTAGCTTCTTCTGGCTGAATGAGAACCCTGAGGGCTGAGGCAACAAGGCATCAGAGGATCTAAAGATGGCCAACAGTTGAAATGATCCAATAGGTCAAACCACTTTGAAGAGTTTGGGCTGCAACAACGACCATCAACACTGGCACTGGGAACATAACAGGTTAAGGGAGGGGGCATGTTTTTGTTTGTTTAGCAGGAATCATGAAGTGTCACTGTAGCAGAACAAGAACTAGAGAGAAAGAAAAATAACAAAGGAATATTGAAATACATAGGCCACAATCTCAGCCTACATCCCAGCCCTTTATTCTCACAAAGTCATGCTGAGCCTGTCACTTAGCCCTCGGATCATTCTACCATCACAGAGAAAAGTACCAGGAAACCCATCTTCCCATTCTACCCCAGTACTGCAAAGGAATGAAAATGAGCAGCAAAGCAGCTGAAGGCAAGGTGATGAGCAGAAAGGAAGCAAATAAAAGAGCTCAGACCTCCAATACGTTCTGAGATTTATCCCACTTAGCCACAAATAAGAACTCGTAACTTTGAGGCATTTTTACATGATGAGCAGTTGGAAGAAGACATCTGGGGCAAGCTACTGTCACAGCCAAGTTCATATGAAGCCAATGAAGGAAGCAGATACACCACACCCAACCTATTTGGTAGTTGCACTCAGGCACGCAGAATCGCACACACTCAACATATTCCCTCCCTTCTGCTATCGCATCTCACTTCAGCAAGCCCCCAAAATGTCTCTAAAGCATCCTTCCCCAAGAAGTATCAGATTTCAGTTACCACTCCATTTAACCAGTCTTCTTTCATTTTACCCATCAAGTTACATCTCCATCTTATCCCTGGCTAGAACTGCCCAGGTCTTCCACCCACCCCCCTCACACCCTGACAAGGTCTAGAGTAAAAGTATAAAAAGAATTCTCAATTCTACATCCAATCTTAGGATCCCTACTTGACTGTTTGCACACCAGCCTCTTCTCAAGAATATGTCTATTATAACACCTTCAAACATAAACCCAGCAAGAAGACATCTAAAAACCATAATAGATGCAGACAGCGAAAAGGAGTCTCAGGTGCTGTGATGACCGAGGTTGGCAGGACATAGGAAGGACGTTCCGTGGTGAAGTTCAACAGGTGCAGTACCATTGGCCAGAATGCCCCATATGCTTCAAATTCTCCTTGACTCTCATTTCTCCAACCAGATAGTGAAATAACCCACAGCCCACGATGACTCCTTTCCCAAGTCCCAGCCTCAACATTCACTCAAGCCCACTGCCAGAGGGATTAGCCTTGTAAACACTGCAGCAGCCCATTACCCATCCCAGGCAGATATCAGCAAGAACCATTCTGCTGGATTTCAGTTTTTGCTTTGTTTTTTTTCTGAACTGGGAAAGAGTCAGGGACATTGATCAAACATAAGCAAGGAAATGGGCATTGAATTCTGATGTGATCAACTAAAATTGATGGCTGAGAAAGTCCAACCACTTGGTCTGAACTCTCCAGTCCTAAAGATGGCATGCTATTTAAAGACGATAATGACCTTAATTCCACTGGGTACCAGGAAACCATTCCAATCCCCATATTCAAGCACCTTTTCCACACCCACTCTGGGTCTTCAGGTTGCCTTTCTTCTAGCTGTCACGTCTTCCTGGATGTCAAACTGGCTCACCTGACACTGAGTGCAATCAAGACAATGACAACCAGGTTTCCAAACCACGAATCACCCCAAGTTTTATTTGTAGTCCATACAAAAAGAGGGAAAAAAATTAAGATTTCTAACACCACCTACTTGGGGAGATAGGGAGCTGGGACTATGCCAGTCACCATTAGCTAAAACATTCAGTGGTAAGCAAGGATTTGGACACACACCAACTGACTGTCCCAACAGGATCTCAGTCTCAACAGTCTCTACAGAGGGACAGTCAGGGGACCCTGAACTGCTGGCATAGCTTGGCGCATAGGAAAGGGTTAAAATAACCCTTTCCTGGCCTCCCTCACATCTAAAAAGAAAAACGCGCCGCCTGACCTCAGCTGTAGGTTGTATCACCCTCCAGACAACCTTAAGTATCACACACAAAAATAAAAGGGAGCCATGAAAAAAAATTAAAATATAAAAGAAATTCCCATTCTGGGGAGATGGCTGGGTAGAGGGAAAACCGCAGATCTAGAGCCAATAGCAAGATGTGCTGCTGAGGCAAAGAAACAAAGTAGGTTACTGCCAAACACAAAAGGCTCCTCTCCCGGGGAAGGCCCACATGGTAGAGGGAGGGGATGAAAAACCACCATCAGGAGAAGTATGAGACAGGGTGGTGACAACCTGGGTCTGTACCCTACCCTACCTCTTCCTCTCTCTCCCTTCCTGTGGCGCCCCATCCCCAGGATGGCCCTACATGCGGCGCTGGTACCCAGAGTGCATCTGAGCTGCCCGCAGGTAATCATTATAGGAGCCCGAATAGCGTGCGTAATCGGAATGGGCATCGGGCAGGCGACGGTAATCCAGCGAGGACTTTGTCGGCGAGCGGCGGAACGAAAGCTGCGACTCTGATAAACGGCGGTAATCAGAGAGCTCGGCTAAACGCCGGTCGGAACCATACCTAGTCGAGAGAAGAAGACAGTTGGTGAATGAGACAGTTGAGGGGAGGGCTCCAGGTGGGCCTAGGGGAGATGCCACTGGGGACAGGGAGGGTGTTAGCAGATTTGTCTCAAACAGTTTGGTTTCCTTGTCAGAAGGCTCATCATCCTATCCAGGCCAAGAAATCAAACCTGGGTTCAAGTCAGTGGGAAACCAAGCCCTCTGCTGAAGCTCTCCCTTCCAAACTGGCCAAGCTCAATTTTGTTCCCAAACATTCCCAAACAAACTATCCCCATTCATGGGCCCCGCACAAAAAGACCTTGTTTTATCAACAGAACGGCGGACGAAAGCAGGGTCCCCAACTTCCCAGGGTGGACGCACCTCATAAACTCGCCTTCAGCCAATGAGTGCCGAAAGGACTACTCTCTTTCACATCCACCCCACCGAAACCAGAACAAGGGAATGAGCTTAAGGATCCTTCAGACAGAGGGAAAAGCTATGAGCCAATCCTGCAGAAAGTGGCTCCAATGGTACATCAGGTTATCCTTAGAATGGTGATGTTTCCTGGCACCAGGCTGCTGGTATGACCCCAGGCTGAGCACTACGCTCCACCTGAACTCTGATGGCCAGATAAGTTCAGACACTCATCCTCATGACCTCTGGACATCCCACAGAAATAAGATCAAGGGAGGGGCCAACGGCTCCTGTTTCCCTCCCGTGCCAACCTCAGCCCCTTGCCCTGAGCCCCTGCTGGGGGCTGAGGCTGGGGGGCATACAGTACCTTTTCGACATGGCGACAGCCTTTTTGTAGGGATCGTCGTAGCTGGCCCGGGGTGGGGAGAGGCGGGTACGCTCATAGGGCGGCGGGGTGCTGTTGGCGTTGGCAACGGCCCCCTGGGACATAGACAGGTAGGCTGCTGACGGCTGGCCTGTCCCATCGTAGGCACTGCCCGGCTGGCCACGGTAGGAGGCAGCAGCCTGGGGATGCTGCTGGGCAGCATAGGAAGCAGCCAATGAGGCTGATGACTGAGTGCGGTAAGGAGCTGCCAGGGTGGCAGAAGGCTGAGCCCCATAGGCAGCTGCCGCACCATAGGAGCCAGTGGCCGCAGCAGCAGACTGAGCTCCATATGAGCCTGACAGGCCCATGGATGCTTGAGCCCCATAACTATTCAGTTGGGTCTGAACAACTGGTTGAGCCCCATAGGAACCAGCCATAGGTGTGGTGGCTTGTGCAGCATAGGCAGCTGGCTGGCTAGCATAGGCAGCAGCTGTGGCTGGCTGTGCCACATAAGCAGCAGGCTGGGAAGAATAGGAAGCAGCCTGTTGTGCAGCATATGGGGCAGACTGGGCACTGTAAGAGGCTGAGGGCTGGGCATTGTAAGAGGCTGCCTGGGCTCCATAAGCTAGTGAGGAGGCTGCAGACTGGGCACCATAGGAGGCTGCTTGAGCTCCATAGGAACCTAGGGAAGAAGCTGCTCCCTGTGTGTTATAGGAAGAAGCAGCCGCACGAACTCCATACGAAGAGGCAGCTTGGGCGCCATAAGAGGATGGCTGGTTACCATAGGAGGCAAGGGAGGAGCCCTGAGCCCCATAGGAGTTAAGCGAAGAAGCTGCAGCTGCCTGACCCCCATAGGTGGAAAGGGCTGAGGCTGAGGGCTGGGCTCCACCATATGGGCCAAGCGAGGAAGCTGCAGCAGACTGGGAACTCGGGCTGGCCAGCTGACCCCTGTATGGGGCCCCAAGGGAGACAGAGGGCTGAGCACGGTAAGAGGCTGCCTGGGCTGTCATGGGCTGAGTCCGATAGCCAACACCCAAAGAGGCAGAAGGCTGGGCCCTATAGGCAGCTCCCAGCGACACTGATGGTTGGGCCCGGTAGGTGGCTGGCTGGGCCGTCAGAGGAGCCACGTAAGAGGCTCGAGGAGGTGAACGGCGCAGGGGGCTGCGGTCGCGACCAAAGAATGGTGGTGTGGGCTGACGGGCTTGCCCATCAAAGCCACCAGTGCTGTTGCCAAAAGCCTGCTGGTAGTCGAAGGTGGCAGAGAAGCCACCAGTTCCAGGGAATGCTGTATCCCCAGCCCCTGGTTTCTTGGTCTTGTCCCCAGACTGGATAGCCAGGGCAGGCCCCTTCTTCTGCCCTTTGGTTGAGAGTTCCACGTTGATGCGCTTGCCCTTCACTTCTTTGCCGTTGAGCTGCGCGATGGCGGCTTTGGCATCTGCTTCCTTCTCCATGTGAACAAACGCGTAGTCTGATAAAGCAGCAGACAGAGGGTTAGCAATTAGGGGGGCAGGGCATGCTACCTGTTGGGTCCCAAACTGGACACACAACAGCACCCAGCTGTTGCCAGCTACATCCAGGCCTCCAAAACCCTCCGCTATGTGAGTATTCCATGAAACATGGCTGATGTGCAACAACAAAACTTTTGACTGTCTCAAGCAGTCACCTTCAACTATGGCCTTATTCCCTGTCCCCCTGCCACCTCAACCATCTAACTATCTGGTGAGAACAGGAAAAGCAAAGATGAACCACAACTCACAGCTTCTATCAATATAAACCATCAAGCAAACACAGAAAGCATTCCTAGATGACTCAATTACTCAGTGCTCTCAATTCAAGCACATCTAATACTACTTGCTGCTCACCTCTGAAGCTAAGAGCTTCAAACACTACAAAGAACCACTCACATTTTGGCATGACTCACTTCTCAGTCGAGGTTCAATTTAGTAAAAACAGAGTGACTACAAGAAGCATTCATAAATTCCTCCAAATGTAACCTTCCCTTTTTCACATTACTTTCCAGTTTTCACAGCCACTTTCACATACAGGACCTCAACAATCCTGTGAGACGACAGGAAAAAGGTCCATTGTCTTCCCTTTCAGGCAAACATGCTCAGTGTTTCCATGTGGCTTAAATCAGGGTATTAATCCCAAGATCAAAGTCCTAGGTAGCTCTTCTAAGCCCCTTTGTTTCATCCATCTTTACCCTGAGAAGTCCAGACAGGACTGTGTACTATGACTAAAAATTTAACTTGGACATAGGCTAGACCCTAATGAGTGTCCTATTTTGGTGTAGGAATGGAATCTAAGCACTCATTACTTCCTCTATTTCCTCTTCAAGGGACAGAAGAATATCTTTCCCTTAGAAGACTGTTTACTGGTTTTTCAGGTTTACCCTTAAGGCTTACTTACTTTTTGGGGGTGTGGGGGAACAGGCAGGACCAGGGACTGAATACAGAAAGGGCTTCACACATGCTGGCCACATACCTAGAGTCTCTCATTAAAGACCTGAGTAGGTTGTATTAGGAGAAAGTCTAAGACAGGATATTGATCTGACAACTCTTAACCACCTACAACATAGAGAAAAACTTTAAAGGGGAAGAAATTCTTGGTAACATCCATACCATAAACCTGATAGTGCCATCAGCAGGATCTGAAGAACAATGATAGAGACCTGTCCTTGAGAAATAAGGCACTGCATTTCATTTCATTTTGGACCTGTGGCTACTGTAAGGCATCCAAGAGCCAGCATCCAAACTCTGTCATATCAATTCAAGAAATTAAAAGTTATCTGAACGGAATTACTAAGTTTCCATTTTTATAGATTGTGAATAGCCTCCAAACAAGTATCCTACTTTTAGAACTTTCATTCTGAGATGCCTTATCTAAGCTATTCCTATAGAACAAACAATTTCCTGGAGTTGAAGACAATGCCACCTCCTAAGAAATAAAAGGTAAAAGCCAGGTGCAGTGTAATGAAAATGTTCCAGGTTCAGATTGATTCATCACTGACTTGTTTGGTGACTGTAGAAAACATACCATTTATTTCCCCATTGGAAAAATTTATCCTACCAACCTCAAGTTGGAAGACAGAAATGCCTTTGGAGGTATAAATGGATGTAGGATAATGGAGAATTATGACAATTCTTCAAATCTAAACTAACCAGAGATTTATTTCCCTAGAGAATATAATTTTCATCTCTAACAAAACATAATACTACATTATAGCCTGAAAGCTGTTTAACAAGATGAGGCTGGAGAGCTGGATCAGCAGTAGAGTCTTGTTATTCTTGCAGAAGATCCAGATTTGATTTTCAGCACCCACATGGCAGCTCACAAGCACTTCTATATTACTCCAGGTCCAAAGATTCCCACACCTTCTGCTGACTTGTATAGGCATGTACATGCAGACAAAATACTCATACATTTAAAATAATCACCGTGTGTGTGTGCTGTGGGGGGTGGTTCAAGGCAGGATCTCATTATGTAGCTCTAGCTGTCCTATAACTGGGTATGCAGACCAGGCCTCTGCCTCCGAAGAACTGGATTAACAGTGGGAACCACTAGGCCTGGCTTTTTTTTCTTCTTCTTTTAAGACAAGATGAATGTCAAGTTTGACACTCCTAGTTCAACAAATGCTAGTCTTCAATGACCCCATGATCAAAAGCTGACTTATTTAACAATTATGAAAGGTTAAATGTTCCACAGGGTATTTGAGTTGTCCTTGGATTGCTGATCTCCACTTTGGGTTGAATCAGCTAGAAATAGCAGCTGTGGTCTCAGATCCCTTTAAAACAGACCAGGTGTGGAAAAGCTTGCCCACAACCCCAGCACTCAGGTAAGGCAGACAGGTTAGGGTTAAGAGGCCAGCAAGAGCTACAAAATAAGACAGTGCCTCAAAAATAAATGTTTTAAAAGGCTAAATTCACCCTCAGGAATGACTAAGGTACCAGGAGAATACAATGACAAGCAGAAACACCCACACAAAATGAAGAAAAATCATCAAGATTAGCTGGAGCTTAAAGATAGATGGGCCGGAAGGTAAGATGGAAAGAGAGACATTAACACTTCAAAGAACAAAGATGTGTTTTCTTCATCTTTTTCTCCCTCTAGCCCTGGCTGGCCTAGATCTCATGTATATAGAGACCTAGGCCAGACCAGCCTCCAACTGACAGAGAACTGCCTGACTGACTCTCAAATGCAAGAATTAAAGGCATGCAATGGGAGCTGAAGACAGCTCAGCGGTTAAGAACATGTACTGTGTACTTGTTTCATGGAGTTCATGACTCCCTGTAACTCCAGGAGGTCTAGGGGATCCAATGTCCTCTAGTCCTAGACTCCACATACACACATAATAAAAAAATAAAAACAAATCTTAAAAATAAACAGAGGCATGTACCTCCATGATCATCCATCTGATTCCTTATTCTATTCAAAAATGAGCTAGTAAAAACACCTAACAAAATTTCAGTGAGTTTATGTGAGAAATTAGGTATCAAATCATCTATACCTTATGCATAGTTTTGAGGTTAAAAGGCCAAGTGCTACCCATCATGTGGTAGCAGCTCGTAATCTTAGAAATCAGGAGGAAAGGCAAGGAGGACCCGAGGGTGGAGACCAACCTAGATTACTCAGTGAGACCCTGTCTCTGAAAAACAAAATCAAAAGTTTAAAATAAGTGGCAAATAATTAAGATTTAAGAACTGGCAAGGCAAGCCTGGTCTACAGAGCAAGCTCCAGGACAGCCAAGGCTACACAGAGAAACCAAGATTCCATAACTGGCTGGAGCACACACCTTTAATCACAGCACTTGGGTAGATCTCTGGGAGTTTGAGGCCAACCTGGTCTACATAGTGCTGCACGGTGAGACCCTGTCTCAAGGAAAAAAAAAAAAAAGAGAGATTTAAGAACTGGGATGCAACTTAAGTGATAATGTATATATAAGAAGTATGACGGTTTGACCCACCACCACAAAAAAAAGGGGGGGGGCACAGGGGCAAACAGGGAGGAGAAAGGAAGGAAGGAGGAACAGAACTTTCAAATGACTGCCCAACTATAAAGAGGGAAGGCCTCTGACACAAATACAGGCAACTTTTATCAGGAAGTTTCCAAGCCTGATATTACAAGAAAGTGTGATCTGGGCACGGCGGTAACCTGTAATACCAGGTGGTACAGGCAGTTGAGATCAGGATTTCAAAGACATCCTCAACTACATACCAAGTTCAAGACCAGCCTGGACAGTATGAGACACTGTCTCAAAAGGGGAAGGGGTCTGGAGAGATGGCTCAGCCTTTGAGAACACCTGCAGCCCTTGCCAAGTCAGAATCAGTTCCCAGCACAGACACTGTGTGGCTCACAACCACCCCTAACTCCAATTCCTGGGCATCAGACAACCTCTTCTGACCTCTGTCGGCATCAAGCATGCATGTGGTGCACATACATAAATGCAGGCACTCATACACATAAAATAAAAAACATGGGGGGGGGGGTGCTGAAGATGTACCTCAGTAGAAGCCCAGGGAGCCTAAATTACCTAGTTGATAAGAATGTACCAGGGCTTAGTCCCAGCACAGCAAGCAGCCAAACAGACCTGTCAGACACTCAGAAGCCACCTGACTGATGGGGCAGTAAAGAACCAGAACTTTCAAGAACTCCAAACACCCACTTGCTTGGAGAACTACTTCTGAGAAACCACTGCATTAAGATTAGCAAACAGGGCCTGACAGTGGTGCCCAGCGCTGGGGAGGTGAGGCAGGTGGATCTGAATTCAAGAAGTGCCTGTTCTACAGAGCATCCCAGGACAACAAAGAGAAACTCTGTCTCAAAAAAGCGAAACAAAACAAAGAAAACAGCCATGTTTTCAGGACCTTGTATAGTGTGATGGTTCCACAACCTCTATAAACAAGGCTAAGAGAAGTCTTCCCAAATGAAGACTAAATACTTGAACTTTACAAAGCTGTTGATCCTTGAATATATAAGATGTAGTTGTGGAGAATAGCTATCGTTATTGCTATGGAGATTTTTGTTCTACACATCATACTAAGCTCAAATAACCAAGCAACTATGTTTTTCCCTGTGAAATAAAACACAACTAGCTATCCTCTTTAAGATCAAGCTCCTGCACTTTTCAAAGACTTAACAGCCTCAACCAAATGCTCATCCTCAGCACCCCTCCCCAAAATGAGTAAGCTATTTATAGAACCAAGGCCAGTCTTCCCAACTTTAAAAATCAAAGGACGTATGTTCAAACCCTCACCAAATTTCTTATATCAAAAGACAGTCTGTGCCATATCAGCCTAGAATGTAATTCTGCTATAAATGTGTTTCCAAAGGGGGAAAATGCACAAAACTCTCACACAGGGAATCAGCCTGGAGTTCTACATCTCACGTGAAGTTATCACCAACCACCACCCTCACTGCCACTTACTCTCAAGTCCCAAACATATTCTGGCAAATTTCTGGCCTACCAGCTCAGAAAAAGTATATTGACCCATACAAATTCCAATGGAGTCTGTCCAAAGGTACTGGACTCTAGCCCACTCTAACAGCCAGACTACCTAAAAACTACAAAAGAACCTGAATAGGTCAATTAAACGCACAACTCTCATAAAATTCATATATCCCATCCTTTTGCTGGCCAAGTACCCAGAGAACTTTCCCACTCTTTTACTCTAAACAGAAGCAAAAACTCATGCACCGCACTGCCTGCTCAAAGTCTGCAGGAAAGTCTGATTCCAGATATAACCTGAATTGAGGAAAACAGAATGCAGTATTAATGCAGAACAAAAAATTTGTTCCTAGTAATGCACACCCTAACCCATTAACCCTCCCCTCATAGAAAAGACAAGGAATGACCCAAAAGATGTGACTTTCCAGGATAGCAAATGAACCCTTTGATGAGAACGACCCAAGCACCTATACCCACATTTATCCTGTCCTCAAAATTTCTCACAGGACATGAGCAGATATGAACCCAACAGCAGAAGTAGGGCATGAACAGGGCCTCACTCCCAGGTTGCATTGCTGAAAATGACAGGGCAAAGTTAACCACGCTGACCTAGGTATCCCATAAAATCTTGCCAACATAAAAGAACAAGCATTTAGGAGGTAAGAGATAAAACCCCAACCTATGAAAGTCAACAAGGTCTCAAAAACACACATTTCCTCAAATAAAAAGCAAACAAGTGACCTATCTTAAGAATTATTCAAGCAATAAAGAATACTGACTGAATAAATGTTTAGTCCAAGTTTAATAGAGAACTCATATTCCCCTCTCAACTTCCCCCAAAGCCAAAGTTATTATAGTCCTTTGCGATCTCACCAAGCTCACAAAACAGTTGTGCCCTGAGGCACCAACTTTGCAAGTAAAGGCTGCCTGCAGGGAGGCTTCATACAACACAAGCCCCCTTCCACATGCAAAAAGAAAGAAAGAAAAATCAAGGCTTCCAGTTGTAAGATATGTATAACCGAACACAAAGTGGGGGTGGGCGTCAAGAATTGGAAAGCACAAAACTGCCAAGGCCAACCCACCAAATACTGAAAGGCCAAAGGGGTTCGGAAAAGGCCCCTCCGATAGCCACAAGCAGATCCGTTCCAGACAATACTAAAAGGTCCCAACCCGAGAAACGACCAAGGGCCCCGTTACCTTCCTCTTGGGGGCATTCATCAGGTTCCCCCAGGGCGGCCTTGGGGCTTTAGCTCAACCTTTTCCCTCTTCCCTCGATCTGACGGAAGTCTGGTGAGTCAGTGGGGAAGTGGCGAAATCTTCCCCGCTCCACGATCCGGCTGGTGCCCTTCATTTCCCAATTTCATTTTGGTGGCAGGCCCATGCAACCAGGAAAAGGCGCCCCCTACCCAAACCGGGCACACTTCGCAAATCACTGGCGCGTCCCCAGCCCCGTGGCTCCGGATCGCAGTGGCCACGGCACCCGCCCAGAGCCGACTCCTCCCACTTGATGAATGCTGCCTGGACTGCAGGGTCTCGAGAAGGGTGGCTCTACCCAACTCGCCCCCGGCACCCGAGGCCCCGCTCCCGCGCACTTCCCCACCATCCCCAACCCGGAGGACCAACCCCCGGGTAAGAGGCGTGGCCAAGAGGCTCAGTGCACCGCGCGTCCCCTCCCCCGAGCGCGCTCCCGCGTTACCTTTCACCACGTCACACTCGATGACGCGTCCACGGCGCTCGAAGAGGCTGCGCAATTCCTGGCTTGTGCATGCAGCCGACACGTTGCCCACGAAAATCTTCCAAGTGTTCAGGGGCCTCGGGCGCGACATCTCCACCACGAGCGCGCGACCTGGACGCAGCTCGTGGCCATGCAGGGCCTCGATGGCGCGCACCGCGCCAGCGTTCTCGCGCATGTGCACGAAGGCAAACTGTTTCATGACGGCGCAGCTCATGACCGTGCCGTAGGGCGCGAAGAGGGCCGCCAGCTCCTCCGGCGTCGTATCCGCCCCGTCGACATTACCCACAAAGATCTTCATTTTGCCGCCGCAGCCGCCTTCCCGGAGAGACTGGACCTCCCCTACAGCGACAGGCAAAACGTCCGGACGACCCGCAGTCCTCCACAGGAATGGCTGGCGACCGAGAACCCCGCCGCGCAGGCGCCCTGACCTAGCCAATTGGCGTCCGCATCGCGCGCCAGCAGCAGCCAATCAAGGAGGCCGAGAGAAGATGCCCTTTGACGCAGCCAATCCCAGAGGGCCTGGAGCCCGCTAGTTAGCGGAGGGGGTGGAAAAGGCACGGAGGCGCGCGACCAACCGCCGCCTCCGGGGGGAGGGGAGGGGAGGGCCGGCGGCCGGGGAGCGCGCCCGGGCGGAGTCGGCCGAGGCCTAGTCTGCGGAGCGGCCTCTGGCCGGGGTGTGGCTTGCCGGCTGGGCCCCGAGGAAAACTTTGTTCTCCCGTGGAAGTCCGGGCTCCCACCCTGGAGCTGCCTAGGCCGAACCCCGTCTGTTGTGGTGGCAGCGTGAGTGTGTGCGGGGAGGCCGGCCCGGCGGGAGGGACGAGCACGAACGCCCTTAGCCTGCGACGTCCATCCCCCAGTGGGGTGCCCTCCTCCCCCAAATCCTACGCTCGGTGGTCGGAGGAGACCGGAGAGGCGCCGCCTCTGGACGGGCCAGGGCTTCCCTCCTTGCAAGCGCGTTACTTGGGATTGCTGGTCTCTGCTCTGGAAGATCCTGCAGACAGTGAAAATTGAGAAACCGAGCGTGTGGCTCAACATGATGGAATTTTGAGAACTATGGAGGTAACTTATATTGACTGTGTGCGTGAAGTTTAACACAATATACTCTTTCACAAAATAAAGAAGAGCAGCAATCCTGAGGAAGCCAAAAGTTGGATCTTAAAAAAAAAAAAAAATACGGAGAGGCCGGGCACACACCTGTAATTCCTCCTGCAGAGGCAGGCGGGTCTCTGTGAGTTTGAGGCCAGCCTGGTGTACAAAGCGAGTCCAGGAAGCCAAGGCTACCGAGAGAAACTCTTGTCTCGAGAAGAAAAAAAAAAAAAAAAAGAAGTGAAGAGGAAGCCAGGCTTGGTGGCACACTCTTTCAATCCCAGCACTCAGGAGGCAAAAACGGGATGTTGTCTGAAGAAAGCCTGGTCTACAGAGTTCGTTCCAAGACAGCCAGGGCTATTTAGAGACCCTGCCTCCCCACCAAAATAAATAAATAAATAAACAACAAAACCTTAGAAGGGCTACTCACTGGTTAAGAGCATTTGCTGCTTTTCCAGAGGTCTTGAGTTCAATTCTCAGCACCCACATGGTGGCTCACAACCGACTAACTCCAAGGGAATGGACACCCTCTTCTGGCCATTGCATGCATGAGGCACACAGGGAAAGGTTCAGGCCAAACACCCCCACACATAAAATATGAAAAAAATGTAAAACTAAAACCTAAAAATTTATAAAAACAATAAGAGCTGGACGAAACGTTCCACTGCTGTAATCACAGCTTTCTGGAGGCAGAATCAGGAAGGTCAGGGCGGATGGGGAGGAGGCAGAAGAATCGAGTTGAACGTCATCCCAAGTTGTGGGTGGCCTGAGATACTTGAGACCCTGTGTCAAATAAAGGAGTAACCTTGGGAGACGTCTTCCGAGTCTTTCTTTTAACTCCTTTTATAAGTACGAATGTTTGCCTGCAAATATCAGCGCACCACATGCATGAAGTGCCAGTGGAGCCAGAAGAGAGCGTCAGATCCCCCTGAAACTAGAGTTTACATGTTTGTGGACTGCCTTTTGGGTGCTGGAAATCAAACCCCTGACCTCTGGACACTCTTGTAGTGCTCTTAATTGCTGAGCCATCTCTCCAGCCCCTTGTGGGTTTCTTGCTCTTGTGAGCCCCCTTTCCTTTCAGGAAAGCATGTTAAATTTAGAGGAAACAGCTTCAAAACAAAGATACATGTATAAAATAACGGGTCATCCTAGCCCAATTCAAGTACATTTACATTGTTGTACAAACACCATCACCATCCATCCCCAGGATGTTCCTAGCTTTGTCGCTGAAACTCTGTACCTGTTAACACTAATCCCATTCATCCTTTCCAGTCCCTTGAAACCAACATTTGACTTTCTATAAATCTGAGGATTTGGGATACTTCACAAAAGTATATCATACAAATATTTCTCTTTTTTTGACAGGTTTATTTAGCATAATGTTTTCAAGCTTCAGACTGTAGTGTGTCAAAATTCCTTTTAAGGCTGAATAATCGTATTGAATGTATACCACACTTTCTTCATCCGTTGCTCCAGGAGTGGACACTTGAGTTGTGTTGCACTTATAGCCCCTATGGATAATGTTACTAGGAACATGAGTGCACAAATATCCTTTGAGGACCAGTGAAGTGTCTCAGTTGCTGAGGGCACTTGCACCCAGGCTGATGACCTGAGTTGCTCCTCAGGACCAAAATGGTGGAGCTGATTCCCTCATGTTGTTCTTGAACATTTGCACACAACTCCTACCTCCCTCACACACACAAATATAAATGTTAAAATCCCGACTGCTGGGATCAAAGCCCAAGTGAGGCATACCCATGTGGCTCGTTCTGGCCAATGAAAAGTTAGAAGTGCTATTTGTCCTGTCAGGCATAAATGTTAAAAGCCAAGACATATTTGACTACAGTCTTTTCCTTCTGCTGATAGTGGACATACTGAGCTAAGGTTTCTGTCGTCCAGAGTGATTTTAGTGGGCAGAGTCCTCCCCTCATACTGAGCCTGACGTGACCTGTACAAACACCTAACTATTATTAAACAGAACCAAACCCAAAGACATTTCTAGGCACGTGCTCTACCACTGAGCCATTCCCCTAAGCCTTGAAAGGCTTTTCATACATCATATGAAATTTCATATTTTTTGAAATGCGTTTTTGTCAGCCTCAGACGCTAATTGGGTTATTGTTGCCACTTAACCATCAATATTGCCTTTCAATATGAATATGATTAAAGTCAGAGTATTCAGTGAAAACTTTGTTTCTAAAGGAAATAAACTGAGTTTTACATACATAGATTCAGCCAACCACAGACTGAAAATGTTCAAGAAGGGTGGGTGGAGATGATGCAAATAGTACTCAAGCATGAAGTTCTCAAAAACTAAATTAAAAATCTTCAGGAAAAAAAAATGTGTACTATAAGGAGCTGGAGAGATGGCTCAGAGGTTAAAAGCGCTGGCTGCCCTTCCAGAGGTCCTGAGTTCAATTCTCAGCAACCACATGGTGACTCACAACCATCTATAATCTGGTGCCTTTTGTTGTACATACATGCATGCATGCAGAACATTATATACATAATAAACCTTTAAAAAAAAAAAACAGATTTTGCGGGGTGCAGTGGCGCACGCATGTAATTTCAGTACTCTGGAAGGCAGAGGCAGGCAGACTGCTCTGAGTTCAAGGCCAGCCTAGTCTACAAAGCAAGTCCAGGACAGCCAAAGCCTCACAGAGAAACCCTTTCTTGAAAAACCAAAAAA
This sequence comes from Psammomys obesus, assembly GCF_907164565.1. Lineage (NCBI taxonomy): Eukaryota > Metazoa > Chordata > Mammalia > Rodentia > Muridae > Psammomys > Psammomys obesus. Next base: position 2,638,093 of record NW_026591560.1, on the reverse strand, counting down.
AAAAAAAAAAAAAAAAGTATCCTAGAGCCTTTGTTGTTGACAAACAATGCATTCTAACATTAATATACAAAAGTGTCTATTTTGTTGGGTGTGATAATGATTTAAAGAAAAGCTTCTTAAATCGTGAATCAAACCTTTATATGGTCATGTAACTTAATGTTGGGGAGTGGGTCCTGGAAATTTTGACAAAAGTGAAGTTTCTAAAAGCATGATGTCCAAAAATCAACTTAAACTCATGAGTCAGGCTGGGAGTGGTGACACACACCTTTTCTGCCAGTGCTTGGGGCAGAGACAAGTGGATCAAGTGGATCTCTTCTTGTAGATCTGAAGACAGCTTGGTATATATAGCAAGTTTCAGGTTAACCAGGTTGAGTTTCAAAAAATTTGTATGAGAGAGTGTGTGAGTGTGTGTGTGAGTGTGTGTGTGTGTGTGTGTGTGTGTGTGTGTGTATGTGTGTGTTGAGAGTGTGTGGGAGGTGGGACTGGAGAGATGGTTTGGTAGTTAAGAGCATTTACTGTTCTTCCAGAGGACCCAGGTTCAGTTCCCAGGACCTACCTGGTGGCTCACAACTATCTTTAACTCCAGTTCTGACAAGAGATCAGACACCTCCTCTGAGGTCTGTAAGCACCAGGTACACACATGGTACACATACATATGATCGTGCAAAACACTCATGCATAAAATAATCAAAAAATGTTAGTAACTTATTTGTATACATTATTAGTAATGTTTGGTTTGAATACTTATTTTACATATCTTTATATAATGAGCCTCATGGGAAAAAATTTAAGAAGCCCTAAAGTATATTGGAGAAGTGCTAGAGAAACAGCTCAGGGATTAAAGAGTACTTGTTGCTCTTTCAGAGGATCTATATGCAGTTCCCAGCACCCAAACAGTGGCTCACAAACATCCATCTCCAGTGCCAGTGGTCCAGGGATCTCTTCTAACCTCAGCAGAGACCAGGCATGCATGTGGAACACAGGCAAATGCATTTTCTTTTTTAATCTTTTAAAGTATATGGGAGAATGACTCCTAGTGGTGCCTGTCTTTAACCCCAGCACTCAGGAGACAAGGGTAAGTGGATCTGTGAGTTTGAGTCCAGCCTGATCTACTGAGCAAGTTCTTGGCTAGCCAGACTCCTTCCCCTCAAAAACTTAGTATTTGAAATAGGATCTCACTGTGTAGCTCTGGCTAGCAGAGATCCACCCGCTTCTGCCTCCTGAATGCTGGGATTAAAGGTGCGTGCCACCATTGCCCTGAGACCCTGTCTCAAAACAAACAAAACCTCGTGGGGGGGAGAAAAAGGAATATGTTTTAATAATCTGACAAATGTATAATACAGATAATAATCTATAATATAAAATAATATATAATAAAAGCGCCAGTGAGATGGCTCAGTAGGTAGAGGCACTTGCCACAAAATGTGACAACCTGGGATTCACATAAGACAGAAGGAGAGAACCAGCTCCACAAAGTGGTCCTCTGACCCCCACATGTATACACAATAACAAGTGCACATACAGTAACAAAAATAGCAACGTGTAATAATGCATAGTATATTGTAACATTTAATTGTGATATATAACATGTATTATGTATACAAATATTGTAACCAGAGATTTATTCATGATCCTCTTTCTAAACAAATAAAAAATAAGTTTTATGAAAAAAAATATTAAATTAATTGAGAGCAAAAGTGAGGGCTGAAGAGATGATTCAGCCATTAAGAGCACTAGCTGCTCTTCTAGAAGCCCTGAGTTCAATTCTCAAGCACCCACATGGAGGCTCAAAAATATCTATAACAGGATCCCATGCTCTCTTCTGATGTGCAGATGTACGTACATACAAAGCACTCATACAGATAAAATCCATAAACAAAAATAAAAGAATAAAAGGAGCGGAGAAACAGCTCAGTGGCTAAAGCGCTCACCACACAAGCCTGAAGACCTGGGTTCAAACCCCTAGCATCTGTATAAATGTTGGGCAAGTATGGTGACCACTACCTGAATCCCAGGACAGGGGTCAGCTGGCCATACAATGAGCCAATTTGGGGATTGTGCAGTAGCTAGAACTCTCCAGCAGCCTGAGGGTTCGCTCTGGGCATCCACCTCATTCCTCTGTCTTTCTGGTCTGGCTATTCTCTAATACTCAGTTGACAAGAAAGAGAAAAAAGGGCCACTGTACTTTCCCTATTCCCACATTGTGGAACCTCCACAGGGAGAATGGACCTAATGCTAGATCCCTGATTTCTTGGAGACACAGGGCCCAGGTTAGGTCAGGAGTTCTTTCTTATTCTATTCGGTAATAGTCAGGGACTCTGGGAAATCACACACAGACATATGACTGCTGTGGCCCTTTATCATGACTCCAAGGAGGATGAGGAATGCTCAGGATGTATGTGGGCCTAAAGTTAGCTTGGTGCCAAAGCCAGGGGGTAGCTCTGGATGCAGACAGCAGAGAAACTCTACCAATTAATACCAAGCCTGTTAAAGGACACAGAGACACAGAGACACGGAGTGCCATATGAAAATAACAATTTAATTTGCTAAGGCTATAGCATCGCCTACCTGTCCTGCACTTAGTTGTCCTAGGCCTGCACAAGCAAGGACCGACCAGCCAAGTGGGGAGAATAACCTGAGCTGAGGCTATGTTCAGAGGTGAGCAGGGGGCTGGGCTGAGTCCTTTCGGCCTTGACCAGCAATGGGCCTGCCTCGCTCCTCCCAGATAGTGAGGCCGTCACATGAGCAGATCTGTTTGGGATTCTGAAAAAGGCCAGCAGAGCGCGCGATGATACCACAGGCCAACCTGTGGGAGGATGTATGGTCAGCATGGGCCTCCTCAGGGTTCCATCGCCCCACTGGCATGTCAGTGCCTCCTGCTGAGGATGGCATACTCACCTCTTCCCAGAGTTCCCTGTGATCTTGGATAAGGTATGGCCTCCCCGGCCCAGGTCATCTTCTCCCTCATCGACAACGAGACTGCGGCCAATCACATCCCACACCTTTGAAGGGAAACAATAACCTGTCTCCACTGTCCTTCAAGAGAGTCCCCCACATTTTCCTCATCTTACCTTCAGCTTTTCATCCTCTATCCGGAAGGTGGCTCGGCCACCATCATCAGCCTGGATGTTGCCCAGATCTCCCCGGTGCTGAAATGAGACCCATGGGGAAAAGAAAGTTGCATAGCCATGGCCGGTATCTTTTGCCTTCCTAGGATCTGATTCCTCACCCCACCTCTCCAAGCTTCTAATTTCCTCCTGCAGGTATCATCTGGAAGGAATCAAAGATCACCAGACACTCCCTTCCCTGGGAGTAAAAGCCTGGGCAGAAAGCCACCGTGCTGCAAAGAACCAGCATTCCCTGTCAGACTCAACCTCTTCCCCTACAAGCCTGTTGCCAAGCCTGGATTCCATCCCTAGTCAGCTAAGTTCCTGTCTCTAAGCCCAAATGTTCAGGAGTTCTGGGAACCCTGAGCCAGCCTCCACTCCCTGAGGCTTAAGATGACTGTGTTTGGCTTTTCTGAATATCACAGTGGCCAGCATTACTTTCTTGACTGTTGGAGGTTGGTCTGATGTGTGTTATTGGCCCTTATGATCTGGTTACATCTATCTTTGTTTTGTAAATCGGCCTAAGATGTATCTGATTGGTTAAGCAAAGTCTATATACCTGGGCAGGGCAGAATGGGGTAGGTGTGGCTAAGGTTCCCAGGCTTTGGGGGTTCAAGAGAGGATCATGGGAAAGAGACAGATGAGAAGAGAGGAGGATGCCATGATGAGTTAGTGTGGAGAAAAACCAAATGGGTGGGGAGAAAGAACTCCAATGATGTCATGAAAAGGCCCAGATGAAGAATAAAAGCAAGTATAAGATTATGGATGGAAGAGAGAATGGTTAAGGAGAATGGCATTGGATGGGGGGCTGGGAGATGGAAGGTGAGGATATTGAAACAGTGTAAGTGAAATATCTGCCCAGCCCAAGGTAAATAAGGCAATTATAAATCTAACAGGTGTCTGTATCTTATTTGTGATAGTGGGATAGAAAATACCACTGTGATAATCTTAGGGCAAATAATAATAAACATTATATAGCCAAACATCTTTTTTTCTTTTTCTTTTTTTCTTTCTTTCTTTTCTTTTCTTTTTTTTTTTTGGTTTTTTTTTTTTTTTTTTTTTGTTTTTTGTTTTTTTTTACATCACCTGATTCCCTAGCCTCTTTTTTTACATCACCTGATTCCCTAGCCTCAAGGAACAAGTGGGAAAACAAGTATGGGGCAGGAGGACCAGACAAAGAGATGACTTTGCGTACCTCTCCCTTGAGCGTAACCAAAATGTCATAAGGGCTGGGACAATGGCTCAATGGCTGTCATGCAAGTATCAGGGCCAGAGCTCAGATTCCCAGCACCCATGTGAAAGCTTAGCATGATGGCACATGCCCATAAAACCTAGTGGGGATACAGAGACAGAGGTTCTGGGAACTCCTACTAGTCAGCAAGTCTAGTGAAAAATAGCAAGCTTCAGTTTTAATGAAGAGACTCTGTCTCAAAAATAGTAAGAATAAAGTGGACAGCAATAAAGAAAGACAATCAAGCCAGATGAGGTAATCCCAGCACTCAGGAAGCAGAGGCAGGTGTATCTCCTTGAGTTTGAGGCCAGCCTGGTCTACAAAGCAAGTCTGGGACAGCCAAGGCTACACAGTCTTGAAAAAAAGAAGAAAAGAAAGATAAGCAAAGTCAACTTCTGGCCTCCATGTACATAGGGACAGGTGTGTGTGTGTGTGTGTGTGTGTGTGTGTGTGTGTGTGTCCAGAAAGACCATTTCTTTTCCAAGATCACAGGGAACTTTGGGAAGAGGTAAGTTATGCCACCTCCAGTAGGAGACAGTGACATGCAGTGAGGCACATGGAACCCAGGGGGAAGCCTAGAGGTGGCCCATGCTGACCATACATCCTTACACACACACACACACACACACACACACACACACACACACACACACTCCCCAAGGTAGACACTCTGCCAGCCATAGTGAGCACTGTCCATGCTCCCCACTTTTAAAGGCCTCCGATAAGGACAGAGGTCATTGTAGAACAGAGCAAGGACAAGTGATACTGTGGACCCATGTGGTGAGCCGCAGAAAACCTACATCTGTGCAATCATTCCCAACCTGATTTCATGAGCAGACCCAAATCCCTAGGCTGGGGTGAGCTGTCCCCACAGTCTGTTGAGCAAAAAAGAATGTCAGTGACTTCTCCAGTCATATTGGTGCAGGCTTTTAATCCCAGCACTAGGAGGCAGAGGCAGACAGATCTCTGTTAAATTCAAGGCGAGACCAGTCCATAGAGCAAGTTCCAGGACAGCCAGGGCTACACAGAGAAAGCATGTCTCAAAAAACAAAAACAAAAAACCCACCAATGATAACAAAAATGGAAATATGGCTTCAATTATATCTTGTCTAGAGGCAGAGCTGGCACAGCTGGCAATTTTTTTTTTTTTTTTTTTTTTTTTTGGCACATTGCCCTATGCTAAAGACTTTAATGGTATAGAGTCAAGGTGGGGAGATGACAAGAACCTCACCAAATGTTTTTGGGCTTGAAGAACAACCCAGGCAGTATGACTTGAAGGCATGACCTTGAAAGGGGGACGGGAAAGGCAGCTTTTTCATTCCCTCCCTAAGCAAACGGCAGGCAGAACTGATCAGAGGCCTTCAATGCCAGAAGGATGCTGGTCACAGCCTGTACTTTTGGCTCTTGGGGATCCAAGAAGAGTTTCACACAGGGCATGGCAAGACTCCTTTGTACATCAGAGGAGTCCCCGTAGTATAACAGAGAGGGCTAGAGGCAGTGGCAAGGGATGGAACCTGAGAGACTTAGCAGGCTTGGATGAGATTCCCCATGCTGACTTTAATTCCATCTGGGTGAAGCCAGGTGCTGACACCTAGAAAAGCTGCTGAATACTGTGCTGTCTTAGCTACTCCATTCTTGCTCATTTCTTTCTTCATCTTGTGGGGAGATGGCTCAAATGACTTAAAAAACCAAGTAATTTTAGAGTCTTACACAGGATACGTACATGCTCTACAAATAGGCTACACCTGTAACTTTTTGTTTTTCTCATTTAATTGTTTGTGTGTTTGTTTACTTATTGTCTGTGTCTATGCATGTACACATGACACATACAAGACCATATGGAAATCAGACCAACAAACAGGAGACAGTTTTCTCCATCATGTGGTTACTGGAATCAAACTCAAGTTGTCAGTCTTTACCCCCTGGTTTTTTTGGGGGGGAGGAAGGGGAATGTTTGTTTGTTTGTGCTTTTAGAGAACAGGGTCACATATAACCCTGTATAGCCCTGAATTTTCTATGTAACCAAGGCTGGCCTTGAACTCCCAATCTTCCTGTCTCTACCTCCAAAATGCTGGGATTACTGGTTTGTGTCACTATACCTGGAACAATCCTCTTCAGTTTCGTTTCCTTGGTCACTTCTGATCCACTGTCCTAGGTAGGGTCTAAGGATGAGGACACAAGTCCGGAGGCAATCTTTTGCCTTTTAAACATTTCTGTTTTGTTGTGACTTAAATGGCTTCTTCTGGTGGCTGTGCCATCCTGTCTCACCTGTTCACATGCAGAGCCCCTCATATCAGCCTTCAAAACCCAAGGAGGCAGAGAGCCTATGGAGGGCCCTCCCTGGATTTGCATTCTATGTGATTCACCCACTTTTGTGTGGACTGGACCAAGTATCATTTCTTGGATTAGATTGCAGCATGAATCTTTCTTCCATGTTGGATGGCTTCTCATCCTCTCACATGTCCTAAAGAGACACTAGCTGATGAGTGATGAGCTGCTCTATCGAGAGGCTCACATGACAAATGATTGATGTCTGGTCAGTAGCCGGGAAAGACCCAGGGCCTGCCAAGGAGCAACACTGCCAACTGCCAGTAGCCATGGGGATGCAGATCTTTACCACACTGAACTCTGAAACAACTGAGGCTCCTGGAAACTTTGAGCCAGAAGCACCCAGAGAAACTGGGAGATAGTAAATGCTTGTCATTTCATGCCTCAATATTAGTGGCATTAAACTCAAGACGACATCACTTAACATACTGAGCAGAGGCATTGTGCAATGGACCAGACAAAAGCAAAGGTCTACCCCACCCTCAGATCAGGGAAAGAGAACTTTGGCTATCAGGATGGAGCTGCTAAATGATGGCTTATGTTTATTAAGAAACACACAGGCAGCCGGGCATGGTGGCACACACCTCAAATCCCAGCACTTGGGAGGCAGAGTGTGAATCTCTGAGTTTGAGGCCAGCCTGGTCTACAAAGCAAGCCCAGGACAGCCAAGGCTACACAGAGAAACCCTGTCTTGAAAAACCAAAAAGAAAAAAAAAACACATAGGCAGACGGGCAATGGTAAACCATGCCTTTAATCCCAGCTCTTGGGAGGCAGAGGCAGGCTAATCTCTAAATCTGAGATTAGCTTAGTCTCCAGAGGGAGTTCTAGAATGGCTAGGGCTACATAAAATGTAGGGCTACACAGGCTACACCATGGAGCCTAGCTCTAAAGATTTATTTTTATTTTCTTTATGTGTATATGTCTATATATGTGTATATACCACATTGTGTATGGGTGCCTGTGGAAGCCAAAAGAGGGTGTTGGAACCCCTGCAGCAGGAATTACAGGCAATTGTGAGCCACCCAACATGGATGCTGGGAACAAAATTCAGGTTCTCCGAAAAAAACAAAAGGCAACCTTAACCACTGAGCCACCTCTCCAGCCCTACAATTCTAGAATATTTTCATACTCTTAACTAGTTAGGCACTCCTAATTAAAAATAATCTAAACTCTTATCAGGGTCCCAGAGTTTGGAACACCTAGATGTGGAACCTGCAGATAGGGATGCCCAGCTTGTACCACAGCTCCACAGGATTGGGACACCCAGCTTGTACCATAGCTCCACTGGATTGGGACACCCAGCTTGTACCATGGCTCCACTGACTTTGTGCCAAGAAGCTGTGGGCTGGCATCAAGATAGAAAGCAAGGCACAGTGACTCACGCCTGTCATCTCACACTTGACAGGTAGAGGAAGAGCAAACCTTCAAGGTCATCCTTGGTTAATTGATGACTTTGAGGCCAGCCTGGACTACTTGAGACACTATCTCAAAGAAATAAACAAAATAATAGAAAATAAAAACAAACTCTTCCAGTCCTGAGAAGATCTAAGAAAGAACTACGATTTTGTTGTTTTTGTTCTTTTTTCCAACTTCCAGAGCCAGAACTCACCTTAGGGCTTATCTCCAAGTACAGGAAGGGGATGCATTCCCCTGAGAAAGGAGGTGCTAAGAGATGTGCAACAGGGCACGAAGGAACACAAAATCTCTGAGCAAGAAAGCAATGTTTTTGTGATGGCTAATTTTAATTACCAATTTGATTGGATTGACAAACACCTAGGAAATTTGTTTTTGTTTTTTGTTTTGTTTTGGGGGGGGTTGTTTTTTGTGTTTTGCTTTTGTTTTTGTTTTGTTTTGTTTGAGACAGGGTTTCTCTGTGTAGCCTTAGCTGTCCTGGACTAACTTTGTAAACCAGGCTGGTCTCAAACTCACAGTGATCCACCTGCCTCTGCCTCTCAAGTGCTGGGATTACAGGTGTGTGCCACTGTGCCTGGCTCACCTCAGAAATTTGTAAAGCACACTTCTGGATCTGTAAACCAGGATTGCTTTGATGTAATCAATGGATTAATCCCTTGATGGATTCATGATGTGTTGACATTACTGGTGAAGGGCAGGAGCTGGAGCTTAAGAGGGAGGAACCAGATTGCTGGGAAAATGTCCTTGCCTGTCCTTTTCCTGTGTCCCTTTTCTCTAAAGGTTTTCTGCTTACCATGCTGTGAACTGTCCTCTACCATGACCTTCCTGCTCAATCAAACAATTAAATAATGGACAGTACAGATGTGCACACTTAAAACAAAGGACACTAATGTGGCAAGGAACTCCCTGGAGACAGGAGAATTCTATGGTGGATACTGTAACCCAGTGTGGCTGGAAATGCAGCTCAATAGCAGCAGCAGAACATGTGGCTAGCATGAGAGTGGCCTCAGGTTCCATGCCTAGCACTACAGGAAAGGAAAGGGCTGAGGAAGAGGGGACAGAGGGGCAGGGAAGGAAAAAGAAAAAGGAAAAGCCCAAGGGTTCCTGCCGAGAGTATCTTTCAATACAGCCATGGAATTCCCTTACTAGACTGTGAGCTTCCTCGGGGCAGACACTGGGGGTACAGAATGGTACCCCTGGGGCCTTGATCATAACAAGTATGGAGCAAAGTTCCTAAGTTAATCAGCATCAGGTGAGAGGGAAAACCCACACACAAAGCAATCACAGTGCAAGACCCAAGAATGGCCTGCCTACCTCTGAGTCCCTGGGTTCTCTCCATGCCCAAACCCTGCCCAAACCTACACTTACCCGGTCAGTGTCCTGAGGGCCCCCATGAGATGTTCCATCAGGATTATAATGGTCCCCACAGCTAAGGATGAAAAGTAGCATATGGGTATCCAAATAATCATGTCTAGGCCCTCTTCTCTGACTACCTTTGTTCATTCATTCATTCATTCATTCATTCAATAAAAAGATCTATTGTGTGCCAGGATTTGAGCAAAAAAACAAAACAAAACAACAACAACAACAAAAAAAAAAAAACAGAAACTAGCACATGAATTATGAATTATGTCTTCCATGAGTTTCTACTTGAGGAGACACAGAGGAGTAAACAACCAATCAGATCACAGAAGACACAACTAGACACTGGGCCCCTTCCTTCCCTGTGTCCAGGAGTCACCTCAGATCTTGATTCATATCCTCTGAGGCCTTTCATATGCTGTGTAACCTCTTTAGCCTCAGTTTCCTAATCTGTACACTGGGCCTGTGTATACATGCCCCCACCAGAGTACTTGTGAGGACAGAAAGTGAAAGTGTGTAGCTAAAGGCGCTACAGGGATGTTATAGCTGACTTACCTGTAGCAGTCTTTTGTGAGGTCTCCATACTGATGGACATGGAATCCGTGCAGCCCAGACTCCAGGCCATCGATGGTTCCCTCGATCAGGCAGCGCTCAGGTGTCAGCTGTAGGAAGCGGACCACGCCTTGTATGTTTCCTTGGCCCTCCAGGATGGCCACTGCTGCTCCCAGATTCTCTGCAAGGTAGGAAATGCTCACTGTCCTTCCATCTCACCAAGCCCCGAGTGAACCAGCCTGACCACTGTGAGATTAAGATCCATCTGGTTACAAGGTTTTCTGTCAAACTTGGGTTTGACCACGTCTTGACCTAGTTTCTGGAATCTGATGTGTTTTACACTCTATACCCTGACCTCCACCCTTGATAAGATAGGACATTCTGCCAAAGAATTTTGAGATGTTCTGCCAAGTTATCAAAAACTCTTGGAAACCCCCAAGCCTTGTAGTTTTTTTTTTTAAGGCTATATAAGCCCTACTTTTTCCTAAGTCCAATGCTATTTTCTCAAACACTACTATTTTCTGTTAGCCCTGTCTAACAGAAAATAAAGCTTGCTTAATTTAACTAAAGCAATTTGGGTAGCGGTCTTTTTTTTTTAAATAAGTTTTTTTTTCTCCTTCTTGTTTTGTTTTAAGATTTATTTATTTACTTATTATTTATATAGCATTCTGCCTGAATTTTGTGCCTACAGACCAGAAGAGAGCACCAGATCTCATTATAGATGGTCGTGAGCCACCATGTGGTTGCTGGGAATTGAATTCAGGACCTTTGGAAGAGCAGCCAGTGCTCTTAACCGCTGAGCCATCTCTCCAGGCCCCTGGGTAGCAGTCTTAACTCTCCTCTGGGTGGGATAACCCCCTGTCCTTTCAGTGGCTCGGGGATGGCATATAACCTTCCTAACTCCCCAAGGTCAATTCAGCCCAGTCGGAGACTCCTACAGATAGATGCACATCACTTCTTGCTCCAGCCCTACAACCCCAGAGGCCAAGGCCAAGACTGCAAGCCGTCACTCACGTAATTGGCTGCTGCCCATGCCCTTGAGCACAGCCTGCCGCCCTGTGCTTTCCAGAAGCGCTTGCACCTCCTGGCTGGGCAGGGTGGTCTGCACCAAAACCATCTGGTTCTCCAGCTGCACCTCCACACTCTGGACACCTGGCAGAGACAAGTGGGGAGGGTCAGCAAAGGGTTGGCGTCAGCTGTTGGGAGCACAGCATTTCTCCCATCCCCGTTTTTTACAAAGTTTCCTATGGCCAGAGCTAAAGCTGGAAGCTTCCTTCCAGTAGTAAGAACTTGGGTGTGATGTTGTGTGTGTGTGTGTGTGTGTGTGTGTGTGTGTGTGTGTGTGTGTAAGGAATGGAACTCAAGGCCTCTCGGACTCTCACATACTAGGCAAGTACATCTATTTGTTTGTTTGTTTGTTTGTTTGTTTGTTTGTTTGTTTGTTTTGAGACAGGGTTTCTCTGAGTAGCAGCCAGAGAAAAAGGTATGCACCACCACACCTGGCTTATTCCAGCCCTTTTTTTGAATTCTTAATACCTGTCAGATACTATCTTGCTTTCTGTTTTATTGAGACAGGGTCTCACTCTGTAGCCCAAGCTGGTCTGAAACTCAATATTTAACCCAGGTTGGCTTTGCACTTGAGGTGATTCCTCTGTCTCAGCTTTCTAAAATCTAGGATATACCACCACACCCGGCTTATAACTTTTGAAACATAGAAAATTCTTCTTAAAACTTTTTTATAAAGCTGGGAGTAGTGACACACACCTTTAATCCCAGCACTAGGGAGACAAAGGAAGGCAGTGAGTTCAAGGCCAGCCTGGTTTAGAAATCAAGTCCAGGACAGCCAAGGCTACACAGAGAAGTCCTGTCTCAAAAAGCCAGTGAAGTACGAACACCTGCTGCTCCATGAAAGCCAGACACAAACAGCTATATATACTACATGATACCATTTGTATAAAATGTCCAAAACAGGCAAATCTATAGACAAGAAATAGATTAGAGGACAGAGTAGAGGAATAGGAAGGTGATAAGAGGATACATGATTACAAGGTAATGAATATATATACAACCACAGAGGTGATGGCTGCCCAGCTCAGTGAGTGAATTAACTCAACTGTATACTTCAAATGGGTGAATTTTATAGCATGTGAATTTTAGCTCAACAAAGCTGTTACTCGTGTTAAGAAGAGAAGGACCATGGCTCCTCATCCTGAGAGCTGACACTGAGCACGTACCATGGACTAAGCTTTCTTCCTTATTTGAAATTTATTGACTATGTTGTATAAGTGCTTTGCCCACATATATGTATATGCGCCATTTGCATGCAGTGTCTGCAGTGGCCCTAAGGGGACGCTGGATTCCTTGGAAGTAGAGCTGCAGGCCACTGTGAGCTGCCATGTGCTAGGAACTGAAGCCAGGTCTTCTGCAGGAGCAGCCAGTGTTCTTTACCACTGAGCCATATCTCCAGCCCATGAAGCCCTCATTGGTGTGTTTTACCTGCATTGTTCCATTTCAGATTCACAGTATCCCTGGGAATTTACCTGTTTTACAAGGATATCAAGGCACAGAACAACGAAGCAATATATTGAAAGTAGGTAGGTTGCGAAACTAGAACTCAGTCCAGGCAGCCTAGCGACAGAGCAAAAACAATTAACCCAAACCTTTTTTCTACTCATTGTAAAAGAGCCCCTAACCCAAGCTTCCTGGGAATCCCCCAAAAAGTAGACACACAGTGTCTACTGCAACCCCCACATTCACTGAGCAAACATTCTACACTGATCACAATTCTTTGTTTCCCTCACCAGGCTGTTAACCCAACGAGGACCATGTTTTCTGGTCTGAGTAAGTGAAAGCAACTTGGCTTTCATAGCTGGGCAGGAGAGTTTGTTTACAGAATACACTGAGGGAGAGAGTTGCCCAAGGCCATGAGAGAGAGAGAGCTTTACTCTCCTCCCAGAGGTAATGGCAAGAGCTCAACCCTGAAGCCCTTCACATTTGCCCTACAGTAACTGTGGCCTCTCTTTCCTCTTCACTGAGCCCTCACCAAAGGCTGGCCTGGCCATACTCCAAGATCCACCTGCCAAACAGAACTGCTGCTCTGCTGGAAGCCCCACCCACTTCTGGTTCAGACTGAGGTGGGGTATTCAAAAGGCAGTAATCCCAAGGAGTGCTCTGCTCACATCAGGCGCCCAGAACCAGCTCCTCCTAGGAGAGCGTGAGTCTGGGACTCCACCCCATGCTCAGACCAGACCATCAGGAAACCTTATCTGCTGTGTGTGCAAAACATACTGGGGCCTTAGTACTTATCCTGGACACCTCACTTCTTAGCCTGCTCAAGAACCCTATCTATGGACTCCCTGTTTTCTTTGACTCTTTAGTTCAGTGGTTTTCAACCGTCCTAAACGCTGAGACGCTTTAATAGTTCTTCATGTTGTGGTGACCACCCCCCAACGATACAGTTATCTTTGTTGCCACTCCATAAATGTAATTTTGCTACTGTTATGGATCCTAATGTAAATATCTATGTTTTACTGTGGTCTTAGGCAAACCACAAAGGAGTTGAGAACCGAAGGTTAAGAACTGCTGCTTTAGCAGCTTTCCAGAAAAAAGCCAAGGTGATTTTCTTTGATGTGTAATATGCGTGTGTGTGTGTGTGTGTGTGTGTGTGTGTGCGCACACACACACACGCACGCGCGCATGGATGCTACCAAAGGTGGGGGTATGTACTTGTGCAGGTGGGTGTGGAGGCCAGGTGCCTTCCTTGATAGAGCTCTACCTTTTATATTGAGACAGGTCTGTCACTGGAAGCCAGAACTCACTGATTTGGCCAGTCTAGCTATCCAGTTTGCCCAGGGATCCCAGCGTCTATCTTCTCAGTGCTAGGACTACAGGGGGGCTGCACATCTGGGCGTTTATACAGGTGCCAGGAATCTGCACTCACACTGACACCGCTGTCACTCTTACCATCTCAGCCATCTCCCTAGCCCTGTGCAGACACATGGTGCACAGACACATACAAGCAAAACCCATACATAGAAAATAAAACAAATTTTAAAAATAAAAATAAACCTTAAAAAAAATCTGTAATCCCAGCACTCGGGGAAGCAGAGGCAGGTGGATCTCTGTGAATTTGAGGCCAGCCTGGTCTACAAAGTGAGTCCAGGACAGCCAAAGCTACACAGAGAAACCCTGACTCAAAAAAGGAAAAATCTGCTACAAGCCAGCCAGATGGCTCAGCAGGTAAACTGTTCTTGACACAAGACTTGACAGCTGGAAGCAGAGAACCACTGTGACCTCCTCTCTGACCTCCTCATGTACAACCATCCTCTCACAAACTAATAATAAATTTAAAAAAATCAGTTCCAGGCCCAGTGTGGTAGTGCATGACTTAGATGTCATCTCAGCACCCAGGAGTTAAAGGCAGGCGGATCTCTGTGAACTGGAGGCCAGCCTGGTCTACAGAGTGAGTTCCAGGTCAGCTAGGGCTATGTAGAGAGCCCTTGTCTCAAAAAAAACTTCCCCCAATTTCCCCCTGAACACCACCTCTGCCTGTAAGCCTTTTTCCTCTTACAATTCCCCTGAGACTGAATGGGCTCTCACTACCCGCATCAACTAATTCATCTTCATGACAACACTAGGCTATGAACACCATACAAACAGGGCAGAAACAGAAGCATAGGAAGTAAGCACGAAGTCATTGTGCTAGTACGTGGCAAAGAGGACATCTGAATGCAAACAGACCTGACGCCAGAGTGCATCTGTCTCATGACTATACAAACTGCCCCCTCACCAAGTGTCCTGGCTTCAGGCCCTTCTCATCTCCTTCCTTCCCTTCCCACAATGGCTTCCCAATGACGTGTTCTGTGAGCGCTCCTTCGGCAAGGCTTGTTTGGCCTTCGCCTGAGGGCAGGGGTAAACTTATTGTCTTCAGAAGCCTCCAATGTCTAATTGACACTTGCTAAAAGGTTGGATGAACAGTTAACAGAATGAAAAAAAAGCTAGTTTCCAGTGTCAGGAAGGTGACTCTGCCTTTCATGTCTTTCCACTTGCGCCAGATCACCCTCAGACCTCCTGGCTTAAGCTCACTGAATTTGGGCCAGGGATGCTGTTTGCTTTCTCGGAACTGTGCTGTTTCCCAAGCACGACCTCAGGTGTCCCCCAGAACGCCCTCGGTAGGAGGTGCTATATACTCTAGCTATCTCTGTGAGGCTCAGCAGCCGGACAGAAGGTGCTAGTTGAGAGCTCGTGCAAGGCAAGCTTGAGGCCTGCACTCTAGGCTCTGCCTCTGGGTCTCTGAGACTCAGAGATGTTTCCTTCCATTTTTTTTTTTTTTCCTGCATCTGTGCAATACGGAATACGGTTAAACACAACCCCTGGGCTGATCCCAGAAAGATTTCTTCTCCTTTTACCTGCCACCCCTTGCAGGGTCTTGTGCACGGCGTCCACACAGCTCTGACAGGTCATCTGCACTGTAAACTCCAGCTATAAGAGCAGCAGGACCGGGGTTCGTGTCAGACATGATCTTGATTCACCTTCCCTATGATGACTCTGAGCACACGTCGCACATGGCCTCTGTTCAAATCCCTTCTGAACCCTCCCACACCACCAACGTGAGGGGCACGGCTACCCCAACTCCGTAATTTCACCTCCTCAGGAGCCTGCTCTTTCCTGGCTTCCCAAAATAACGATCACCCCCAAGGGCTGAAGCCATGTGAGGCCCCGAGACACAAAGCCTTCACTCACCGCGCACACGGTCCTACCGTCCCCCGATTTCGAAGCCATCCTAAATGTAGTCAGCCGCCGGCGCCACACCACCACAGCTAGTTAGGGTCCAAGAACTAACAGCCTCCGGAGACACCCTTTGCTCCACCTCCTCGGCGCGTGCGCGTGCTCGGCGCAGGCCTGCGGGTTACCCACCAGCTGCTACCGGCTGCGCAGGCGCATTGATGGCATCGGCGCTGATTTCCTTAGTAACCATTTGGCGTACCCTACTGGCTCGGCGGGCTCCGTCTGCGTAAAGATGGAGCCTTGGCGCCGGGCGCCCGACCTCAGGCCGTTTTACCACCAGCTGCTGAGTCCGCTGTCGCTCTTTCCCCGCAAGGAGACGCCTCCAGAGCCTCCGAAGCCTCTCTCGCAAGAGCACTCGGTTTTGCAATCCATCCCGCTCGCGAAGCTGAAAGTGGGGCAGCTATGCCGCCAGGTGTCCAAGAGGCTAGCAGGCAGCGGGCGGGCGGCGCGGGTGACTCCCGAGGACCGACTCCGTCTCACCGAGGTTATCCTAGAGGAGCTGAAGTGCAGCTGGCAGGAACCTCCGACAGAACCCATTCTGAACTACGAGAACAATCTGAAGCTGCGGAAGCGGCTGGAGTCCTACGTGCTGATCTGTAGTGAGCAGCTCTTCGTACGCTACCTGCACCTGCTGGTGACCCTGCCGCCCTCCAGAAAGGTCTTCACTGAACCGGCCACCCTCAGCCGGTTGGCAGCCAGCCTTGCCAGGGATTGCACGGTCTTCCTCACCAGTCCCGATGTCTACCGCTGCCTGCTGGCTGATTTTCAAATCTTACGGAATTTAGAGCAGACCCAGGATGGCTTATCCAAGCTGCGGCCCCCTGCCTGTCCCCCTGGGACTTTCAAGCTCTGTCCAATCACCTGGCCTCACAGCACCGGCTTAGACCAAGTGCCATGCTCTAGCCTCAACCTGAACTACCTTATCCAACTTAGCCGCCCATATGAGTTCACCAGTGAGCCCGAACCTGATCCAGTGAAGGAGTTGAAATCCATCCCCCTGCTGAAAGGGAGGAAGCGGCTCCTCTGGGTGCTCTCCATGAAAAAGGAAAAAGAAAGTGAAGTGAGATCCTCACAGATAGCAGCACTGCCTGGCCATTCTCCTCCCAGCAGTAAGGTCGCCCTGTTCCCCAGTTCACCAGTCTTGTCCCGGCTCCAAAGGGGTCAATCCATGCCCTGTCTTCGTGAGGGGTGGAGACTGGCAGATGAGTTGGGCCTTCCTCCGCTCTCCCCTCGTCCCCAAACCCCGTTGATCTTGACTCCAGAGATTACACCGCTGCTGTTTGGGGACGTAGTGGCTGAGGATCTGAAGCAGATGGTAAAGACCATGACGATGGAGATGACTCACTACTCCCCACTGGACAAGGGCCTGCCTCCTCTCCTTGGGGTCCTTACCCGGCGCCTAACTGCCCAGCACCACATAGAGGACCTGCAGCAAATGCTGAAGAGCCTACAGGCTGAAGAAGCCTCTGGCCAGTGGGATCTCCACCCCGAAATAATCACTCCACTTTACCCACAGCCAGTGACTATTACTTTGAAGCTACAAAACCAGCTCGTGTTCCAGGTCACTACTCTGCAACTCTCTGACAGGAACTATTCTGACTCTTTCCATGTTGAGGAGGCTGGGGTCCTATACAACCATCTGAATGGGGAACTGGATAGCAAAGCCATCGAACAAATGGATGCTGACCGTCTTGTTGGTAATAAAACCAAAGAGGTATACAAGGAACTGATGAGCCGAGTCTCTACCAGCCATTTCTCTTTTGAGGAAGGACCCCAGATTGAGCCTTCAGCAGATAAAGATTGGTCCTCCCTCCTGTCCTCAGTTTTGATATGTGAAGGTAAAAAGAACTCCCTCATTAATCACTATCTGGTTGGACTTAACACCAAGAAAACAAGCAGTCAGCAGTTGCGCCCTGAGAAGGAGGCTTCTGTCACATTACCTCCGAGGGGCAAAGGCAGGGACAACCAGTCAGGTAAGGGTGTATGGTCGAACTGGTGGAAAACCGCTGTGTCCTCGGATGACTACTTCAAGTTCCTCCACACTCAGGAGACAGATTTCCTCCATGTCATCTTCCGAATGTACGAAGAAGATGTTCCTGTGGAGGTACCACCCCCTGCCAAAGAGACCCTGAGGATTCGGCACCCGCCTCCTCTGCAGGAAGATGAAGAGCCAGAGTTTGTGCCAGGAGAGTGGAACTGGAACCCGTTGACAGAAGACAGCATGGGGCCTGGGAAAGCCCGCATCCTAAACTTGCAGCAGCGTCTAGAAAGACTGTGGATCGTGTTGGAAGTCCCTGTCCAGAGCCAGCTGGACATGGTCATTAAGTACAGCTCCAGCGCGCGCCTGCGTCAGCTTCCAACCTTAATCAGGGCCTGGGAGCGGGCCCTGAAACCCATTCAGACGCGGGAGTTGTTGCTAGGGAGACTAGAGTGGTTTGAGCGACAAGCCTCCGACCCAAACCGCTTCTTCCAAAAGCCCGATTTGCTGCTGAATCGACTCCTGGAGGAGAATGTGATCCGTAGCCAACTCCAAAGGAAGCTCAGTCTGATAGAACCGCCTTTGACTTCCTTCCTGGAAAAGATAGAGTCAATCTTTGGGGAGCCAGTGACCTTCAAGGGGCGTCGCTATCTGGAGAAGATGAAGCAGGACAAAGTGGAGATACTGTATTGGCTCCAGCAGCAGCGACGGGTTCGAAATCTGATCCGGGCCCAGAAAGCCTTGGCCCAGAAAGCCTTGCACCAATCCACGAGGATCAGCAGCCGAGCTTTGATAGCTCCTAAGAATACTCCTATTGCCCGCTAAGGACACCAAGTGTTCTTAAATCCCTTCCTCACCCCCCAAATGCTCACATAGATCTCTCAATGGCTTTGGAAGAAGTACGGATATCTTTATAAGAGAGTGAGATTCTTTCTCTTGACATTCTAAATAAAAGCATCTCCAAACCTGGTATTCCCACGTATGTTAATAGTGCTGCACAACACAACCAAAATCCCCTACGAGGTGGTCCCATGGAGTCCATTCTCACAGAGGTCAGATAGAGCAAGTCATGACCTTTAGAACAGTTCAGTTTAATGGTCCTATCTGGCTATGTCAAGTAGGCTGCTGCAAGCTCCAAGTCACTCTTGTCTAGGCTCAATGGCACAACACCTAAACAGATGTGTGTGAATCCTGTCTGTATGACTTAGGGCAAGTCACCTAATTTCTCTGTACTTGTCAAATAAGGAGCTGGGTCCATGTCGTTCCTTCCAGTTCTTACACACTGCTGGCAGGGCTGAAGAACTGTTAGATTTTTGCCTGTTAATAAAAACACTGTAGGCTGGAGAGATGACTCAGCAGTTAAGAGCACTGTCTGCTCTTCCAGAGGTCTGGGGTTCAATTCCCAGCACCCACATGCCAGCTCAGAACCATCTATACTGGGATCTGATGCCCTCTTCCTTTTTTTTTTTTTTTTAAGACTTATTTATTTATTATGTATACAGTGTTCTGCCTGCATGTGTGCCTGCACAACAGAGGCAGGCACTGAGGAGGCAGAGGCAAGCAGATCTCTGTGTTTGAGGCCAGCCTGGTCTACAAAGAGAGTTTCAGGATGGCCAAGAGCTAACACAGAGAAACCTTGTCTCAAAAACCCAAACCAAAACAAACAAACAAACAAAAAGCTGTGTTTTTTTTTTTTAAACAACCAAAATTCTCACTACAGCTGACTACTGTGGGAAAATATTTTTTAATGTAAGGAAGAGGACAATAAGGGTGAATGACATTTTAATTAAGGTGGTCTTACTTAACAAAGCTGGCTTCCAACTCACAGAGGTCCACCTGTCTCTGCCTCCTAAGTACTGGAATGAAAGGTTTGCATCACCCATGCTCAACCTAAAGGTAATTTTTTTAATTTTAATTTTTAAACCTTTACTGTCTAGGAGGTGACAAATATCTCTCTTGTCAGCCAGATGTGGTGACATACACCTTTGTGTGTGTGTGTGTGTGTGTGTGTGTGTTTGTGCAAGGTGTGTTGTGGGTGTATGTGGAGACTGGAGGTCAATTTTAAGTGTAACTGTTTAGGAGTCCTCCACTTTGTTTTGTTTTGTTTTGTTTTGGACAGGGTCTTTCATTGGCTAGGCTCAGGCTGCTTTCCACCTACCTCTATCTCCCCAGCCCATGCCCAGCCTTCTAGACAACTTCTGGGGATCAAGCTCATATTTACATGGCAGCACTTTATCAACTGAGCTATTCACCAGCCCTGAATTTTTATATTTCATGTGTTTAAAAGTTTTCCATTTCTGTAAAATATCAATGTCTTTTGTCCTCTCCCATTTTTTGACAGTGTCTCACTATGTATCCCTGACTGGCCAGCTAACCTCTGTCTGCCTCCTAGGTACTAGGATCAAAAGTGCATGCTCTCTAGAACACCCAGCTTCCTACATCTTGTTGTTGTTAAGGATGTCATAATGAAACCTTTTAGTGTGTGTACTTTTATTTTATTTTTGAGATTATAATATAGTTACACTTTTCCCTTTCCTCCCTTCAAACCCTTCATATGTCATTTATTGCATTCTTTCAAATTCAAAGCATGTTTTCACTATTATTACATGCATATATACATATATATTCCTATATGTAATCTCCTTAGTCTGCAGCTAATCAATAAATCTTTTCATTATGGTCTTTTCCCAGTGGTCACAAACTCCCTACCATCTTTTCCAAAAAGAAACCCAGAAGATTTTTCTAAAAGAATAAATCTATGTTGGTCTCTATTCATTCTAGTTTATTCTGTTTTGTGGCATGTTTATTCTTATTCAAGGTTTTGAGTTCTTTAACCTTTAACAAATAAAGTTATTTTCTGTACATAGGTACCTTTGATGTATGTATGTACATGAGTGATGCCAGAAAGGGTCACTGAATGACCTGGAACTGGTTGTGAACTGCCACGTGGGTGCTAGAAACTGAACTCAGGTCCTTCTGCAACAGTAATCAGTGCTCTCAACCACCAAGCCAATCTCTCCAGCCCCCAACATTTTTACTTTTTCCCTCAGTTCATCAGAATTCTTAATATATTTAGGATCTACTGCTGCTGATTTGGTTTGTATGTTTGGTGGATCTAATAATATAAATCCGTGTTCACCCATGATTTGCCAATTGCAACATGCTATTCACAACTGATTCTTGGGTAAATCCAGCTTTCCATTAGAGCAGAGAATCCATGACTTTCTGTTTTTGAGACAGTCGCTGCCTGTAGCTCAGGCTGGGCTTGAACTTGCTAGATAGCCAAGGATGGCTCAGACTACCTCTGCTTCTTCCACCTCTCCACTACATGCTTTTTCTGATACAGGCTCATGTGTAGTCTACTCATGTGTAGTCCAGGCTGTCCTGGAACTCCTTATGTAGCTCATGATAACCTTGATCTCACAAAGATCCCCTTTTTGGGATTAAAATTGTGTGTCACAAGTTGGGCAAGGTGGAACAGCCCTTTAAATCCCAGCACTGGGGAGGCAGAGGCAGGTAGATCTACAAACTGAGTCCAGTATAACCAGGGTTACACAGAGAAACCCTGTCTCGAGGAGGGCCGTGGAGGGTGGGGAGCATGTGCCACCTCTCTTCAAACTTCTGATCTTTTTTCTCTCTCTCAGGTGAAAGCATGAACACAGTCCCCCACTACCACAAATCATGCAGTCGAGTTTCCCACAGCTGGGGAAACTGCAGGGGTCAGCACATTCAGAGTGAAAGCTTTTACTCTTAATCTCCCTGCCTCCAAGGAGCTGCGGGGCTCCTTAAACCGGAAGGTGCAGGATCCAACCTCAACAGTGTCACCTTGTGTCTGTGAGGAGTCATAACAGCAGCAGACTCCCAGACTCCAGCTGCTCCACCTGAAGCAGAAAAATCCAACTAAGTGAAAGACTATGGATTATGGGAAACTTAGGTGTGGAAAGGAAGGGAAGATCCTTGAAATAAAGATATACTAGCCAGCGGTCACTTAACTGAAAAATGTTAAGTGACATAAGGGGAGCACAGAAAGGCAAATCCTTGATGATCTCACTTGCTTGATGTAAAGCAACTGAACTCACTGAAGCTGAGAGTAGAGTGACATCTACCAGGAGCAAGGAGAGGGACAGTGGGAAGATGAAGATCAAAGGTTATGAAGCCTTAAGATTTATATGAAGGCTAGAGTTCTAGTTTTTTTTTAGGATGTTATGAAGGTTAAGCTTCTAGAATTTTCTTCCTTTGAGATCTATTACAGCTAATAAGTGTTGTACATTTCCACAGACCAAAGAATAAATCTCAAATGTTCTCATCCCCAAAACATCAAACATTTAAGTTGACTTGATGTATGGGTTAATAGCTTGATTTAATCATTCTACGTTATATCCAAAAATCATAAATTCACTTTGTACTTTATAAGATATATAGCTACAGTTTGTTTTTTTCATTTTTCTTTTGTGTATCTGTGTTCGGTTCATGTGTGCACACACATATGGCTAAAATTCCTTTTCTGGGGGTGATGCAAGCAATGTCTATCTCCTCCTTCTAGAGGCCCAACAGCAAGTCCAGATATTGGTCCTTCAGAGCTCACCCTGCACAATCAGAGGTGGTTTATTAGGCTTGCTTCAGATGGGTGACAGGTTACAGTTAGGGGCACTGTGAAGCAGCTACACTGAAAGGTCTGAGACACCCTCATGCCTGTGTAAATAGAGCTCTGTCGCTAGTCCCTCCTTGATGATAGCCTCTAGGTCAGGGGTTCTCAACCTTCCTAAAGCTGTGACCCTTTAAAACAGTTCATGTTGTGGTGACCCCAAACCATAAAATTATTTTTGTTACTACTTTATAACTGTAATTTTGCTACTGTTATGGGTCATAATGTAAAGATCGGATATGCAGGATATCTGATAATGCAAACCCTGTGAAAGGGTCTTTTGACCCCCAAATGAGTTTCAACTATTGTCTTAGCCCCTCCCAGAGACCATGAGTCCATGCACAATTAGGGTAGACTTGCATACAACTCGTTGGAAGGGTGGCTGGATACTCAGGTAAAGGTCCCATACCCTTCTCCCTTCTTCCAAGATGGACAGTTAACAGTCAGCAAGCCCCACTGTGCTGATCTTTAGAGCAGACCCAGAAGAGCCCTTGAAGATAATGGCAGTCTGGCTCAGAGGATAGTCCTGTACAAGATCATGTTTGGGCAGACCTGAAGAAACCCTTGGGTGTTGTCCACCCTCGTGTGTGTGTGTGCGTGCGCGCACATATGGAAGCCAGAGGACAGCCTAGATGTCATCATCAGGAAAGCCATCTAACTGCTATGAAACAGGTTTTCTCACTGGCCTTGAGCTCGTTAATTTGGCTACTTTGGCTGATGGTGAGTGGCCCATGAGCCCCATGGATCCTCTTGCTAGCTTTTTTTTTTTTTAATGTGGATGCTGGGGGTTGAACTTAAATCATCAAGCTTGCAAGGCAAGTACTTTACCAACCCTTGGCAGTGCACGGCTTTGATCCTAGCACTAGGGAGGTGGAGGCAGGTGCCTCTGTCTGAAGCCAGCCTGGTCTACACAGCAAATTCCTAGACAGCCAGAGCTACATAGTGAGGCCCTGTGCTGAAAACAAACAAACAAACAAACCAACAGAACTGTCTCAAAGACTTTTTAAAAATTCCTTCAGATATATTTTGCACACTCCACACCACGTACGCAAAAATTTCTGTGGCAGGGTTTATTTTTAACAGCTTTAACTTCAAGGAGTCAGACAAGATGCTTCTGTCAACAGCTGAGGATAATTCCTGGCCTCCCGGCTCCAGTGGATTTTTGTATCCAAGCAGTTCAAGGAAATGTCCTTTTTAGTAATAAAAGCCCTCCTTTCCGATTCCTCTCCAAGTGTGCCTGAACTCACACAGCGTGCACCTCGTGTTAAGGTCCTTTTGTTTATTCCCGCGTACATGTTTACACTTTGTACACCCCACCCCGCACCCCCGTTTTCAGGCGGCACCCTGGAACACAGAGCCTAAATGACGTAAGGTAAGCCTCCCGCCCTCTGCACACACTGTTTTGATGATTACTTGTATGAATGTCTTTAAGCCCCACAACAACCAAACCCATGAGGGAAAAGGGCGGACTCCAACTCAAGTTCTGTATGTATCCAAGAACGACCTTGAACTACTGCACTTCCCATCTCTTCCTCCTGATTGCACCATTCTAGGCTTATTCCATGCTGGGGATGAATCACAGGGGCAAGCTGCACCATTCTAGGCTTATTCCGTGCTGGGGATGAATCACAGGGGCAAGCACTTTATCCACTCAGCTACATCCTCGGGTCCCACAACCCGTAACATTGCTGACCATCTCAAAGGAGAGATCATGCCACGAAGCCAGATTCTGGAACCAATTGCTTAGGTTCAAGTTCAAAGCTATCTGTAAGCTTCTCTTTCCCTACCTGTGAAACACCGGACAGCGCTTACTTCTCAGGTCTGCCAAGATTAAAGGGATCCGGCATGTCCTGCGTAAGGCAGAATAACAGTGGAGTAGGTGGCAGGTTTCATTTATCCAGTTTTGTTCTCAGGCTAGTGTCCTCTCCCCTACATCCCACCACCACGTGCTCCACGTGCCTTCCGTAAATAAGCGAGCGCGCAGGCGCCTGGAGTCGGTGTTCATTGGCCGTCCCGGCGCTGCCCAGGGCCGTGGGGGAGAGACCCTGTGGCCTCTGGCCGCAGGCTCCGCCCGGGGTCGGTTGATGCGCGAGTTTGTGGGTCGGTGAGTCGGGGCGATCAGCTTCGCCATCGCCATGGTGTCCCTGCTGTGGCTGCTGGCGCTGCTCCCGGCCGCGGCCCCGGTCCCGGTCCCCGCCGAGCCCTGGGCCGACAACGAACAGGCCTGGAACCTCTCGTTCCCGGAGCTGCTGGCGCCCGCCCGCTTCGCGCTGGACATGTACAATTACGGCCGCAGTGCGGGGTCGAAGGCCGCGCTGGGGGCCGTACGCGGGCGCGTCCGCCAGGTGAGGACGCCCGGGGAGCGGGCGCGGGGCCTGGACCCAGCAATGGTGCAAAGTGAAATTTGTCTTAAATTTGGGGTGATGGCCTGGACGGTGGAGGGAAGGAGCTGTGCTGGCTAAGACCAGGTAGGGAGGCACAGATGGGCAATGGGCTTCTGAGAGGAGCAAAGGAGGGGATGGCCGTCCCAGCTTCACCTTCTCCTCCGTCCAGGTGGGCCTGGGCTCTCTGTTCTTTCTGCAAGCCACTATGGAGGAGCCGCCTTGCAATGATCCCCAGGTGTGCCTGCTCCCTGAGTCCAAGAAAATCATGGTGAGTGATGGGTTCCCAGATACTGCTGGCCCTAGGCTTGGCAAGCAATTAGAATGAATGGGTCCTGTCAAGAGGCGGCGGTTACCCTACCCTGAGTTACTAGTTAGAGACTAAGATACTCTGAAAAGGTAGGCGTTTAGTTGCTAGGTGTCAGCTGCTGGCCAGTGCCTTCTTCTCCCACCAGTTAACGATTGTCTTCCCCGGGGAGCTTCTAGCTGATCTTGCCAGGACTTTGTTCCGAACTGTCCCCAGACTGTCATCTTTCTCTTCCTCCAGCTCTGCAGCTTTGAAGTCCTGGAAGAGCTAGGAAAACACATGCTGTTGAAGAAAGACTGTGGCCCAGTGAATGCCAAGATTACAGGTGCTGGGAGAGCTCGAGGAGACTGGGATAGCCCAAACCGTACTTGACTCAGAATCCAGCCTTGATTGATTCTCTGTTCCAACCCTATCCAGAGTATGTAAATGAGACTTTCCAATCGTTCCTGCCAATGATGAACAAGGATCCCCTGCCGCGGGTGAGGAGCCTGTGTCCTGGAGAGCACTTGCCTCTTAGGCTCCCTTCTCCCTTCCCCTCAATTACTGTCCTGGGGTCAGGCTGAACTTCCTGTAAACAAACACCCTTCTGTCTTCTCAGGACTTTTCTGTGAAGATGGTTACACTCTTCAAGGACTTCATGACTACCTATAACCGCACTTACAGATCGAGGAAAGGTAGGAACTAGCCTTGCTTGTATCTTTCCCAATCAGATTTGGGCCTTCTTCCTATCATGTTACCTTGATATTGAGGAGATAAAGGACACAAGGACCCTGTGTCACTTTCTTCCATCTTATCTTCCTAGCCAGAAACCCTGGGCTTCATCCCTTCAGGCAGGGTGGGGTAAGGTTTAGATCCAATTTTCTGTGTTGGATTCCCTCTGTCTCTTCATGGCCTTTCCCTTAACGTCTCCTGAATGACACCCTTAGGTCTCATTTTGGTTACTGCTTTTGTATTCAATAAGTCATTGCTCCAGTTTGGGCCGTTAAAATTGACCACACCTCTCATCCATGTCTCATTCTAACTGCCCCAGGGATCTGTCCTTACCAACAGCTTCAGGGACTAAGGCAATGACTCAGTAAAGTCCTTGCCTTGAAATTGTGAAGACCTGAGTTCAATCCCCAGAACCCACCAAAGAAGCCGGTTATGGTGGTCTGGATTTGTAACTGCAGCAGTAGTGAAAAGGGAGGCAGAAATAGGCTCATCCCAAGGCAATAAGAGACTGTTTGTGTCTCCAAAAAAAGTGAAAGACCCTGAGGAATGACATCAGAGATTGTCCTTTGATCTATACACTCAGACGTGTGCACACACACACATACACGCACATTCACACACTCAGAAGCTTCAGGCTCAGTCCAGAGTCTACCTCTCACTTGGGGAAACCTCACTTGCTAACCCTGCTTACTTCTCCTTTTATGATCTGCTTGGATTCAAGCCTCTCTCCTCCTTTTGATCCTTAGAAGCCCAGTGGCGCTTGGCTATATTTGCCAGAAACATGATCCAAGCTCAGAAGATTCAGGCCCTGGACCGTGGCACAGCTCATTATGGGATCACCAAGTTCAGTGACCTCACAGGTGAGGACGGTGACCAGACCGGCCCAGAACTTGTGCACCTCGGTCTGTTTTAAAATAATTCATCCCTCTTTGCCCTGCCCACCTCTATCTACAGAGAAGGAATTCCAAACCATCTACCTCAATCCCCTCTTACAAAAGGAGACTGGCGGGAAGATGAGTCTAGCCAACCCCATAAAACATCTCGCTCCACCTGAATGGGACTGGAGGAAGAAAGGGGCTGTCACTGAAGTGAAGGACCAGGTTGGAGTCTCAGAAGTGGGGGTAGGAATGGAAGCTGCATGGGGCCTGAAGAAAGGGTAGGGTCTTGACCGTGTCCATTGTCTTGTAGGGCATGTGTGGCTCCTGCTGGGCCTTCTCTGTCACAGGCAACGTGGAGGGCCAGTGGTTCCTGAACCGGGGGACTCTGCTCTCCCTGTCAGAGCAGGGTGAGAACCCTGCTCCAGCCCCCTGCCTCCAGGCCAGCCCTTCCACAGGGCCCCTTGCAACCAGCCTTCTGTCTCCTAGAGCTCTTGGACTGTGACAAGATGGACAAGGCCTGCTTGGGTGGATTGCCCTCCACTGCCTACACAGCCATAAAGAATTTGGGTATGTATTAATTAGGTCAGGAGGGACAGCAGGTATCACGGAACTCGGTCCTGGTCTTCATGTTGACCCCTTCTGCCTGAAGACTACAGACTTTGACTACATGTCAGTTTTGTCAGAGCCTCAGTTATCTCAGCTATGAAATGAGATATACAGTGTCCACTTTGTATATTGTGTATTGACACAATCATGTCTCCAATGTCAAGTGGGAGAATAGATATAAGATTCTGATGCATGACAAGGACCAAGTGGATCTTGCTGTTTTTACTTCCTGGAAGTCTGTGAATAATAAGAACTAGTTGCCAAACTAGACAGCAGCACGTCTCTCTCCTGAGAGGAGTGTTAAATTCAGCCATGGTCTGCAGTGTGGGGTAGCTTAGAATCTACTCCAGGAGCCTGGCAGGGGTCTGAGCTACATTAGCAATAGACTCTTCAGAGAGGACAAACAGCAGAGGGCAAAAGTGCCAGGCAGCCTGGAAAGAGATGGGAGTGGAGTCCTCTCCTTGCTGGTGAATATAGCTCCTTCTTCCCCATACCCTTTCATCCCTGTCATCTCTAGTCTGAGGAGACTCCTCAAAGAGGTTCCAGGGCCCCGGGGGTATGTAAGGAATGTGTAACCTCAAGTCTATGGGACGATTGTCACTCTTCTGTCTGGGAGAACATGAATGAGTGATAAACAGGAGTGTACTCATTCCCCAGGAGGGCTGGAGACAGAGGATGACTACCGCTACCAGGGCCACGTTCAGGCCTGCAACTTCTCAGCAGGGAGGGCAAAAGTCTACATCAACGATTCAGTGGAGCTGAGCCAGAATGAGAATAGTGAGTAGAGGGTGCCAGGGCTGGGTTCAAGTCAATGCTGCTGGGCCCAGGGACTACTGACAATGCCTTCCCCTCTCAGAGATAGCAGCCTGGCTGGCCCAGAACGGACCGATCTCAGTTGCCATCAATGCCTTCGGCATGCAGGTGAGGCCCTGGCCTCTCCACCCCTGCCCCATCTTTTGTCTGTACCTCCCTCACTTCTCCTCTGAGCTGGCCCTGTTTTCTCCTCAGTTCTATCGCCACGGGATCGCTCACCCATTCCGGCCCCTCTGCAGCCCTTGGCTCATCGACCATGCTGTGTTGCTGGTGGGCTATGGCAACCGTGAGTTCCACTGGCCTCCTGCTTTCCTTCCCAGGCCACACTCAGGGCCTAGATAGCAGCTTCTTGGGTCTTTTGAGGGGAACATCTGAGTCATGCTTGGGAACCTTGCCCTGAACCCCAGCCTCAGAAGAACACCCCTGCCTTTTATAGACAGGAAAGCGGGAGCTGTGGAAGGTTGAAGGGTTATTCTAGAGGCAATTGGATAAGTGTGCACTCCATGCATTTGAGGTGCGTGAGGTCTCTGTGAGGATGGTAGGTGGGCCTCTCTGGCACTTTGCTGTTTTCCTAGTTGCTGTTGCACTGTAGGCCCACTGAAGCTATTTGGAGGGTGCAATGTGTGAGTCTC
Organism: Psammomys obesus; assembly: GCF_907164565.1. Taxonomy (NCBI): domain Eukaryota; kingdom Metazoa; phylum Chordata; class Mammalia; order Rodentia; family Muridae; genus Psammomys; species Psammomys obesus. The sequence goes on along the minus strand of NW_026591560.1, from coordinate 2,609,361 downwards.
TGAGGGGAGAAGGGCCTCTGACCCCTTGTATTCAATGTTGCTCCCCAGGCTCCAACATTCCTTTTTGGGCCATCAAGAACAGCTGGGGCAGTGACTGGGGTGAAGAGGTAAGTTCTGCCTCTGGTTGACCCCTGACCCTCCAGCTCACGCTACCCAAGCCCCTCACCAAGCCCCACTCTCCCTCAGGGTTACTACTACTTGCATCGTGGGTCCGGGGCCTGTGGTGTAAACACCATGGCCAGCTCTGCGGTGGTGAACTGAGGGACTTGCTGGCACGAAACCTGATGCTGACCACAGCAGCCCCTTCCTTAGCCTGACTAATGCCTGGCTCTGCCTCAGGAGGCACAGCTGGCTGAGGGACAGGCACTTTGTACCTCAGGGTGAGCAGTGGGCCCTGGGCCCCTTCTTCCCTTCCTGTCTCCCTCTCACGCCCACCTGAAGCTCCCCAGGTATATCTGCTGAACTGTGATAGCAAGGAGGAGCAGGCGGCTCATAGAAGCCAGCACCGGGGCAAGAACCCTGGGCTCGGGTAAGATGCAGGATGAAAATACTATCATCACAAACCTAGATCTGTCCTCAGCAGGCTCTGGCTTCCTGTCTTGGTTTTCCTCAGTCTGACACAGTAAACTTTCCAGTCCCCTTCCACATCCAGGGAATTTATAACCAGCCTTCTCTAAGAGCAATAAAGAGGTTCCCTGCTCCCTGGCGTGGTGTGTTTGGTCTCTGAGGGAAAAGGTGGGTCTTAGGGACCCTGATGGGTCAAGGTGGGGTAGCTGGTCCTGCCCAGGAGTTCCAGGACTCAGTTTTCCTTTAGGAATCAGAAAGAGATGGAAGAGGCCCACAGCCTGATCTTTATTCAGAAACATGGTGCTGGATGATCTTGAAGCCCTTGCTCTGAGGGACAGTGGAATCTGCCACAGGAAGTGCCCTCTCTCCTTCACCTCCGAGAATGTCAGAGGTCACTCTCTCCATAGAGGGCACTGGAGAAGGCCACGTAGTCCAGGGCTCCAGGTGGAGCCCCAGATCCTTTGTAGGGCGCCATCCGGCGGATGCAGTACTCAGCCTGCTCAGCGGGGAGCTCTCGCCGCAGCTCCTCGGGGGTAATGTAGTTCTAGAAGAGAGGAGACGTTCAGGGCCCGTGGGTCTTGGCCGACACCCTAGTCCGCCAGACCCTCCGCTGAGGGAGACTCACCTTGTCCCCTGCCAGGATTTTGAAGGAGGCTACAACTTGTTCAGCTGTGTCTGTCTCAGCGGTCTCTCGGGTCATAAAGTCAATAAAGGCTTGGAAGGTCACAACCCCAGCTGCGTTGGGGTCCACCATGGTCATGATGCGAGCAAACTCCACTTCCCCCTGCAGAGATAGAGGTCAGGAACTGTGTCCATATGTGCTGAAGCCAAGAGGGTGCCTCATGTCCTGTCCTGGGGATTTTTGTACATAGCTTATGTAACCCCAGTGACAAGGTACCCTCTTCTCAAGACATTAGTCAGCTTGGCTTTAGGGAACCCCTCATGGCAGGCAGAAGGAAGTCTGCCTTTTGCCCATGGTGATTCCCCCTCTTGCTTCAGAGTTGCAATGTTTTACAATTTAGCATTGTTTCTTAGAGGGAAAAAAGATCTAAGCTAGGACCTTGAGGTTGCATAGACCTCTCAGTGTCTTAGCCTTTGTGTGGGTGTGATAAGCAGAGAAGATGATTTGTGTGAACAAGGAGGGGAACTGATGATAATTCTGGAAGTGGCCTTGGGACTCACCAGGTCATAACCCATGGAGATGAGGCAAGCTCGGAAGTCATCTGGCTCCATCATCCCATTCCGCTTCTATTGAGACAAACGGATGTTAGGCTTGGTCTCCAAATCCCACCAGTCCCCAAGTCTTAACCCATAGGACTTGGCCCCTGCTGACCCTGTCAAAGTGGTTGAAGGATGCCCGGAATTCGTTGAGCTGCTCCTGGCTCAGGCCCTTGGCATCTCGGGTCAGTACCTGGTTCTCTACCTCGTTGATGGTGCGGGCAATGGAGGTGAGCAGCTGCTCCCAGCCCACACGAATGTGCTAGGAAGGGAGACAGAAATCAGTGGGTAGGCAGGTCTTGGTAGTTACTCCAGCTTTACTCCTTTTTTGTTGTTTTTGTTTTTTGTTGTTGTTTTGTTTGAGACAGGGTTTCTCTGTGTAGCCCTGCCTTTCCTGGAACTCACTCTCTAGACCAGGCTGGCCTCGAACTCACGAAGATCCACCTGCCTCTGTCGCTTAAATGCTGGGATTAAAGATATGCATCATCACACCTGGCTGTCTAGTTAGTTTAATCCACTGTGTGGCATTGGGCAAATCTTCCTTATTGGGCCTCTGTCCCACCTCAAGGTTCTGAGCGACCATAAGCAAAGCAACCCTTTCTATCTTAAAGTTTTATGGATTATTATGCATTAAATATTGATCCAGCAGCCATGGCCAATCCTGGGATCTGGCTTTGGAATGCTTTGTGATTCTGAACAGGTCACTTCCCTTCCTTCCTCCCTCCATCTTTCCTTCCCTCCCTCCCTCACTTCTTTCCTTCCCTCCCTCCCTCCCTTCTTTCCTTCCTTCCTTCCTTCCTTCCTTCCTTCCTTCCTTCCTTCCTTCCTTCCCTCCCTCCCTCCCTCCCTCCCTCCCTCCCTCCCTCATAAAGCCCAAGCTGACCTTGAACTTGCTGTGTAGCTGAGAATGTCTTGATCCTAATGCCTCTCCCTCTCAAGTGATGGCCTAACAGATGTGCATCTCCACACCTAGTTACTTTCCATTGCCGGATAACCAAATAGCCATAAGGACATTGGAAATGCTTGCCAAGCTGGACTGGTGACCCTCCTGGGACAGACATGCCCACCCAGCTTCGACCCTGCCACCCTTCCCTTCCCTTCCTCCGAAGGGCGAGGCCCCACCTCCATGCTGTAGACTGTGTGCTTGTTATCAAAGACCAGGCTCTCCTGCAGCAGCTGGTGGTCACCCTCCAGCCGGTCGATGTTGCTCTTGTAGTTGATGATGTTCTGCTCCTGCTGCCTCAGACCTGCCATCTGCTCCTCCAGAGAGCCAGCCAGCCCAGCTGCCAGCCGCCCCACCTCCTGCAAAGGCACCCAGGCAAGATAAGGACTCTTCAGCATTCCGTGGGCCAACCCCATCCCGTCCTCGTCCTAGCTCTCCGAGCCCTTACCTCCACCTTCCCCTGGATCCAGGGTCCTATGGCATTGGCCTGGGCTGCAAACTGTCGTCGGAGCCTCTCATTCACCTGCTGCCGGGCCAGTTCCTCCTGCAGTGTCTGGTCACGGCTGGGTACCAGCTTTCGGACCTGGGGAGGAGAGTGGTCGTACTATGTATGGCCAAGTGTGGGGCCCAGGAGATGATTCTGAAACGGACCCTCAGACTTCAGTTCTTGTTCTCATGAGCCAGAATGGGACATGTGGATAAACTCTGGGGCAAATGGCTTCGTATTTATAGGCTCCAGGTACCTCATCTGTAAAATGGGGCCAATGACAAATGGGTGGGCGTGGAGACGGTATGCACACAATAATTCTATGTCTGTCAGTCCTGGTAGGGGAATGATGTCGGAGGCTGTCCAGTGCCGCATGGAATCTGTGGCAGACTCCAGGTGGATGGAGGTGGGCTTTACTCCCCATATCTTGGGACATCAGAGGTGCAAGACTCAAATGTGCAAGAGGGAGTGGGCAGCATGCAGGGCTGCTAGCGGCACTCACCGTGTCCCACTTATTGTTGATGTCCTGGGAGCTAAGCGTGATGTAGGGGTTAGCAGACTTTGGCCGCAGTCCGTATGTTTGGCAGATCTTCTGAATCTCTCCTTGGATGCCCAGGATGGCACCTCGCTCTCTATCAGCCTCAGGCAATGTTGCCTTGAACTGTTCATGTGCCGTTAGCAGGCTCTGGGGGAAACAGGAAGAATCAGCCAACACAGCCATTTTATCGCAGGCAACAGGGTGCAGAGCAGGGAGGAGCTAGCTCATCTAGTAGTTGGTGCAGGGCTGGGCCAAGAACCTAGGCCTCTTGCCTGCCGGCACCACACTCCAGAACTGGGTTTTTCCTGCTTCCTATTTCTATTACCCAAGAACCCAAAGGTTTGCCTGACAGGATGTAAGACCTCTCACTTCCTCTCATCACACCTAGTGCCTCCCAAACTTTTCCCACAGTGTTTTCACTCACCTGGGTCTCCTCTACAGAGTGCACTAGCCAAACGTCCTGCAGGTCCTCAATAGCCCCATCCAGCCAGTTGTTGAAGGGCGCTGCCCGCCGAGCAAACTCCAGCTGCAGCTGGTCAATGGTTTCCAGGAGCTTCTCCATCCTCTAGGGGCCGGGGGGACCATGGATCAGATCCTTTCCAGCTTTCTGGCCTCATCACTTTGCTCCCGGTCCCCTGGCCCACCTGCCCACCTCTAGTGCGTCCCTCCTCTTCTGGGTCAATGTACCCAAGTTATCCCACTGGTCGCAGATGGCTTGGCAGCGGCTATTCACCGAGGCTGCCTCATGGTAGTCCAGCTCACTGATGGGGCAAAGGGGGAATGAGTAGAGGCAGACCCTGATGGAACCCGAGACAGGGTGAGGGCGCAGGAATGACAGTGTTAGGCAGCCAGAGGAAGTGTGGGGCAGAGGGGCTTATTCTTCCAAGGGTCTCAGTGTGTCCCTGCAGAGGGCCGCCACCTAATCCTAATCCTCAGCTCCAAAATTCCTTGAGATTCCAGATGCGGAGCCTGGGGTTTCAGAAGCAGGCTTGTGGGAGCAAGGGAACTGGTAGTTGGTGAGGCCAAGGCTGACTCCTGAGGTGAAGGGGGTTTCCAGGTTGTGGAGGACAGGTCTCCCCGTGTGGTGGGACACATGAGTGCCACTGGATAAATGTATAGGCAGCAAAGCGAGTCAGCGGCTATGGATGATGTCTCAGGAAGGGCATAAGCAAGTAACAGCAGCGGAGGCGTGAGAGGAAAACAGGATGCCACTGCTTGGTTACCAAGGGTCTGACAGAGGAGGAGGGCGGGGTGCAGTGGGGAGCAGGGCGGGGTCTCCGGCCACGCCTACTTGAGTTCCTGGGCCAGGGCAGCAATGTGTTCCACCCGGTCTTGGTGAGCAGCCAGGTCGCTCTCAAAGGCCTCATGGCGCCGCAAGAGCGCACGCACCTCCTGTAGCGAAGCTGACTCATAGTCGTGTTGTTGCAGCATCTCCTCTTTGCCTGCTCGGAAAGAAAACGGGGCCCTGTGACCCAGAGGCCGCCAAGGCTAGAGTGTGAGGCTTCCCAAGTATACCCTGAGAGGCCATCCTCCTGATCTTTGGCTTCGCGTGCCCATGACCCAGCACTTCTAGGATGATGACCTTTGCTTCAAGGAACTTCTGGATAGTGAACTCTCACCTCCCCCCCACCTTTTTGTTTGTTTGGTCGGTTGGTTGGTTTTGCTTTTGCTTTTGTTGTTGTTTTGAGACGGGGTTTCTCTATGTAGTTCCTGGCTGTACTGGAACTTGCTGCATTGACCAGGCTGACCTCAAACTCAGAGATCGGATGGCCTCTGCCTCTCGAGTGCTGGAATTAAGGGCGTGCACCAACACGGCCACACTTTCAAACGTCTCCATCCCTCTGTGAAGCCCTCAGTCTTTTGACCTGGCTTCATTTGCTCACCACTGCACAGTGCCTGATACTTGGTGGACGGCAGACCCTCCATGAATAATTACTGTATAAGTGAATAATAAATGTAAAACTTTTTCTTGTGGAGGTGTTTGCTGAGTAATAATTGCTTTAATTTACAAATGAAGAGCATCATCACAACAGTGGTGGAGATACTTCATTAGAGGCCCCTGCATTTTTCAGGAGGTGATAGGTAAAGATTCAGAGATTGCCCCAGGGTCCCCTGAGCTGTAAATTTCAAGAATTTTTTTTTTCTTTCTGTTTGTTTGTTTTGACACATGGTCTCTCTACATAGCCCAGGCTGCCCTGGAGCTCACTATGTAGACCAGGCTGGCCTCAAACTCAAAGATTTGCCTGCCTCTGCCTCCCAGTGCCAGGACTGAACGAGCGTGCCACCAGAGCTGGCAACTTCGGGAATTCTTATAAAAGTGTTGACACTATTGTTATTCACTACATCGTGATCCATCATTAGTGTTTGCTTGTTTCTTTCTAACAGAACAGGGCCGTTCTTTCTAACATTTATTTTTATGTCTGTGTGTGTTTTGTCTTCACATAGATATGTGCAACATGTACATGCCTGGTGCACAGGGAGGCCAGAGACTATGTTGGATGCCCTGGAACTGGAGTTACAGACACCTGTGAGCCACCATGTGGGTGCTGGGAATCGAACCCAGGTCCTCTGCAAGAGCAGTCATTGCTCTTAGCCACTGAGCCATCTCTTCAGCCCCAAGAACTCCTTATTTTGTAGGACTGAAATCTCTGCAGACCACTCGTAGAGAGTGATATAGTTGACTCATGCAATATTCTACATCAATATACTTGGAATATGACGGTGATTTTAAGATTAGGAACAGACTTATCTTTGGACACCTGTTTCATGTACAAAAGCTAAGTAACAAATTAATCAGAGAGGAGTAGAGAGGGCCAGAGCCTGAGAGGAGAGAGGTTAAGTTAATAGATAACAGCCAGCAGTGGTGGTGCATGCCTTTTAATTCCAGCACTCAGGAGGCAGAGGCAGGTAGATCTCTGTGAGTTCAAGGCCAGCCTGGTCTACAGAGTTCCAGGCCAGCCAGAGCCACACAGAGAAACCCTATTTCAAAAAACAAAAAACAAACAATAACAACAACAGCAACAAAACATGAGCCTAGACTGCACTGCAGCAAGCCAGGATGGAATGAAAAATCTGGTCTCCAGCCAGGTTTGGTAGCCCGTGTCTTTAATCCCAGCACTCAGGAGGCAGAGGCAGGCAAATCTCTGCCTGGTCTACATAGTGAATTCCAGGCTAGCTAGCAGTAAATACTGAGGCAATTTCTCAGGTGGGGGGAGGGGAAGGAAACTCCGTCTCCTCTTCCCTGCAGAACATCTGCCTCTGTCCTGTGCATTTGTCCCAGAAAAAAAGAGTCCAGCCTCGTGAGATGTACCTACCCCGGGTCCAAGCTTCATGCAGGGAAGCCTTCTGCTGGAACTTCTCAGCCAGGTGCTGAAGTCGCTGCAAACGCCTGATCTCCGAGAGCAGCCAGTCCTCGTAGCCTTTCTCCACCTGCTCCAGTCCCCGCCACGCATTGGCTATGTCCTGTGTGGAAAACAAAGGTGGCCTCCATCTCACCCAATAGGCAGATGGGGAATCAAGAACCCAGGGTCGCCCAGGGCCTATGGGCAAAGCTGGATCCCCTCATGCCCAGCCTAGCTCACCGAGACCAGCTTGCCCTCCGAGGGCATGAAGGCAGGTCGGTGGCTCAGGCGCAGCTTGGTCTGCAGTGTGTTGAAGTTGATCTCCAGCTGGCACTTCTCCTGAACGCGGGGAGGCTTGTGCAGGCGCCGATAGTCTCGGAAATCCTCCAGCTTGCGCTGCATGGCGCTCATGCTGGGTTCGCCCACGCGGTTCTCAAGCCATGGGACAGTGCGGCGGATCCACTCCAGCAGCTGTCAGGACCAGAGCAAGGCAGAGAGTTCTGAGCTGACCTGCACACTTCGCCCATCTCCTCTCCATGCATAGAATGTGGCCAGAGGGCCAGGCCTCAGATACATGGAGGGGACTTTCAAAAACTGGAGCGCTGGTCAGAGGAGTAGGATACTTAAGTGTGTGTGGGGGAGGGTCTTGGGGATTGAATCTAGAGCTTCCCATAGTCTAGACAAGCACCCTACCACTGAGCCACATCCCAGTTCCAAGACTGGGTCCAGGGGTCAAAATAGGTTAGTATGGAGAGAAAGGCCATGTGGCTGCCTTCATACATGGGAAGGAAGGGAGCAGTGAATGAATGAACAGTATGTGAATCAGGAATGACCAGGAGTTTTGGTTGAGAGAAAGGAAAGAGATGATGGGGAGGGAGGCAGGGACAGAAGGAAGCTGGAAGGAGGCTCTACAGACTCACATCAGAGGTTAGAGGAGTTTGGAGGGTCAGCGGGGACAGGCAAGGAGAACAGTGGGAAGGGGCTCTCTGGCCCGAGCCTCACCTCACTGGCCAGTTTCTCATACTCCTCCATCAGCTTCTCGTTTTCCTGGTTCACAGCTAAGACCTTGCAGATCCTGTTGGCAGCGGTCTCTGCCTGTAGTGGAGGCAGCAAGAGGCCTTAGGACAAGCTACTCCAGACACCCCAACCTTCCTCCCTGTGTGTAGCCCTTAAAATATTGGCCCATGTACAGGTTGGGAAGGAAGGATGATCACATCTTTAAGGGTGGAGGGAGCTCTCAGGACAGAGGCTTCTGCCCCTGAGCTCCCGAAGACCCACTGTTTACGGCTGAAACAGTTGCCTCCCTCTCACTTATGTGCCTCGGCACATCCGAACATTGGGCTAACGCCAAGGCTGGGCCCTTGGGGAGGACAGCTATGCCCTTGCTATGCCCTCCGGGAGGCAGCAAGGAGGCCCTCCTTTACCTGCTCAGCCCCAGCAAATGCATGGTAGAAACAGGAAACGTAGGTCATGATGGCCTTCTCATCTGGTTTTGGGGTGTTCACAATGTCTGGGGAAGGACAGCAAGGTGTTTTTTTTTTGTTTGTTTGTTTTGTTTTTCTCATCTTAGGCCAGTGCTCTACCACTTAGCTATGTCCTCAGCTCTTCTCTTCTAACATGAACATTGACCAACGCCAGGGTGGGGAATGAACTCAAGGCTCTCCCCTCTGTGTGAAGAATATCCTCAAGGTGACAGAAGTGAAGCCATCGAGTCCCTGACTGCCAGCTATCCCAAGCACAGTGTTTTTCTCTCTCAGGAAGCCCTCCATGACCACCCCAGGACCTGGTGTGAAACCATTCATGAGCAGGTAGTGAGGCCCTCAGGGATCAGTGCACACTGCCTGGTGGTCCTCAGTCAGTGTGTAACTTGGTCTCTCTGCCCTTTCTCTAAGTCTTATGATGTCCTCGGGGGCTGGAAGCAGTGCCCGTTGGTACACAGACATCCGGGGTACCATGCTGTTGTGGGTGTCAACGTCCCAGTCCCGTATGGGATATGGGACTGATTCAGATGGTCCACAGCAGCAAACTGCCTGGTGCAGGCCCTGAGAGGGGCCCTTTGCCAGCTGCAAACAGTTTAAATCTGAGGACTCGGAGAGGGAATTAATGCCAGGGCCCAGAGAGAGAAAGGAGCTCCAAGAAAGAAGGCTGCTGGTGCTTCCTCCCTGCTGTTCATGATTGCTGTGGCAGTTTGAAGAGAAGTCGGAGATATCCTGAAACAAAAATTGGACTTTCCACAAGGAACCCAATGACCCTAACCAACAGGAAGCAGCTGAGAGAACTGTGCCCCCTGTTCCTGCTAACTTCCTTTCTGTCTTACTTGGTGTTAGGGTGTTGGAAGGGATTGGGGTGGATAAGGGAGAAAGAGACATAAAAAAAAAACAACAACAAACAAGATAGTTTTTAAAAGGGCATAACAAGTGACAAGCGCTTAGAATAATGGCTAATGCAGAGGAGACAGCAGGGTGCAGAGAAATGAATGTACTGTTTCAGGATGTGAGGAAAAGGTTGAGAGCGGCTGCTTCCCCTGGCTTCTCTCCCACTTTACTCCCAGAAGGGACCCTCTGGTTTGGCTTCGCTGTCTTCTTTCTGCATTCCGTTTTAAAGAAGGTTGGGAGAATTGGTGAACAATTGGGAGCATTTCGAGTGAATGTGGAGGGAAATAAAAAAAAAAAGGATGAAATAAGAAAATCAAAAGTGTCACTCAATTCTCTCGCTTTTGAAAGGATTGCAGAATTGGCTGTGCAACTAGAGAGTTTGTAGGTAGAGATGGCAGCAAATAGCACCGCCGCTGGAAAAGGGAGGGGGGGAAAAGGGTTCAGACCTGGTAACTGAAAGAGGGAGTTTCCCAAAACTGCAAGTTCCCACAACCCCTCTGTGAGGCTAGGGACAGAGAGGAGCAGAAAGCCGTACATGGTGAAAAAGTTAAAGAGAAACAGTGTGTTTTGAGAGAAAATGTTAATCTTAAGCAAACTGAGCTGCCAGAGGAGCAACCTTGGCATAAGAAATTACCACCATCAACTCTCCCAGTAGCCACCAAAAGCCTTAGATATCAAAATGCTTGGTGCTTCAATTGTAGTAAATTCGGTCACTTGAAAAGAAATTGTGCTAAAAGCCTCAGAGATCAAAATGGCTGGTGTGTTAGCTCTGAGAAATACGGTATGCCAGGGAAGCAAAGGAGCTGTTTCTGGGTTTTAGGCAAGAACTGGAGTCTGTAGACACTGATAGATACATGTCCAAGAGAGGCATACAAGGTAACTTCTTGCCCTTAGAAAACAGCTTTGGAGTCCCAGCTCGAGGCTCAACAGCAAAAAGTACAAGCTGCTCCAGACAAGGGCAGCTCAGAGCTATCAGGTTTTAAAAGAAACTAGTGGTCCAAAAAGGGTTTGGTTCCTTAATCATCTCCTTTTTAAAAAGCAACAGCAAGTCTCATTCACATTAAAAGAAAAGCCTTTTTTTTTTTTTTTTTTTTTTAAACAGAAAGGGGGAAATGTTGTGGATGTGAACTTGTTTTTGTTTTGATTCAGATTGTCCACAGCAGCAAACTATTTGCCTGGTGCAGTTGCTCAGAAAAGATTTGATTCTTCGTTGACTGAACATTGCTTGCGCCCAGAGACCCAGGCAGAATTTGCCCCAGAGCAGCTTCCAGTCTTAGGAACCAATATTATCCCGGATATTCAGATGGCTGGGATAGGAGGCAGACGCCAGAACCATAGAGGAAAGCCAGGAGAGGGAGGACAAAGGGATGAACTGTACAGCTCATAGAGAAGAGGAATGATGGTTTGAAACATTGTGAAAAGAGCTAGGAGTAGTACCATGTGCCTATAATTCTAGCACTTGAGTGGTGGAGGCTGGAGAATCAGGAGTTCAAGGCTAGCCTTAGGTACATAGTGAGTTTGAAGCTACCTGGACTATATGAGGCTCTGTCTCAAAACACACACACACACACACACACACACACACACACACACACACACAAGACTTCGAAAGGGAAGAAGGGTAGGGATAGAGTACAAGACAGAATATCACTGGAGGAGGAAGAGGAGCGAGCGAACTGTGTGGAGACAGGACTGGGCCAAGTGTGTACTTAATACTGTCTTATCCGTTGATCTCACCTTCTGCATCCAGCATCTTGGGGATGTCCAGGTATTTCTCTGCCACCTCAAAGGCGGTGTTCAGGTTTCCGATTGGGTCATCCTATATAGGTATGAATGCAGAAAGGTCAGCTGAGGACAGAAACTGCAGAGTTGGGTCTGAAAGTTATAGAGGCCCACCTTGCGCAGCTTGGCATAATCAATGAGATCTGGCCGGTGGCGGTGGATGAGAGCACAGAGGGCCAGGCCGTCCTTCCAGCTGGACAGAGAGAAGGAGTTGTCAGGCCTAGGTTCAGGCTGAGGCCATGTCCCACCTTCGGCCTAGAAGCACTCTAAGGGGGCAGCCTTCTCTGTGAAGTATAGTCAAGTACAAATTCCTTTTCCCCTCATTGGCGGACCATCTTGTCCCAGCTCACTGTGGTCCCTTCTCACTCCTAGGGCTCAGACCAGACCAATTTCCAGATGTGTGTGTGTGGAGGGGGGTGTCTCCAGGTCTTCTCCAGCTGAAACACACTTCCAGGGATGTCACAACTGGTCCTTGCCTCAGGAGTGTTCTCAACCCCCTACCCTTGTTCTGTCCTGTTCACTTCAATATGTCCTGAGTCCTCATCTCAGAGGCTGTTCTAAGAACTGAACTGGAACCCCTCAAGTCACTGAGGTTAGGGATGGGGCCAGCCTAGACCATGGCAGACCAGGGCTGCTCACTGTGACACCTTGAGGCCATCAAACAGACCTGGTATGGAAGTTCTGTACGTTGACATTGCGGTATGGTGCTGTTTTCCGCTGACACCAGAGAAGCAAGCCTTCTTTGGCCGAGGTCTCTGGGTGGCAAAGGGGCAGAAGTATTAGCTGGGAAAGGGTCTGAGCTGGCCCTCTCCACCTGTCTCCTCCTCTGCTCACCTTCTACAGAGATGTCCTGGATGGCAAAGCGGAGGATGATGGTCCAGATCATGCCCAGGGTCATCTTCAGGTTCCCATCAACAATTTCTGTCCAGGAACAGGGGTCAGGGTTGGACATCCAGGCCTCATCTCTCAGTCCTTGGGCTCAAACTCTTGGCCCTTGTGTCCCACCCAAGCCTGGTAAGCTAATAGGTAAACACCTAAGAAGTGCCCAATAGTCGTCTAACAGACAGGAATAATTATCTTCACTGGATCTCATAGGAGAAACCTCCTGAGTCCTTGTCCGGGCCCCTCCTGTTCCCTTCTCACCTTCAGCACCGATGGAAACGAGCTTAACTCCTTTGCTGGCAATGAAGTCCAGGGCCTTATTGACATTGGCGATTTTGTGGAAGCGCATCTTGCCTTTGTCTGGCCTGGGCAGCCTCTCTCCTGAATATAAAAGGAGAGAGTAAGGGTCAAAGTTCATGAGCAGGGGCCTGGGATGTACCTCAGTAGTAGAGTATCTGTCTAGCCTGACTGGAGCTCTGAATTTGATTCTCAGCACATAAAATAAAATAAAATAAAATAAAATAAAATAAAATAAAATAAAAT